>NC_081819.1:13682500-14031250 GCF_030704535.1 Vitis vinifera
TGACTTTTCAGTTTTTGGTACATCTTTTGATCATTGTTTGCATAATTTAACTTTTATTTTGTAGAGATGCGAAGATAAAAAATTTAGTCCTAAACTGGGAGAAGTGTCATTTCATGGTTCAAGAACAAATCGTGTTTGGTCATAGAGTGTCATATAAAGGAATTGACGTGGACCGAGCTAAATTTGCAACCACAGAAAAACTACCACCTCCAAGGAATGTGAAGGGAATCATAAGCTTTTTAAGACATGCAGGATTTTATAGAAGATTTATAAAGGATTTTTCTAAACTTTCTAGACCTTTATGTAATCTTCTTGAAAAAAATTCTGCATTTGACTTTGATGATGCTTGTTTGCAGGCCTTTAATGCAATCAAGGAGAAACTAGTTTCAGCACCAATTATGATTGTACCTGATTGGAATCAACCTTTTGAAGTCATGTGTGATGCAAGTGACTTTGCAATTGGAGCAATATTAGGACAAAGGCGAGACAAACTATTCAGGGCCATTTATTATGCAAGTCTGACATTGAATGAAGCTCAATTAAATTATACAACAACTGAGAAGGAGATACTTGTTGTGGTGTTTGCTTGTGACAAATTTCAATCTTACCTCATTGGTACAAAGGTGATAGTGTTCATTGATCATGTAACACTTCGCTATTTGTTTGGCAAGAAGGATGCTAAGCCTAGGCTGATTCGTTGGATCCTACTTCTTTAAGAGTTTGATTTGGAGATTCGAGATATGAAAGGAAGCGAAAATTCAGTTGCTGATCATCTCTCTCGGGTGGAGCAAGAGGAAGTAAGATCAGATTCAGTGATCCAAGAAGTATTTCCTGATGAGCAGTTGTTTGCATGTGAGATCAAGCTTCCTTGGTATGCTGATATTGTAAACTACCTAGCTTGTAAAGTATTGCCACCAGATCTCACTTACCACCAAAGCCAGAAGTTTCTGCATGATGTGAAATATTATCTTTGGGATGAGCCTTTGCTGTTCAAAAGATGCCCTGATCAAATCATTCGAAGATGTGTGCTAGAAGAAGAGATGCACTAGGATTTTCATGCATTACATTCTTTACTTATGCACCAAAATCATCCAAGAGTTATTTTGTTTTAAATATTTTAAGAATTGGATGATTTCATGTTTTTCAACTAAAATCTTGTGTTAAATGTTTTTCAAACTTGTTTTAAAAGATTTTAAGTTGAAAAAGTTGGTTGTTGAGCCAAAAAATAGCTCGACCGGTTGAACCGGATGAGGAACCAGTCGACCACAAGCTCAACTGGTCGAGGTCCGAGTCGACCCCTAGCTCAACCGGTCAAGGTCCGAGTCGACTCACAGCTCAACAGATCAAGGCCCGGGTAGACCCCTAGCTCAACCGGTCGATGGTGCAAAAAACTTTCTCTTTATTCCAGAAAGGTTGTTCAACCAGCCAAGGTTGAACCTCAACCGGTTGAGGTCCGGTCGAGGTCCAACAGTCACTTGTCAAACATTAAATGTTAACGGCTAGTCAATTGATCAACCCCTAGCTCGACCGGTCGAACCCCCAAACGGCTAGTTTGGTTTTTCTCTTCTGTAAAAAGGCTCCAATCTTCATTGTTTAAAAAACTTAACCTTTTCAAACCTTTCTTGATTATATTTGAGTCTTGGAAGAGTGTTTTTTAGTGCATCATTGTTCTAAAACTTGCATATCCTTAGTGCACCTTTCAATCCTAGTTTTCTTGTATCATTTGAGCATAAAGTTCTTGTGCTAGGATTTTTGTGAGATGTTTTATTTGTAAATCTTTGAGAGGAAGTTGTTCAAGAGTGGGATATCTCTTGAGAAGTGTAAAGGGTGCTTGGAGCCAAAAGTCCAAGAGGGTGAATTGGAACCATAATCTAATTGTATTGCTTGAAGGCTTGGTTTGGAAGCCTTGAATTAGTGGAACCTCAAGCTCGGGATTGAAGCTAGAGGAGAGTGGATGTAGGTCGGGTTGCGCCGAACCACTATAAACTCTTGTGTTTGCATTCTCTCTTCCCTACTCTTTAATTTATATGCAATTGTTTATATATTTATTATTATATACTTGCATATAATTGTCTCTTGCATTCACTTGTTTAAATTTGCGAAAAGAGACCATTACCCTATTCACCCCCCCTCTAGGGTGATTACCATAGGTTGGATTAGCATAATATTCCTAACAGAAATGATTGGGCCAAGAAGCTTGATGATGCTTTGTGGGCATACCGTACATGCTTTAAAACACCTATCGAGATGTCTCCTTATCGATTAGTGTTTGGAAAGGCATGTCATCTTCCTATAGAGTTGGAGCATAGAGCTTATTGGGTTGTAAAAAAGTTTAATTTTAATCTGAATGCAGTAGGGGAAAAACGACTTCTTCAATTGAATGAGATAGATGAATTTCGAAACGATGCTTATGAAAATGCAAAGATCTACAAAGAACAGACGAAGAAGTGGCATGACAAGCAGATCCTTAGGTGTGAGTTTGCTCCAGGACAACAGGTTTTGCTCTTCAATTCACGACTCAAAGTCTTTCCGGGTAAGTTAAAATCAAGATGGACAGGTCCTTATACAATTGACAAAGTTTCCTCTTTTGGAGCAATAGACTTGAAGGACAAGATAGGGAATATATTCAGAGTTAACAGTCAAAGATTGGAGCACTATTATGGAGAACAAATGGAGAGGAAATGTGCATTTATTCCTCTTGGAGATCCTAATTGATGAAGATTGAAAAGTCTAGTTGTAGACTTTAAAACAAACGCTTATGGGAGGCAACCCATAGTACTTTTTTTTTAGTCTTTTATTTTTATTTATTTATTTATTTTAATAATTTGGATTTTGATGCAGGTTTGTCTAGCATGAATAAAGAGCTTAAAATTACAAACTATAGTTGATGTACCATGAAACTAGGGAAGTTTCTTTCATTTCTTCAATCTTTCTCACTTTTGAATTACAATGAGGACATTGTTTAGTTTAAGTTTGGGGGTGTAAACTCCTAGAGTTATTTTGTCTTCTTGAGTTGTTGGGATTCTCTTACCAAGCATGTATTTGAGTATGATTGAATTTTCTATGACTCTAAAATTTGTGATTGAGCATGGTTTTGAGATTTTTTTTTTTTAATTTCTATTATGTCGGGTAGAGTTTTGTGGGTACTTTGATTTAAATCTTTGTTCTTGAAAATAATTGAGCACATAGTCATTTCTTTATTCCATTTTTTTTATGAAGAGAATGAGTTAAATTAATTGGACTAAGGAAGTTCAATCTTGTTTTGCTCTAGAATTCGTTGATGGATCCTTGAGGCGAAATCCTAGTTGATACCAAATATTAGAGAAATGATCTAGGGCATTTTTTTTCATAACCAAAAAGCTTTCCCAGCCGTCCTAGTTATCATGTCATCATTGCATGGTGTACTTCCATAGTCAACCCCCTTAAGCTTTATTTTACATAAGCCTTTATTTTTTCTTTTAACTACATAAACCATTCCCATTCTAAGCTTGAAAGGCAAAAAAAAAAAAAAAACCATAAATTTACCTTTACATTTTGAGAAAATACTTTGGTGGAAATTTACATTTAAATAGAAAGTTTGTTCAAAGGAAATTATCCGCATTATGTTGCTCTGTTTGATCAAAGTGTGAAAAAAAAAAGTGAATGGCAAGAATTGAAAAAGGTTGAAGTGGTTGAAATTTTGAAAAGGCTACAAATATTGAGGTAGTTGAACAAAAAAAGAAGGGAGACTGACAAAAAAAAAAAAAAAAACTTAATAAGTGGAGTGTGGATCATTTCAGGTTTTGTTAAAGGTGTACTTGGTACTGTGGATATCTCTTTTATTGTTCTTTCCGTCAAGTATTTTCCCAATTTTCTTTGATTTCCCATATCCATTTTTCTTCTTAGCCCCCACCTTGTGGCCTGTCATTACAACCTGATTAAAGACCTTTTGATCTTTGATTTTGGTGTTGACTACATTATTGGAGAGGATTTTTGAAAATTGGACTTATGGAGTTAAGTTTTGAAAGATTATTCTGGTTTTAGTTATTTTACTTTTATCTGAATTTGCAAGTGGTTTGGAGTTAAATTGACTATATCACACACACACTCAAGGACTTAGCTTTAAGCTGAAGTAAACGCTTAACTTTTGCTTGACAAATCACTAATTTTTTTTTTATTGATTATCTTGCTATCTTTGATGTTAAAAGAGTAAGATACTAGTGATGAAATCTAAATTCAGATCATGGCTTGGTGAGTGATGATACCTCTCTATGGGGTTTAGTTGATGTTGTCTATAGTAGTATTTTATTTTATTTTCATTTTGTTTGAGGACAAACAAAGTTTTAAGTTTGGGGGTGTTTGATGACTTGCATAATTTAGTATAATTTATCACTTCTCCCAATTTAAACTTTAGTCTAATTTTATTTATTTTTGTTTATTTTAGGCTTCATTATTGTTATTTAAATTTTATTTCAGACTTGAAGAAAATGAAGATTTCATCGGTGCTATTTAAGAGATAAAGATCAAGTCAAATTCTTTGAATATATATATATATATATATAATGGCATTTTAAAATATGAAGAGGGATTCATGCATGGATTGACACAATTATTTTCTTGCCTTTTGGAGCGGGACCCATCATCATTTCTAAGAGAGAATTAGATTGACACAAGACATGTTGACTCGGTAAAAGGAAACAAATATGGTTTTATGGAAGTTTGACTTGGTAAAAAGATGGAAAGGTGATGGTATTAGGCTAGACGTGAAAAGAGGAAGAGATATTCAGATCAATTTTTTTTTTTTTTTTGGGCAAGTTCCATGAATTGGATGAAAAAAAAATGGGATAACGAAGAATTTTGGGGGGATTTTTTCGTTTTTGGACGCTGTGGTAGAGAAAAAAAAATCTCCCCAAAATTCTTCGTTGTCCCATCTTTTTTTCATCCAATGCGTGGAACTCGCCCAAAAAAAAAAATCGATCTAAATATCTCTTCCTCTTTTCACGTCTAGCCTAATATCATCGCCTTTCCATCTTTTTACCAAGTCAAACTTCCATAAAACTGTATTTGTTTCCTTTTACCGAGTCAATATGTCTTGTGTCAATCTAATTCTCTCTTACAAATGATGATGGGTCTCGCTCCAAAAGGCAAGAAAATAATTGTGTCAATCCATGTGTGAATCCTTCTTCATATTTTAAAATGCCATTATATATATATATATATATATATATATATATATATATATAACGACGTCATTGCCATATTGTTGAAACCGATCTATTTCTTCTCACTTATGCATTGATGCCTCTAACTTTTTGGATTTACGTCTTTGTCACTGCTGTATATCTCATCAACGTATGTCCACACCCACACTACATCTCTCATCTTCTTTTGACAAACTCTTTGAGTCTCCACCCAACTATACTAAACTTCGGGTGTTTGGTTGCTTATGTTATCTGTGGCTTCGTCCTTATTCTCAACATAAACTTGACTCTCGTTCCACTCCTTGTGTTTTTCTTGGTTACTCTTCAACACAAAGTGTCTATATCTGTCCACCTGTAAAACATATATTTCTTGTCATGTCAAATTTCTTGAAAACACTTTTCCCTTTACCACTCACCAATCATATCTAGCTCATCCCACCTCAGAGCTCATTTCCAACTGGCTTCCACCGGTCCAAACTCTAACCATTTCAAATGGCTCACTCAATACGCCTCCACAAAGGGATTTCTCATGTCAACATCCGTCCCAAAATGCCCAATTGGTCAACCGCCCCTCCTCACCAATCGACGGTTTACCACCAGAACCACACAATTTTGAGACCTCTTTTTCTTCAACCACAACTTCATCCACCCATCAAAATACCCATCCCATGACCACTAGAGCCAAAAACAACATCCACAAACCCCTAACCAAGATGAATCTCACTGTTGTCATTTCTCAACCATCAGACATTAAGCCTCATACTGTTAACCAAGCCCTAACCGATCCCAAATGGAGACAAGCCATGAATGATGAATTTGATGCTCTTGTTTGGAATGGAACTTGGGAGCTTTTTCCATCTACTTCTATGCAGAATCTTGTTGGATGTAAGTGGGTTTTTCGTATTAAACGACTTCCTGATGGCTCTATTGACAGGTACAAAGCCAGATTAGTTGCCAAAGGTTTTCATCAGCGACCTGGCGTGGATTATCATGACACCTTTAGTCTAGTTGTCAAGCCGACAACAATACAACTTGTTTTAAGTTTGGCAGTCAATAAAGGTTAGCAATTGTGACAGTTGGATGTTAATAATGCCTTTCTTCAAGGCCATCTTTCCGAAGATGTCTACATAGCCCAACCTCCGGGATTTGTTGATAGAGACAATCCAACACATGTATGCAAATTAAAGAAGACTATATATGGACTCAAGCAGGCCCTACGGGCTTGGTATCTTGAACTTTGCCAGTTCCTCATTGAGTCTGGGTTCACAAACTCTCATGCAGACACTTCTCTATTCATTCTCCACTCAGATGACATTACTATATATCTACTTGTTTATATGGATGACATTATTATCACAGACACCAACACCAATATTATTCAGCGCTACATTGACCTCTTAGCACAAAGATTTTGAATCAAGGATCTTGGCACCTTATCCTACTTTCTCAGCATTGAGGTTCTTACCACTTTATCCAGTGTGTTGCTTACTCAAAGGCATTACATCTCTGATCTTCTTGCCTGGACAAAAATGTCTGGTGCAAAACCTGTTGCTACACCACTTGTTACAGATGGAAATCTTACACTTCATTCCGGTACAACTCTGACTAACTGCACAGAATATAGAACCCTTGTTGGCAGTCTACAATATCTTTGTCTCACTCGCCCAGACATATCATATGTTGTTAACAAGCTATCCCAATTCATGCATCGCCCGACGTCTGAACATTGGAATACTGCAAAATGACTGCTTCGATATATATATGGCACATTGACTCATGGATTATTTCTTCATAAGGTAAATACACTTTCCCTTCATGCCTTCTTAGATGCAGATTGGGCTTGCAACAAAGACGACTATACCTCTACGAGTGCCTATATTGTCTATCTTAGTCATCATCCAATTTCTTGGTCATCCAAGAAACAACGTACAGTTGCTCAGTCATCCACAGATGCTAAGTATCGATTAGTTGCTGCTACTACTTCAGAAATCAATTGGATTTGTTCCCTTCTCACAGAGCTTGACATCACTCTACCTACACTGCCTATTATCTATTGTGACAATGTTGGTGCCACCTATCTCTGTTCTAATCCAGTCTTTCATTTGAGAATGAAACATGTGGCAATTAACTATCACTTTATTCGGGATCAAGTTAAATCAGGTACTCTTCGTGTTACTCATGTTTCCCCAGCAGATCAACTTGTCGATGCTCTTACTAAACCGCTTCCACAAAGTCACTTCCAAGAATTACAGGTCAAGATTGGCATCTCCTCCGGAGCTCCATCTTGAGGGGGCATATTAGAGAATTCATTACAATAGATTTTCTTTCTATTTTCAAATTCTTGTAATTAGTTGTAACTTCCTATTTTTGTTGTAATTCTCTAATTCTAGGATTGTTTCCTATTTTTGTGTTTTGGGTAGATTGTTTCCTATTTTTTTGTTTTAGGTTTTGTGTATATATATTCATTCTTAATCAATGAAAAAGGCAAGTCATTGTTTCTCAATAATCCTCTTTTTACTTCAACATTAAATACACTAGAGTGCTTCTAATGTGGTTTGATTAACTGGGGAAGGAATCTAGGAAACCCATTGCTTGGCATGAAAGGAAAGAATAAGGAAAATGCTAACAGGAACTTATGTCTTGTTTCATTTTGAGGAAAATAAAGGAGTTTTTCATTATCTGGGATCCAAGGAAAGAATGGGGGAAGGAAGAAGGCTTCCACTCCTTCATTCTTTTATAAATGAGAAGAACCCCCAACTGTGGACTCCAAACAAATCATCTTCCTTCTCCTTGGAGCGCAAAGGCTTCCTTTGCCTCTTGTTAGCATCCGAAGAGGAAGAACAATTGTTAAGGAAATGGTTGAAAGCGCTGTTTCATTTCTTGTTGAGAAGTCAAGCAACTTGGTTGTACAAGAAGCTTCCCTATTTAGCCAAGTAGAAGGCTAGATAAAGTTGTTGAGTAACGAGCTAGAGTTGTTGGTCTAAGTAATAATTTTAGAATTATTTAATTTCCAAACATATGAATGTTCTACATATTTTTCATTTTTTTTGTTCACAACTATTTTACATATTTCTTCATCCTTTTTATTTATAGGTTTGCATATAATGTTAATAATATAACCTCACATCCTTTTGCCTTATAGAAATTTTTTCATTCACATGTAACTTCAATATGGATAATTTTTTTCATCCAATCTCATACTAATAGATTGAAGGAATCATCTCGTTCGCTAATCATGACAAATAAATAACAAATAACGAATAAACAAAAGAAAGCAAATACAAACCGAAGAAAACACAAAATTAAATACCAAAATCAAATAGGAAAACAACGATACTATCACCCACTACGATATCTCGTGACCAAGCGTGACAAAAAAGAATTACACAAACAAATGGATATGATAAAAAAAAAGTCTCATTAAAAGATCAATTTTGGTCTGATACCATGTTGAATTTATTTCTTTTTTTTTTTAACTTTTCATTTTCTTTTTTTTTTCTTCCCATTTTCTATCAAATATTCTACTAACCTAAACATAAGTTAAGAGTATGTTTGGGAATGATTCTAGAAAGCATTTATAGTATTTCTAATATTTGAATGATAAAAATTTTCAAGTATTAGAAATATTAAAAACATTCATAGAATTACTACTGAACGAGCTCTAAGAGTGTGTTTGACAGTGATTGTGAGAAGTGTTTTTAACCTTTCTAACTCTTAAAAATATTTATTTTTCAAGTATTAAAAATATTAGAAATACTTCTCAAAATCACTGTCAAACACAGTTTAAGTGATTCTCCTAAAAGTGTTTTTAGATGAAACATTATTAATAATAGTTAAATTAGCTTTAAGAGGCTATTTGATTAAATTTAATATTTATTATTTAATGACTTAGGTAACTTTAACTTAAATTATTTTTAGGTTATTAATTTAAAACTTATTACTTAAATTTTACTTTTAAGTATTAAGGTTATTTGGTAAAATTGATTAAAATTTTATTTTAATTCATCAAATTGAAACATTTACCCTCATTAATTTTAACCAATATTAATATTTTTACTAATTTTAAGAAATAAATTTAATTGTCAAAATATTCATATTTAGAGGATTATAAATGCATAAAATAACTATGAAAATATTTATTATAAAAGATATGTTATGATGATTATAAAATATATTCTCATTAAGTGGTTTGGTAAGTCAACTTTATAACTTAAAGTGACTTAATAACTTAATTTAAGTTATTAAGTAAATTAAGTATGTTTAGTAAAATAACTTAATGACATGACTTAAAGTAAATAACAACTTTAAGTAATAAATAAAAATAATTAACTTATTTTTAAGTCTACATCTTTATTTTACCTTTTTATTTTCATTCGTCCTAATTATCTCAACAATTTCCTATGCTAACCTCAACGGTTATTTGACCTCTTTCTCTCTAGTTATAAATTTATAAAAATAAATATGTTAATTTAATGATTTGGAATAAGTTTAATTTAATTTTATCAAGCAACCTTAATACTTAAAGTAAGAATCAAATAATAAGTTTTAAGTCAATAAGTTAAGTATAATTTAACTTAAAGTCAACTTAAATAATTAAGTAATAAGTATTAAGTTTTATTAAATAGCCGCCCTTAAATATGGACAAATAAAACAAAAAAGATTTGAGATTAAAAATAAGTTAACTATTTTAACTTTTGTTTTTAATTTAAGTTGTAATATTAAATTATTTTATCAGTCATATTTAATTTATTTAATGACTTAAATTAAATTGTTAAGTTAAATTAAATCATTAAATTGATTTGCCAAACACAAGTCTTGGAAAGTGTTCTTTTAAAAAACATTATAAGTGATTTTTCAATATTATAAGTGATTTTTTAACATTATAAATGATTTTAAAACAAATTTAAAAGTTTTTCTTAAATTTACCAAGCATCTAATGTTTTTTTAGAAATACTTTTTAAGCTAAAAACGCTTCATAAAATTGTTATCAAATAGACTCTAAAATTCATAAATAAAACAAAAAGTCTTAATAAGTTATTTATTTGTATATATTAAAAATATTTATAAAATTAATTATTCCATTCTTTTTGTTTTAATTTGAAAAAAAAAAAAACAATTTAACATGTTTTGAAAAATTCCAAAATATCAGATTTATTTTTTAAAAATTGGTAATAATCACACACACACACATATAGATATATATATATATATATATATATATATATATAAATTATATGAAAAAAATTGGTAACATGATCAATTCATCCAAAAGTTCTAAAAATAAAATGTGGTAAGAAAAGTTATGCTACTTAAACAATTATAAAATAATATTTTAATAGGAGATAAGCTTTTTTAGTGTCACATGTGTCACACTTTCAAGTTTGATGCTAAAGGGGAATTATCTTAAAGCACATTCTGTGTAATTCCATGCCCCTAAAATTAAAATCCCATGATAATGGTCCAAGAAAAAGTTAAGAGGTCGAGGGATGTAATGATAATCGTTAACTAAAAACCTATATCTAACTAAAATAATATTTGACGACTGTAAAGGTTTTACTTTTAATGTTCACATTTTTCAAATTACCCCACATTTGCTCTGGGATACTTGTTATGGAAAAAAAAAAATTATCAACTTTTTCTTCGGGATGTTTGTTTATGGAGGAAAAAAATCTCAAATAATAATAATAATGATAATAATAATAATAAATAAATAATATATCTGAAAGGAAGAGAAATATTTACATGATGGATGATAGAATAAATATGGACCTACATTATATTAACCATTGTTCAAGATTTAGCTATCCATATATATACAATTTCTATTTGATCAAGAGTATGAACCACCTATGTGTAGAGCTCAACGCCGTCACGGGCCTTAGATGATGGGCCTAAGACTTGTGAGGCCAAATAGCCAAAGGGTATGGTCCCTAAGGCAAGAGGGTATAAATCCAAGTGTCAGTGTCTGTTCCTTGTATGATGACAATGTTTTGAAACAAAAGGAACCTGTTCTCTCCCGCTCCCATTGTCAAAGAGAATTCAGAGGAAAGGTGATGCCCTCCACAACCTTAAAAGATCTATACATTTTTAACAAAATCAAAAATGGATTCAGGTTGATTCTCTATCTAGATATAAAAGATCAAAGGAATGTTTTAAATGCTTGATATATATCCTATTTTTGTGTCTTGGGTGATAATGGAAAATAAAGAAATCTAACAATGGAGTCTAATTGTCAATTATTATTAAGGACATGACAGGTAAAATGGATATTTTAGAAAACAATTATATGATTTATTAAAAAGTATATGTGTTTTAAATTATTTTTAAATGAATAAAGATAATAATGCTTTTAAAATTTTGAGGTTATGTTTTTCCTATATTTTCATATGAGTGAATCAAAACTCATTTTTCTCAAAGTAAAAATTCATGGGGATTGGTTGAAGAGAAAGTAAAAGAGCATACCTCAATTTTATTTTTTTTTGAAATAAAGTTTTTTAGTTCAAAAAACAGGTGAGAGATTTTTTATTTTTTATTACTAAAAACTATATTTAAGAATTTATTCTGAAAATAGGTCGTTTTTTTTAAAACAAATTTAAGAAATAGATTAAGAAAATGAGGTTTTATTTGTAATAAAATCCTATTTAATTTTTCCCTAAAAAAAAATCTCAGAAAAGTGATTGAAGAGAACTCCGAGGACGTATGGTGGGAATTCTTCTTGAAAACAATTTTTAAACTCAAAGATACACGTTTAACAAATTTTAATTAAAAATAGTTTATTTGTTTTAAAAATACGTTGATTTTTTATATAAAAAAAAAATTGAGAGTTTTTTTTTTTTATAACAAATTTAAGGTATTGTTTATAGAACATTTTGAAAAGCAATTTGTTAACGTTGAATTCTTTTTATAAAAAAAGAAAAATTGAGAGTTTTTCTTTTTTTTTTTAACAAATTTAAGGTATTGTTTATAGAACATTTTGAAAAGCAATTTGTTAAAATATATACTATTTTGAATTTTGATTAATAAACGGAGGTACGGCATGGAAGATCTGAGAGCTTATGAACCTGGGAGCTCTTCCGGTTTTGCAACTACTTCTGAACGGTACTCCAATCAAATGGTGGCCAGGAAAGAGAAGAGGCTTCCCACTGTTGAAGAAACCAACGTAGTGGGGATGAAAAATGATGTGGAAGCTGTAAAGGGAAAGCTGTTAGAGGGAGCAATGGAAAGAGTAGTGGTGGCCATCTGGGGGATGGGTGGTCTTGGCAAAACTACTCTTGCCAAGAAAGTTTACAACGACAGGGATATTCAGAACCATTTTTGTTATCGTGCTTGGGTTTATGTATCTCAAGAGTACAATATCCGGGAGCTTTTGCTCGGGATCGCCAATTGTGTCACGACTCTCACGGATGAACAAAAACGTAAAAATGAAAATGAATTGGGAGAAGAGGTTTATAAATGTCTCCAGGGCAAAAGGAACTTGATAGTACTTGATGATATATGGAACACCGATGTTTGGCGCGGGTTGAGCTCATATTTTCCTGCAGAATCAAATAAGAGCAGAGTGTTGATCACTACTCGCAGAGAAGATATTGTTGTGGATGCTCATTCAGATTGCTATAAACTTCAACTTCTGGGTGAAAAGGAAAGCTGGGAGCTGTTTCTCAACAAAGTAGGGACTAGAGCAGTACTGACATGGCCAGGGTTGGAGGAATTCAAAAAGGAGATTGTAGCAAAATGCAAAGGTTTACCTCTTACAATTGTGGTGCTCGGAGGGCTTTTATCACTGAAAGATCTGACACGAGACTCATGGCTGAAAGTGCTTAAAAGCATGGATTGGCATCTAAGTCAAGGTCCCGACTCCTGTTTGGGAATTCTTGCACTGAGCTATAACGACTTACCCTCTTACTTGAAGCCCTGCTTTCTTTACTGTGGGGTTTTTCCGGAGGACTCAGAAATCAAAGCAACTAAGTTGATTCGCTTGTGGGTTGCTGAAGGATTTGTACAAAAAAGGGGAAAAGAAACGCTGGAAGACGTTGCAGAAGACTACCTATACGAGTTGATCCAGAGAAGCATGATTCAGGTGGCTGATACGAGAGACGATGGAAGGGTGAAGTCTTGCCGTATACACGACCTGCTTCGAGATCTAGCCATTTCAGAAGCTAAAGAAGAAAAACTTTTTGAGGTAGCTGAAAACATTGATGTGGAGGTGCTTCCTACTAGTGTTCGTCGACTGATCAGCAGTAATATTAGTCAGACCAACTCTCCGCATTTGAAAAATTCTAATATCCGATCTTTGATCCTCAATAGATCCATTGATGAAGGAGATGAGGTATGTTTACATAAATACCCTAAATTGCTTCGGGTCCTGCACATGGACTCGGTGCAGGATGGAGAAATTTATTTTACCATACCATTAGGAAAAACAGGAGAACTCATCCACCTGAAATATGTATGCTTAAGCCTGGGTATGCAGATAGGAAGGCTTCCACCATCAATCGGTAGATTTGTTAATTTGCAAACCCTTGATTTAGGATACAATGTCATCCAAATACCCCATACAATTTGGAAATTGCAGCAAATGAGACATCTAAACTGTTACAACTGTCGAATCTCATCAAGGCAGTCAATGAGAGAGAGGTGGGTGGAAGGCCATTTGGGTGTCCATCAAATGACCAATTCAGACATTATATTTACAGGGTGGCGATTGGTTGAAGGATAACAACTTGGGAAAACTGACCCACCACCTAAAGCAATTGAAGCTAAACCTTTATTTTCGCCGAGAGTTCAAGGAGGGGTCGTTCCGATCTATGGCCCAATTAACTGGGCTTCAAAAGTTGAAGTTGGTTACTGATAATTTTATAGAAAGCGAGGGATTGTCAACATCAACTACAATTCTATTCCCAGGTCTGGAGTGCCTCTACAAATTGCATCTAGTGGGAACCATCCGAAAACTACCCGTGGAAACAACACTCTATCCTCCGAATCTCATGCAACTCAAACTGCTTTATACTAAAATGGAGGAAGACCCAATGCCAATACTAGGGAGGCTGCCAAACTTGAGGATTCTCACATTATTACAAGATCCTTATGTGGGTACGGAAATGAATTGTAATCATGAAGGGTTCCTTCGACTTGAATTCCTACAAATGCAGGAGTTGTGGAGTCTAGAAGACTTGTCAGTGGAGGAAGGAGCAATGCCTAATCTGAAGACTTTGAAAATCAAGTGTTGTGACAAAATGAGGAAGTTCCCAGATGGATTATTGCAGCTGAAAAAGCTCCAAAGACTAAACCTCTATGAGGTATCCCAAGAATTGATGAGTGAGGTTTTAGAGACACAAGGAGAAGATTGGAATAGGATCCGTCATATAATCACCTCCCAGGTACCTCCCCCCATAAGGGGATATTAATTTGGTTATAGATGTAATTATGGTTAATTTAGAACTTCAAATTCTATATAATTAGGTGAAAGTCGTTTTATGTTGTATATTTCAATATGCTCGATTGATTCATCATGTGAACATGACCAAATTATTCCTTTTATTTTATTTTATTTTTATCATTTCACCTTTAATATTTGCGTTTTCTCTTCTTTTTCTACTTTCATGTTATTATTATAAATGAAATAATATTACTAATACATTAATATCAAAATTAATTTATTATTACTAATTATTGTTATATTATTGTTATTGCATATGCCACACTATTGCTTTGTAAATATAATTTAATTGTTTTTCCCTGAGTTTGCATGAAAGATGTATTAGACTTGCAATTAAGGTATTAACAAGACAAATTAAAGGTGATTGTATGTATCATAAAGTACCAAAGACAGATTAAAGGTATATATATATATATATATATATATATATATATATATATATATATATATATATCCGATTTTGGACAAAAAAAAGAAAAAAAAAACCCAAAAATTGGTACCCTAAAATATCAAGACACTAGAATTCAATATCATCGAAATTTTCAAAAAATCTATGATATGCCCAATTAAATTATAATTTTTTTGCTATTTAAAAAAATGACTATTAATTTTTTTTTATTTTTTTTATCTCATCATCAATTTAAATTTAAAATTTAAAATTTTACAAAAAGAAATTTTCAAATAATTATTACTTTATTTTAAAATCGTTATTATAATGATCACTTTAAATTTTTGTAAAAATTTTTGAAAAGATAAAATTGTCATGAAATTGGTCACAACTAAAATATCTAAAACAAGCTAATAAAAAAAAAGATTTTTAATACTTTATAAAATATAAATTTAAAAAAAAGTAATTTCATAAAAGAAATTATAAATACAACTTTTAGTAATTTACATAATTTGAATAAATTAATAAGAAAAAAATTTTCAAACAATTTTTTAAAAAAGAAATTTAAAATAAAAAATATTTGATATCAAATTTTATTTAAAAAGTTTGAAGGATTTAATTTTTTATTTAAAATATTTTTTAAAAAAACTGTTTTGATAAGATTAATAATTTCATTAGGAGGTTTTAATTTTTTTTTTCAAATAAAGAATATGAATTACCAGAAAGGAATTGAAGATAATTTTAATAGAGAGTTAAGTAAATATAGACTAATTAACAAGGACTGTGCTAATTTTAAGTTGAAGTTATATATATATTGTAGACCCCCCAGGAGAGACAGCAGATTGCTTTTTTTTTTTATATATATATATATATATATATATATATATATATATATATATATATATATATATATATATTTTTCTGACCACTCGGGAGAGGGGGGCTGCTTTGGGCGGCCATGGGATGTGATCGGGCTAGCTGGTGATGGCGGCCAGATGGGACAGAAGGCAGAGAGAAAAGGAGAGACTGCCAGGAGAAAATAAAGGGGATCAGGAGGAGAAAGGGAGGGGAAAAAGACAGGAAGGAAAAGAGGGCTCTGGTGGATTTTTCTCGGGGAGGCGAGCTGAGAGAGGGAGGAGCAAACGGAGAAGGGTCGGAAAATCTATTTTACCCTCATTTTCGCAGTTCAGGTAGGGTCCGAACCTATTGCCTCTTTATATACACTTCCTGTTTTGAACTTTTCACCCCTGTTTTTTTCTTGCTGTTTGTGGTTTTCTCTTATTGCTTGAAGTTTGCTGGTGCATTGCCTCATTCGGGAATGTTTTAAACATGGACCCATTATTGTTTTTGTTCCTTTCCGAGAGGTCATGTTCTAGTTTCCTTTTGTTATTTCACCCATACCCATCCCATTAACGTATATGGAATGGAATGAGACTCAACAGTTGTCTTTTCTTTGTTTCATTTCTCTTGTTTATGCTTTTTGCTACGTGTACTCTGTTTTTTTCATCATCTCCTCTGTTTAGTTTGCTTTTTTTTTTCGGGACGCTGGATATCGCTTTTGGACTGTCCATCTCAAAAACCATGCTCTCATCCCTCGTGCCACCATCTTCACTGGACCTTGCATTACTACCTCTCTCTCTCTCTCTCTGAGGAACACGATGTGGCTGAAATCCCGAGTGCTGTTCCTAGTACTTTGCGCCACCTGCCACACTACTGTATCTTTCACCAATGGTCCATTGCCTAAAGGCAACTTCGAGTATGGCTCAAAGCCATAGGAAGTTTCCGGCTGTGTAGAGTGCATCAAATCCGGTCAAAAACAGGGTGACATGCTGCTAATCGTCCCTGAAGGAGCCTATGCACGCGGCCAGGACTTGTGCCCAAGAGGAGACATTAAACGTCTCGGTTGCACCCAGCGCCAGCGTCGTCGTCATAGTCTCACGCCGGGAAGGAGACGCGAACCAGGTGGAGCTCCTCTCCGATCCATCTGCTAAGATCCCAGGAATGCCGGACCGACGGCGAAGGAGCGACTCCGCGATGTCTTCAGGGTGGATGCCCAGGTACCTTCTCAAGAGAAGAAGAGGATGCGAATTTGTTGAAAGAGAGGCAAGTACCGCCGCCGCAACTCCTCTCTCCATTGCTGCCGCCGCGGAGGGGTGGTGAGGGTGATGCAGCCAGGCGGGGCGAGTTGGTGAGGAAGATGTTTTCTTGGGCCCGCCCATGCTAGCATCAGATTTGGGCTTATTTTTGGAGCCCAGCCTAAGCTTGAGATCCAACTGGCCCATTGGCTTGCTTCCACTTTATACGAATCATTTTCTTTAAAGCACTAATTTCTTAATAAACTTTCTAACTTCCAATTTCCAAGCCCAATTTATAAAAATTCAACCTTCAAATAATACTTCAAAATTCCGATCTTTAAAATTCAATTCCAATTTCCGAAAATTCTCATACACACTTTAATCTATTTAATTATTATTATTTTATGTATTTATTCTAAAATTCCATTTTAAACAATTCTTTAAAATTTTCGACTTTCAAATTTAATTTCTAATTCCAAAATTCCAATATTCACATTAATCTATTTAATTATTATTATTTTGATTATTTATTTCAAAACTCCATTTTAAATCAAATTCTCTAAAACTTCTGATTTCTGAATTAAATTCCTAATCCCAAAAATTCCCATCTTCCCATTAATTTATTTATTCATTAGTATTTTATTTATTTATTTCAAAACTCCATTTTAAATCAAAATTCTTTAAAACTTCTGATTTCCGAATTAAATTCTCAATCTCAAAAATTCCCATATTCCTATTAAATTATTTGATCATTAGTATTTCATTTGTTTATTTATTTCAAAACCAAATTCTTTAAAACCGCTGATTTCCGAATTAAATTCCTAAACCCGAAAATTCCCATATTCCCATTAATTTATTTAATCATTAGTATTTTATTTATTTATTTCAAAACTCCATTTTAAATCAAATTCTCTAAAACTTCTTATTTTCGAATTAAATTCCTAATCTCAAAAATTCCCATATTCCCATTAATTTATTTAATCATTAGTATTTTATTTATTTATTTATTTTAAAACTCCATTTTAAATCAAATTCTTCAAAACTTCTGATTTCCGAATTAAATTCCTAATCTCGAAAATTCTCATATTCTCATTAATTTATTTAATCATTAATATTTTATCTCCATTTTAAATCAATTCTTTAAAACTTCAGATTTACGTAAATCCCTAATCCTGAAAATTCCCATATTCACATTAATTTAATCACTAATAGTTTGTTTATTTATCTTAAAATTCTATTTTAAATAATTCTTTAAAATTTCTGACTTCTAAATCTAATTTCCAATTTCAAAAATTCCAGCATTCCCATTCATTTATTTATTCCCATATTCCCGTTAATTTATTTAATCATTAGTATTTTATTTATTTATTTATTTTAAAACTCCATTTTAAATCAAATTCTTCAAAACTTCTGATTTCCGAATTAAATTCCTAATCCCGAAAATTCTCATATTCTCATTAATTTATTTAATCATTAGTATTTTATCTCCATTTTAAATCAATTCTTTAAAACTTCAGATTTACAAATTAAATTCCTAATCCTGAAAATTCCCATATTCACATTAAATTAATCACTAATAGTTTGTTTATTTATCTTAAAATTCTATCTTAAACAATTCTTTAAAATTTCTGACTTCTAAATCTAATTTCCAATTTCAAAAATTCCAGCATTCCTATTCATTTATTTATTCCCATATTCCCATTAATTTATTTAATCGTTAGTATTTTATTTATTTATTTATTTATTTTAAAACTCCATTTTAAATCAAATTCTTCAAAACTTCTGATTTCCGAATTAAATTCCTAATCCCGAAAATTCTCATATTCTCATTAATTTATTTAATCATTAGTATTTTATCTCCATTTTAAATCAATTCTTTAAAACTTCAGATTTACAAATTAAATTCCTAATCCTGAAAATTCCCATATTCACATTAAATTAATCACTAATAGTTTGTTTATTTATCTTAAAATTCTATCTTAAACAATTCTTTAAAATTTCTGACTTCTAAATCTAATTTCCAATTTCAAAAATTCCAGCATTCCTATTCATTTATTTATTCCCATATTCCCATTAATTTATTTAATCGTTAGTATTTTATTTATTTATTTATTTATTTTAAAACTCCATTTTAAATCAAATTCTTCAAAACTTCTGATTTCCGAATTAAATTCCTAATCCCGAAAATTCTCATATTCTCATTAATTTATTTAATCATTAGTATTTTATCTCCATTTTAAATCAATTCTTTAAAACTTCAGATTTACAAATTAAATTCCTAATCCTGAAAATTCCCATATTCACATTAAATTAATCACTAATAGTTTGTTTATTTATCTTAAAATTCTATCTTAAACAATTCTTTAAAATTTTTGACTTCTAAATCTAATTTCCAATTTCAAAAATTCCAGCATTCCCATTCATTTATTTAATCATTATTTTCGTCCTTATTATTATTATTCCATTTATTTATTTCAAAATTCCATTTTTAAACATTTTTTTGAATCCCAATTTCTGAACTTAATTTCCGATTTCTAAAATTCTAATTTCTTTCAAGTTTGACATCCTAAAATTCCAACTCTTAAATTTAATTCTCAATACTCCAATTTTCAAATAAATTTCAAAAATTCAATTTTCTCTCTAACAGTTTTAATTCTCTTTGGGTTTCAAATAATCTTCGATTTCTCTTGATTTTATATAAGCATGAATGCTATTTTTATAATTCCAGAATAATGGAATCTGTGAGACTAATTCGTGCAAAATAGAATGGGCTTTGGTAGGGGCCCCACATATGAGATTTCATGATTGATTGACTGATTGATTGATTTAATTGCCATGCATGAGATCGTTCTTTAATTGTGTATTAACCCCTCTCTCTTGATAGCGCATGATGGTTCGTTGCCCAGGTACGCACTCATTCCCAATCTAGTTAGTCTATATGCATTTGTCTGACTCCCATATGTGTATGATAGTTCCGGGTATTCATTGATCTCTTAATTAATTGCCATGATTGCTTCATTTTATTAGTAGAGACCCATTTAGGGACTTAGAGGGGTGCTACGGTTTCTACCGTACCTTCCCGATAAGTAACCTGACCCCTCGAACTCGATCCGGTTTTTCACGGACCACCTTTTCCAAAACAAGGAGTCACACTTATGGTTTTTCTTTCTTATTTTGTTTACCCTTTAAAAATAAAACAAAAATAAGTGGCGACTCCAAGTCATTTTTCTTAATCAATATAAAATCAAATTTTCAAAATTAAAATCGAGTTCACCATCGAGTGGGAAACGCATTGAGCGGAAATACGGGGTCCACATATATATATATATTATAATATTTCTAAAATATTTTTTAATATAAATATTGTTTTGCAAAACTTAAACTATTTTATAAATGTGATGTGATTTAAATATTGAAATATAATATGTTTTTAAATAATAAAATTTTATCCTTATATTAATATTCATTATTCATTTTTTAAAGGAAGGTTATATTTTTTGAATGATAATAAAATAATAATAATATATTAAATAACAAAAAAAATCATGAAATAATAATATTATTACTGTTATTAAAAATAGCAGTATTAATGTAGTACAATAATATTAGTTATGATAATATTAAAATCAATATATATATCTAATAATAACAATAATAGTAATATTAGTGATTAGAATAATAATTATAATAAGAAAATAATAAAATGAGTAAGCTGAAGGAAGAAGAATAAGAGAGACAAAGAAAGGAAAGGGGAAAAAGAAGTGCATTTCTTTATCTCCGTTGTAATGGATTCTAAAAATTCTAAAAAAATGTAATCCTTTACCACATTTTTAAAGCATTATTCTTAGTATTCCTTTCTTGAAATTTTGTGAGTTGTGGAGGATTTTATGATTTACACAATTTGTTAGAAAGAGAAACATATGATTTACACAATTCTGAAAATATGATATCATCTATTATATTTGATCAATTAAGAGTTTAAGATTATGTTTAGTTTCTAGAAAATGCTAAAAAAAGAAAATAATAATAATAATAATAATAATCTCTTATGTGATTTTTAAGGCTATGTTTGGTTCCCGAAAAATGTGAGAGAAAGAAAATTTCGAGGAAAAATGGAAGGAAATAAAAAGTTAAGGAAATGAATATAATTTTTTTCACTTGTTTGGTTATCCATGGAAAATTCAAGGGGAAAAAAAAAAAAAGAATTCATTTTCTTTTGTTTGGTTAACCACAAAAAAAAAAAAAAGAAAAAAAAAGAGTTAAGGTAAAATAAAAGAAAAATAAAATCAACGATTTGTCTTAGATGATTATCAATTTGTTGAATAATAAAATAAATTAATCCAATAAAAAAACTGTTGAAAAACGTGAATTTTTCGACATAAAACATTACTCATAAAAAGTCTCTACTATTATTTTTTTATTAATAATTATAAGATTTATGTATAAAATTTTCCTCATGCAATACAAATAAAATATACGAGTAATAACTATTTTTTATTTTCAAGGGAACATTTATAGCTAATAAAAAGCTCTTAAAAAAATTCAAAAGGATTTTCAGAATCAAAATTTAGAAATAAAATATGTTCATATAATGTAAAAATATACAAGGCTTTGGTTTACCTACCAAACAATATGAGTAGTAGAAACAAACAATAACAGATGCAGAAAGAAAAATCAGAACACACAAGCAATATACCATCTTTCTCTACACATCATATTCAATGCATCAACGAATACTTTTAAAAAATATGAACACAATACATTTTCACTTTATGTTACACAATATTATGCCACAACAAAGGCTTCCAGTTCTAGGACAGGAGGCATAATTTTGGTTCAGAATTTCCTTAGAGACCTAGATTCATGGTACAAATTGAAGTGGTCAATCATGCAATACACTATGGGGGTCTTCTTCGAGTGAACCAAATAACAAAATTAATGCAAATGTGAAACTAAACTAGGTCAGCTAGTCCTTCTCCTTTTGAAGGCAGGATGCATAATTCCATTGTACGAATCTAGTTTGTCAACCATTGACATACATTCATTCAATCTTTTCAAGAGGACTGGAATGGTAGAGACATTACTTGAAATCTTTTGTTTGAGCAACTGTATTTTCTCTGAAGTCTCATGATCTCCTTGAGCTAGCAAAACCCTGCTCTGTCCTGCATTTGCAAAGCACAAAAAGGATTAATCCTTCACCTACAACTGAAATAAATAATAAACGCAGAATAACTAAGGGCTGAGAGAAGCCTTGCGTGTGAACCTCACAAGGTTGTTCGTTTGATCAGCTTAAACATTAAAGAAGAAATGAAACACTACACAAATAAAGAGTTGTTCAACAGTATTTTGAGAGTATTTCTCTTGTTTCATGAAAAGAAAAAGGCTAAAAGATCATGCTTGGTAATGCTATGTCAAGTTAAATTGTTGGGAGCAAAAAAATCACATGAGGGAAGAAAACAAGCATTCATTTTTCCCTGCTAGGTGGGAAAAACTTTTCAGCCACATCAAAGTGATTGCTCCCACCTGATTAAATGTTGCCAAATAAACAAACCCTAATGGATCAAAATCACAAAGTTTGCTTACTCTTCATTCTACCACCATAGTCCTCACCACCACCCCACTACTACCATATGATCAAACCACCAACACTATCACACAAACCACCTCAACCACTAACTGCAGAAGCATTGCCACCAACACCAACAATCATAAGCAATATCCCACAACCATAAATATCAGATTATTCACTAAAGTTATGTTTGGTTCCTAGAAAATGTGAGGGAAAATACAAGGGAAATAAAATAAATAGAAAAAATAAAAGGAAAGAAAAAGTGAAGGAAAAAAAACAGATTCAAAATCATTAAATTATTTTATATGCTACTTCAAACTCATTTCACTTATTTTAACTTCTATATAAATATTAAATAATTTTAAAATGCATCAGTGTTTAATTGATTAAAAATTTTAATTATATTTTATTCTTATTTGATATTTTCCATAGTTCAACCGTGAGAAAGCTATTTTTTTTAACATTTTTTTCTTTCTTTAAGGTTATGTTTGGTTCTCAGAAAATACTAGGGAAAGAAAAAATATATTAAGGAAAATAATTTTCTCATATTTGATTTCACAATAAAAATATAAAAAAAAACTCAAATATAATTAAAATTAATTTAAAATTTATATATTTTTAAATTATTTAATCTTGCAATGATAAAGAGAAATAAGTAAAATGAGTATGAAGAAATGTATAAAACTAATTTATTAAATTTAAACTTATTTTTTATTTTCCTTCGCTTTTTCTTTCCTTCTATTTTTCCTCACTATTTTCTTTCCTTTGCATTTTCCCGCAAATTTGCTGGAACCAAACATAGCCTAATAGTTTTCAGGAACCATTCATAGCATAAAAGAGCACCACTACCACTCACCATCACCACCACATCCACTATTGTCCCCATTTCCTCTACCCCTGCAGGCTCCACAAATGCACCCACCGGAAACTGCAATTGCCACTCCATCACCAATACATTATTGCCACAGACACCACCAGTGTCAACTTCAATCCTACCTTAACACATTACGCATGTGCTTCCTCAATTAAGCCAAATGTCATTTCATAAAGCATTTCATAAACACACATTACACTTTGCATAGGAATTATAAGTAATAATTCTGGATTTCACTAAGGCTATGTTTGGTGGCAAGAGAAAGAAAATAGAGAGGAAAATAGAAAGAAAATAGTATGTTCTATTTCAAATTCATTTTATTTATCATAACACTTCGATATAAAGATTAAATAATTTGAAAATGTATAAGTTTATATTTGATTTTCTTTCATATTTTCCATGTTACAATTAATCATGAGAAATTTTTTCTTTTAACATTTTTTTATTTCCACAGTTCTCTCTGGAACCAAGCATAAGCTAAGTTTTTAAATTCAATATCATTAACAAAGCAATTTAAAGCTCTATTGGACAGCAAAG
Organism: Vitis vinifera; assembly: GCF_030704535.1. Classification (NCBI taxonomy): domain Eukaryota; kingdom Viridiplantae; phylum Streptophyta; class Magnoliopsida; order Vitales; family Vitaceae; genus Vitis; species Vitis vinifera. The sequence continues at coordinate 13,706,560 of NC_081819.1, forward strand.
AAAAATTAGAAATATTATCCTGAAAATTATGTTTCTTTTTTATTTCCCGGAAGCGGAAACTCACTTTACCTAAACCAATTTGTTTTTCTCAGGACCCAAGTAACAACAAATCTAATTCCAAGACATTCCGCTACATGTGGTTGATAGCACAACAAGAAAGTGAAATGAAATAAAATAGAGCCAAAGAAAAGAAAGATCTTTTGCTCTCCAAACCCACCTCAACTAACCCACACGCTTGTATTAGCCTCAATTAAACGTATATTTCTGTTTTCCTGATCTCTCAAACTGTGAAAATCTCGGGTTCAAGCATTCACTTTTTATTTTTCTTTTTACCATATTTTCTCAGCAACCAAACAGGAAACGAAAAACAGAGAAAAAAAAGAAAAAGGGGTGGGGAAACCAATAACCTCGAAACTGACCTGGGTTAGGTTCTCCGGAGGCTTCGGGTTCGGATCCGGACACGAATTCGAGAAATGGAGGTCGCTGAGAAGATAGAATCGAAGTGAATGTGGCCTTGAGCTGGTCTGGGAGAGTTGTACGGTAATGGCGGACCTTCTGAGCCATTTCCTTCACATCAGCCTCCAACTCCTCTAGTTCTTCCGCGTCGGATCCTTCCATTGGGTCCCCGGAGCTCCGGAATTGAGGATCTTTCAGAGCCATGCGTGGATCCTACTGGTCTCTGCGAGAATCGGTGTAGTGTGGTGTTTCTAGGGTTTTGAAATTTGAAAAGGGTGGGGGCGCAATTGTGTAGTTCGCACCGTGCTCATAGTTGCCTCCTCGACTATGGGTATTTTGATATTTTCGCCTTTTTGCACTTTTTTTTTTTCTTTTAATTTATTGGAGAGAGCATGATTTAAAAAAAAAATTATGTTTTTTTCCTTGCAAATTATACAATGGGTGTATAAATATAGTTTATAAATTTAATTTTTAGAATAATTAGGCCCATATGCCATATTTTTAAAATAATATTATTAATGTTTTTAAATGTATCCCTCCACTCTCTTTATTGATTTAGTTTGTTTTATTTTTTTCAATTTTATTTTACTTTTCATAACATAGGATTACAAGCATGTTTTACTGTAATTTTGAAAAACACTTTTCATTCTAAAAGTGTTTTTAAAAAAAATTACTTTTGATAAAATTACTTTTAAAAAAAATTTAAAATACTTTTAAAAATTACTTTTGATAGGTAATTCTTCAAAAAAGAAAAAAACTATTAAAGAAACCATTCTGACTAAAAATGTTTTGAAGAGAAATACTATTGTTTAACGCACTATATATGTATATATTTATCACTTGTTCTAAATTGAAAAGGTTAGAATATTTATTTTGGTATCAATTTTCAGTTTTTTATTTTTATTTTTAAATTATGCTCTTGTATATTTCATTTTTTAACATTTTTTAATATTGTTTTAAGTTTATTTTTAAATTCATATATCATTTTGGTTTTTGCTTTAAAATAATTGTTTTTCAATTTTTTTTGTAATATCTTGAGAATCATACTATTATGTTTTGTTTTAAGCATTTTGATAAATTACTTAATTTGCTCATAATTTATTTTTAAAATATTTGTATATTTCAATTGATATAATTTTTAAGTTTTTTTCTGTTGACTCTAAATTTTAAAATCTGAATGATAGAATAACGGATGGATAATTGTTTGGTAATCAAGCACTACATTTTCGATCTTTCCTCAATTTAATTTTAATTATTATAGAATAATAATATATAAAAAATAATTAATAAAAAATAATTTAAACAACAAATTTAAAGGTCACATAAAATTTTTTATATTCATACTAAATAAAATATTTTTATTTATTTTATAAATTTTATGATTAAATAAAAATATGTCTCTTGTATTATTTTAAAATTTTAAATTTTCATGTAAAAATCATAGTGGTTTGAGCCTTTTACTTAATAAAAAATTTTAACTTTTTTTATTTATAAAAATAAAAACTTCAATCAAAATTTTAAATTTGTGTAGACCCCTCAGATGGGGGGCATTTTTTCTTTTGTTTTTTTTTTTCTTTTTTTCTTTCTTATTCCTGATTCTGACTACCTTGAGATTGAGCTACGTTGGGCGGCTAGATGGGACTGGGGGTGGGGGAGAAGAAGAAGAAAATGTTATCAAATAACCGACGTTCACCACCCACGTTCCGCTGCCCTGAAGTGGTCCAACACTTGGCCACATCCTTCATCATGTAGCTGTTGTTAAGGAGCACATTTCTATCAACTGCTCATCGTGTGGCAAATCAGAGAAACGTGGCTTTGATGGGAAGCCACGTTTTCTTTGTATTTTAAATATCGGTCTTGGTCCCGAGCTCCTCTCTCATGTTGTTGAAAATCTTCAGAAACTACACCATCCATAAGGAGAGATAGAGTTTTGGAAACCAAAGACTTGCAACCCAACAATGGCTGGAGGTAAGTATGGCATAAGTTACATATGAATGGATTGTTTATATGCATTATGAATTGCCTACATTTGGTATCAGAGCATTGAAAATCTTATCTCTGCCTTGATATCTATTTTGCTGGAGACTTGCTTAGTTTATGGTTTCTCTTTTGGTTGTAAGATACAATTATACAGAAACATCATAAGTTGATAATGCTTTAAAAATGAAATACCCATAAATCTATGAATTGATCATGATATTAAAAAGGCAAATAGCTTCAGCCTTGCCACCACAGATCACAGGCCTTCATGGCTCTGATCATTGCCGCCATTTAGGCGTCATTTTAAGGCATTCCAAAAGCGCATTTCCGGTGCTGTTGGGGCTACAGTTTCAGCCACTACAAGCCCCACATTCAAGCGACATTAAAGCGCCGCTACTGGTGCTGGTCAAAGGGGCTGCAAGCACCATTCAGGCGCCCATTCTGAGCATCATTCAGCCCCATTCTGAGCGCCATTCAGGCACTCATTCCAGCATCATTCAGACACTCATTTCAGCGCCATTCAAGAGCTGATCTTTGCCGCTGCAAGCCCTCGTTACGAGCGCCATTCAGGCGCTATCCAAGCGCCACTGTAGGTGTAGTATCTATACGCTGATGATGTGTTTTTTCACCAGTGAGAGAGGGAGTCGGGCTACACTCCGGTGGATACAGCCCGTCCCAATTGTGGCCACGATCACATTGCTATCGGAAAGGATGCAGCCCGTCCTGTTGGCCGCGGCATGCATGGCGCTGTTGGGGATGAAGCAGTCCACGGCTGAAAATTAGGAAAATGGGTTTGTGATATTAAGTTGATGGAGAACCTAGAGAGAGATTAGGTTTCCAATGAAGCCCACTAAAGAAATTGGGCCATGGGAATTAAAATGTAATTGGGCCCATTAGGCTTATTACATGTGTAGTGACCCAATACAATTATTAAAGGTCTTTGTGTATTGGGCCATGGGTTAAATATGATATTTGGGTCGGTTTAGGTTCTAATGGCCCGGTTTGAATTATTTTATTGGATTTGAATTAATTGTTTTTTATATGGATTTAGGCACCCTTTCATAATATGAATTCCTTTTAAATTATTCTAAATTATGTGTGATTTTTATACATGCAAATTAAATTATTTATTTTAATTTATATGCTTGTATGTGTAAAAATGTAGCCTAAATTTGAGTTAGATAAATTAAAAGTTGTAGCTTTTAATGCATGCAATTGTTACCTAAAATTTAGTTAAATACATTAAAATTATATCATATAGTTTTAATGTCTAGTGAATCCATATGATTTTTTAATTAAGGAATAGCCACAACATCCTTCATTATATAAAAATTATATATTAATAAGGATCACATTATGGACATTAATTGTAATTAACTATATAAATATGATGATTTTACTCCACAGGGTTTTCATTATGTTTATATAATTAATTAGGATAAAATATTAAAATTAATTTTTCCTAATTTACCCACAGGAGTTAGGAATAATTAATTTAATAGGTTTATCATAAAGATTATAGACAGAAAATATCAAACTATATTCATAATAAATTTCATAATTCAATAAAATAGTTTGATAAAGTCTATCATAAAGATAATTAATCTGATTGAATTAAAGATTCAGCCCACAGGCAATTTTTAATAAAATTAGATTCAATTTTAAGCATGTTCTACATTAGTAAAGCATGAATTTATATTAAAGCCTCAAAATTTTTAATAAGCTTGTAATCCTTTTGTGCAGTTTTACCTAACATATCTGATATTCGTTGTGAGGTTCCTGAACTTAGAGGAGATAACTTTAAGATATGGAAGGAGAGAATTCTTCTTCAATTAGGGTGCATGGACATAGACTATGCCATAAGGAAAGATGAACCACATAAAATCACTGATACCAGCACACCTGAAGAAATACTATTGTACGAACGCTGGGAGAAATCTAATCGCCTCAGCGTGATGTACATAAAGACAAAAATTAGTGCTAATATACGTGGTTCGATCGAGCAACATGAGAATGTTCGTGAATTGCTAAAGGCTATTGACGAGCAATTCGTCACTTCAGATAAAGCCTTGGCAAGCACCCTAATTATGAAGTTCACATCCTTGAAGCTCACCGCTATAAGAGGTGTGCGTGAACATATCATGGAGATGAGGGACATTGTGGCTCAATTGAAGAAACTCGAGGTAGAAATGTCTGAATCCTTCTTGGTGCACTTTGTCCTTAACACTCTTCCACCTCAGTATGGACCTTTCAAAATCTCTTACAACACACATAAGGATAAGTGGTCTATCAATGAATTGATGACCATGTGTGTTCAAGAGGAAGGAAGGTTAATGATGGAACAAGGAGAAAGTGCCATGCTGGTGACACAAAGGAAAGGAAAGAAAGGAAAATCTCAAGCCATTCAGAAAGGGAAGCAACAAATTTCTCCTAAATCTGACATTAAGAAAGACGAAAAGTGTTTTTTCTGTAAAAAGAAAGGACACGTGAAGAAGAAATGTCTGAAATTTCAGAATTGGCTTGAGAAGAAAGGTAACCCTACCTCATTTGTTTGTTATGAATCTAATATGGTTAATGTAAACACCAACACATGGTGGATTGATTCTGGATCTACAATCCACATTTCAAATTCCTTGCAGGGTATGCAAAACCTAAGGAAGCCAGTGACAAGTGAGCAATTCATCTTATCCGGAAACAAGATGGGCTCGCATGTGGAAGCAATAGGGACATGTTATTTAACTTTATATGGTGGTTTTATTTTGGAATTACAAAGGACCTTTTATGTACCAAGTTTCTCACGAAACTTGATTTCAGTTTCTAGACTTGTACCGTTTGGATATTCCTTTCATTTTTCACAAACATCTTTCAGTTTGATTTATAAATCTGAATGTCTTGGGAATGGTATCTTGTCTGATGGTCTTTATTGTATATTCTTACAAAATGATACCGCTCATAATTCATTACATGTCCAAACTGGCATTAAGAGATGTGTTGTAAAAGAGGATTCCTCTACATTGTGGCACCGAAGATTAGGTCATATCTCCATAGATAGAATCAAAAGATTGGTGAATGATGGGGTACTTAGTACTCTAGATTTTACTGACTTTGAGACTTGTGTGGACTGCATTAAGGGAAAGCAGACCAACAAGTCAAAGAAAGGTGCTACTAGGAGTTCTACCATACTAGAGATCATACATACTGATATATGTAGTCTTGACATGGACTCTCATGGTCAGAAATACTTCATCTCTTTCATAGATGATTTCTCACGATACATGTATCTCTACATACTTTATAATAAAAATGAAGCTTTAGATGCCTTTAAAGTCTTCAAGGCAGAAGTAGAGAAACAATATGGTAAACAAATTAAGATCGTGAGATCAGATAGAGGTGGAGAATATTATGGTAGATACTTGGAAGATGGACAATCACCTGGGTCATTTGCGAAGTTTCTTCAAGAGCATAGGATTGTTGCCCAATACACCATGTCTGGTTCTCCAGACCAAAATGGTGTAGCAGAAAGAAGAAACCAAACTTTATTGGACATGGTGAGGAGTATGCTTAGCAGCTCAAAACTTCCTAAATTCTTGTGGACTGAAGCACTTAAGATAGTTGTGTATATATTAAACCGAGTTCCAACCAAGGCTGTCCTAAAAACGCCATTTGAGTTATTGAAAGGTTGGAAACCGAGTTTGCGACATATGCGTGTTTGGGGATGCTCGTCTGAAGTGAGAATTTATAATCCACAAGAGAAGAAACTGGACCCAAGGACTATTAGTGGGTATTTCATTGGATATGCTGAAAATTCCAAGGGGTATAGGTTTTACTATCCATCTCACAACACTAGGATTGTGGAATCAAGAAATGCTAAATTTCTTGAATATGACTTGGTCAGTGGGAGCGATCAATTTAGAAACATAGTTTCTGATATTGATCATACAGAGTCTCAACCTTCCACTTCAAGCGATAGATTGTTTATTGTTCATAACACCCCTCAAGTACAAACGGGTGTTGAACGAACAATCGATGAAGTTCAACCAGTCATTGAAGTTCCATAAGTTGTTGACAACATTCCAGTAGACCAAGTTGATAAGGAGTTGCCTAACACTTCTGAACAACAAGTTGAACCTCATACTTCCTCGGAAGATATTGGTGCAACCTTAAGAAGGTCTGCTCGAACTAAGAGGTCAGCAATTCCTAGTGATTATGTAGTGTATCTACAAGAATCTGACTATAATATAGGAGCCGAAAATGATCCCGAATCATTTTCACAAGCCATGAGTTGCAAAGAATCAGAATTGTGGTACAATGCCATGAAGGATGAGATGAGTTCCATGAAGTGCAACGATGTTTGGGACCTTGTTGAGTTGCCTAATGGTGTAAAAACCATTGGTTGTAAATGGGTTTTTAAGACAAAGAAAGACTCATTAGGCAACATTGAGAGATACAAGGCCAGACTTGTTGCAAAGGGGTTCACACAGAAAGAAGGAATCGATTACACGGAAACTTTTTCTCATGTATCTAAGAAAGATTCCTTGCGCATTATATTGGCATTAGTAGCCCACTTTGATTTAGAATTACAACAAATGGATGTGAAAACAACATTTCTTAATGGAGAGCTAGAGGAGGAGGTTTACATGAAACAACCTGAAGGATTCCCCTCTAGTAATGGTGAGCAATTGGTTTGTAAGCTTAAGAAATCCATATATGGTTTGAAGCAAGCATCCCGCCAATGGTATTTAAAATTCCATAACATAATTTCTTCATTCGGTTTTGTTGAAAATGTTATAGATCAATGCATATACCTTAAGGTCAGTGGGAGTAAAGTTTGTTTTCTTGTTTTATACGTGGATGACATCTTACTTGCAACCAATGATAAGGGTTTACTTCATGAGGTAAAACAATTCCTCTCTAAAAATTTCGACATGAAGGATATGGGTGAGGCATTTTATGTCATTGACATTAAGATCCATAGAGACAAATTTAAAGGTATCTTAGGTTTGTCTCAAGAAACCTATATCAATAAAGTTTTAGAGAGATTTCGGATGAAGAATTGTTCACCTAGTGTTTCTCCTATAGTGAAGGGTGATAGGTTCAATCTGAACCAGTGCCCAAAAAACGATCTTGAGAGGGAACAAATGAAGAACATTCCATATGCTTCTGCAGTCGGAAGTTTGATGTATGCTCAGGTCTGCACAAGGCCTGACATTGCATTTGTTGTTGGAATGTTAGGACGATATCAGAGTAACCCATGTATAGACCACTGGAAAGCTGCAAAGAAAGTGATGAGATATCTTCAAGGAACCAAAGATTACAAGCTTATGTATAGACGAACAAGCAATTTAGAGGTAGTTGGCTACTCAGATTCAGACTTTGCTGGCTATGTTGATTCACGTAAATCAACATCTGGATACATTTTTATATTGGCCGGTGGAGCTATATCTTGGAGAAGCGTTAAGCAGACCATGACTACTACTTCTACTATGGAAGCTGAGTTCATATCTTGTTTTGAGGCTACTTCACATGGTGTATGGCTTAAGAGTTTCATTTCCGGGCTTAGAGTTATGGATTCAATATCTAGGCCATTGAGTATATATTGCCACAATTCAGCTACAGTCTTTATGGCAAAGAACAATAAAAGTGGAAGTCGAAGCAAACACATCTACATTAAGTATCTAGTCATAAGAGAACGTGTTAAAGAAAAGAAAGTGGTTATTGAGCACATTAACACTAAATTGATGATTGCTGATCCTTTTACTAAGGGCATGCCACCGTTGAAATTCAAGGATCATGTAATGAACATGAGACTTAGTTCCCTTATGTAGTTTTATTGTACAAACTCTTATTATGATGTTTTCTCATATTGATGTGCACCTTTATTTAATTTTGAGAAAATTCAACTTCATTGGACCAAGAATGAACATAGGGTTTATTCATTAAGTAATATTGTCACATAAAGTTAAATGTTAAGAAATGAATACAATGTAATACATGGAAGATAGCACTCATTATATAGAGGACTTATCGCCATGATTCATGTATTTGTTACTTAATGTGGAAAAATGATGATCTAAGATAGGACATGAGGTTAAAAGTGTGGACCAAGTGGGAGAATGTTATCAAATAACCGACGTTCACCACCCACGTTTCGCTGCCCTGAAGTGGTCCAACACTTGGCCACGTCCTTCATCATGTAGCTGCTGTTAAGGAGCACGTTTCTATCAACTGCTCATCGTGTGGCAAATCAGAGAAACATGGCTTTGATGGGAAGCCACGTTTTCTTTGTATTTTAAATATCGGTCTTGGTCCCGAGCTCCTCTCTCCTCTCTCATCTCTCATGCTGCTGAAAATCTTCAGAAACTACACCATCCATAAGGAGAGTTAGAGTTTTGGAAACCAAAGACTTGCAACCCAACAATGGCTGGAGGTAAGTATGGAATAAGTTACATATGAATGGATTGTTTATATGCATTATGAATTGCCTACAGAAAAAACACAGCTGTAGAGAACCAAGTGAGGAGCAGGGAGACTGCTGGAGAAAAAGGTGAAGTTTGGAGAACCAAAGAAGCACCTTCAGGTACGGATTTTTTTTAATCTCCTCATTACCCTATTCCTTGTTCATCTCTTGCTGTTTCTGGATAGTCATTTATTGATTTTTGAGCATGAATGATAGACGACTGCGTATTTATTTTCGTTGATTCCTTGGGTTGTCATGGGTTGGTCGACATTGCTTCATCTCTCTCTCTTCATTCTTCTCTTTTTCTCTCGTCTCCCTCTGTCTCACTTCCGTAAAAGCGGCCATGTATAGCTTCAACCATGACAGAAGGCCCAGAACTGCAACCCCATGGTAAGTGGGTTTTGCTCTGTTTCTTGCCTTGTTGGTGCTTTCTTTGGTAGTGGTGGTGGTTGTAAATTGAGTGGGAGTGGGGAATGGGAGGAGAGAGCTGGGGAATGGTGTTGCTAACAGTGGTTGTGGCGGCTGTCAATGTGGAAAGGGAGGAGCATTGGAAGCACTTTGACAACTCTGTAAATGTCGTTTCTTTTGGGTTTGTTGCCACTGCTATTCTCATTTCTATGTTCCTTGTTATGGCCATTTTTTGAGAGGTTTTTTACGGCCTAGGTAATCGCCCTCTGGTTCTAGGACTCATGGGGATCTTGAGGTTCCGATGATGTTCGATGGCAAGCTTCGTTACCCTTATCCCAAAATGACGGTTTACGCTTGAGAGGTATCAGTGTTGATGCCCGGAGAACAAATCCCTACTTACATTGCACACCCAACTCCGGCACCATGTCCTCCGGAGCGCATTGCTCCACCTTCCATTGCACTTACAGTAGCCACACCCACCTTTTCATTTTTTTTTAACTCTTAACGCCAAAAGTTTTATTTCTATATTTCTTTTATTTACTCTTTCTTTATATTTCCAAATAACCCTTTAAAATCCCTTAAAATTTCGAGGTCCCAATTTTATTTATCTATTCATTTATTTATTTATGTATTTATTATTATTTAAAAAAATAAATAAATAAATAAATACCATTTTGAAATAATCTCCTAAAATTTAATTCTAAAATTAGTTTGCATAGCTCTAATTCAATTTTCTGAAACTCCAATTTTTTAAATTCAATTCTCGAAATAATTTTCTAAGGTTCTAATTTTAAATTTAATTTTCCAATATTCAAATCTTTAAATTTAATTTTCCGAAGATTTCAACACTTCAAATTTTCTAATAAAAGAAATGTCACCTTCAAATGAATTTTAGAAACTCCAATTTCTTTCCAATCTAATTTTCGAAAAATTCCCTTCTCAAATAATTCTTTAATTTCAATTTCTGAATTTAATTCCGAATTTTCAAAATTCTAATTTTTCAATTTCCGAATTTAATTTCCAAGATCCAAAATTCCAACTTTCACGTTTATTTATTTCATCATTATTATTTTAGTTATTATTATTATTTTTTTTATTTATTTATTTTTAAAATTTTATCTTTAAATAATTCTTCAAAATTCCAATTTTCAAATTTAATTCCTAATTTTCGAATTTAATTACCAATTTCCAAAATTCCAATTTTTACATTTGTTTATTATTATTGTTATTGTTATTGTTGTTGTTATTATTATTATTATTTATTTTTAAAATCTCATCTTTAAATAATTCTTCAAAATTCTGATTTCCAAATTTAATTTCTAATTTTCAAAATTTCAATTTTCACATTTATTTATCTAATTATTATTATTTTCGTTATTGTTGTTTATTTATTTATTTATTTTTAAAATTCCGTCTTTAAATAATTTTTCAAATTTTCGATTTCCAAATTTAATTTTCAATTTCCATAAATCCAATTTTCACATTTATTTATTTAATCATCATTATTTTAGTTATTATTTATTTATTTATTTATTTATTTTTAAAATTCCATATTTAAATAATTCTTCAAAATTCAGATTCCCAAATTTAATTTCCAATTTCCAAAATTCCATTTTTCACATTTATTTATCTAATCATTATTATTTTAGTTATTATTGTTTATTTATTTATTTTTAAAATTCCATCTTTAAATAATTATTTCAAAATTCTGATTTTCAAATTTAATTTCCAATTTCCAAAAGCCCAATTTTCACATTTAATTTCCAATTTCCAAAATTCCATTTTTTTCTCATTTATTTATCTAATCATTATTATTTTCATTATTATTGTTTATATATTTATTTATTTTTAAAATTTCATCTTTAAATAATTCTTCAAAATTCTGATTTCCAAATTTAATTCTCAATTACCGAAATTCCAATTTTCCAATTTTTCCAAATTAATTTTCAATTTCCAAAATTCCAATTTTCACATTTGTTTATTATTGTTATTATTATTATTATTATTATTATTATTATTTATTTATTTATTTTTAAAATCTCGTCTTTAAATAATTCTTCAAAATTTCAATTTCCAAATTAATTTCCAATTTCCAAAATTCCAATTTTCACATTTATTTATCTAATCATTATTATTTTCATTATTGTTGTTTATTTATTTATTTATTTTTTAAATTTCATCTTTAAATAATTCTTTAAAATTTCGATTTCCAAATTTAACTCACAATTTCCAAAATTTCAATTTTCACATTTATTTATTTTTTAAAAATGCCATCTTCAAATGATTTCCAAGATTCTAATTTCCATAATTTAATTTTCAAAACTCCAAATTTATTTCAAAATCAGTTTTCAAAACTTCAATTCTTTAATTTAATCTTCAAAACTTTAATTTTCCAATTTAATTTCCAAAACTCCAATTCTTAAATAATTTTTAAAATTTCAATTTCTTTCAAATTTAGTTCTCGAAACTCCGTTTCTTAAATTTAATTCCCGAAACTCCATTTTTTAAATATAATTTTCAAAATTCCAATTCTCAAATAATTTTCAAAATTCTAATTTCCTTCAAACTTAATTTTCAAATTTCCAATTCTTAAATTTAATTTTCAAAACTCCAATTTTCAAATTTAATTTTTCAAACTTTAATTCTCAAATAATTTTTCAAAATTCCAACTTTCAAATTTAATTTTTAAGAAATCTCATACTCAAATAATTTTTCCAAGTTCCAATTTTCATGACTTTCAATTTCAAATTATTTTTCTAAAATTCTAATTTTCTAATTTAGTTCTTAAAACTTCAATTTTCAATTTAGTTTCAAAACTTGATTTTCAAAAATTTGTCTTTCAGATGATTTTAAATCTTTTAAATTTATTTATTTGATTTTTTTATTCACCTAATTTAATTATTTTATTTATTAATATTTCATATAATTATTTATTTATTTATTTTATTATTTTACTCTATTTTATTCGTTTATTTATTTATTTGCCATTATTATTATTATTATTGTTATTTTCTTCTTTCTTTATTTTTCTTTTTTTCATTAAAATTTCGATTCACTAAAACCTAATTTTTAATAAACATGCTGCCATTTTTCATTCAGGCATGCATCTTGTGATTTTCTTTTGTTTTTAATTATTTTATCGTTTTTCACTATTTTAATAAGCACGAAGACAATTTTCATAATTCCAAAATAATGGAATTTGTGAATAATGTTACTAATTAATCAAAAATGATATTTGAACGGATGAAAGCGAGTAGTGAGATTTTTGAGGTTGAAAATTAAATTTGGGTGATTGAGATTTTTAAAAGAGACAAATAGATAAACATGGAACAATGCTACTAATTAATCAAAAATGATGTTTGAACGAATGAAAGTGAATAGTGAGATTTATGAGGTTGAAAATTAAATTTGAAAGTCGGATTTTTGAAGAATTAGACTTTAATGATTGAGATTTTAAAAAGAGATAAATAAAGAAGAGAAGATAAAATATAAATTATTTTAAGTTTTGAAACTGATATTCAATCCTAATAATTCGTCTTTTAGTTGAGCTTAAGTTGAGCTAAAATTATGTGAAAGTAAAATAAGATAAAACAAAATGAAATAAAAATAAAAATAAAAATAAATAAATAAACAAATAGATTATGAAAATGAGAAGGTTGACAATTACTTAGAATTGAGGCAGCCAAATGGGTTGGCTCAATATGAGTATGGGCTATAAGGGTGATGGGCATGAGGGGAATGAGGTCCTCCATCAACAAACTTGGGCTCGGGCTCCAACTCAAGCCCATATCCCTTGTCATCATGGGCAAGCCCAAAACCTCAATCTCCATCACGACCTCCTTATTTGAGACGACATTCCAAAGTCCATCACTTGCAATAATTATGAAATCTACACCATCAATTTCTTCTTCTTGAATTTTTGGATTGGCAACAACATATGCCTTAAGAAGTTTATCCCCAAATGCACGAGAAATAGCAAGAACACCACCAACCCGCCAAGTTCCTGCCCAAATAATGAAACTGATGTTAAAAATTTGGATACAATGGAGAAAAGAAACACTCTCAAACACTCTCTTGATACAATAAAACTCTCAAAGTTACATAATAAGAACAAGAAGAAGAAGAACATAAGAAAGGCTCAAACAAGTTCTTGGAACTTTGTCCAAAGACTCTATTTCCTCCCACCACTAGAAATCTTTAGGGAACTAATGGAAATAGTCTTGGGATTGATCAAGCCTTTTTACTTTTTTGCATAAGATTTCAAAAAGAAGAAAAGTCATATATAACACTCTTAGGGTTGAAAAATGGTTACAAGGATGAGAAAAAACCCATTGTCTTCCTCAATCTCTTCATCTTTGTAACATTCAAAAATTAAATCATATGTTTAATTCACACATTAAACATGATTTAATCTCAAATGTGTAACTCTCTTACATTTAACCTCTTAAGTTTTATAAAGTTACAAAGATGAGAAGACTCATTGTCTTCCTTAACCTTTCAAGTTTTGTAACATTTCAAAACTTAATCATGTGTTTAATTCACACATTAAAAGTGTAACCCTTCTTACACTTTATTTTCAAAAGTGTAACTCTTCTTACACTTTATTTTTAACCAACAATATATATATATATATATATATAAATATAACAATCCCCCACTTGGTTAAAATTAAACATCAACCCTTATAACCTCAACAGTGAAAATGCATAAAATAAAATATCTTTTGATTTGAATTTTACCTTAGTGTAATTGTCACAAAGCTCCGTTGAAATCCCAGGTTGCTTGTAACATTGAACCAGTTATTCCTTGTAAAGAAACCGGTAACAACACACACACTTCCACTAACCACATGAGTGCCCATTATTTTCTTTCTTAGCACTTTTATGACCATGTGCTCAATCCATTCATGAACTTTCTTGAAAGAAACTCCAACTCTCATGAGATGCGGCACCACCCCTAAGTTCACATAGGTGAAATTCTTCCAGCATCCTTGTTACCTTTAAGATGCTTGTCACACATAGACTGAATTTCATTAAAAGCTTTAAGCTTAACCCTCCAACGGTAACAACCAGCATTAATCATCACAGATGGAACTCACATGTTCTAATGCTGCCACAACCCACTTATCAATGACTTGTTTTTACCTATTGAACTTAAGACTAGTCATTTCGTAGTATTAAGTTGGGTTACCATCATTGGTGAATTTTATTTAAGGAGTTTTAGTCTCATTCCTCTATATGTTATCCTTACTAAATCTTTTGTAAGAGGTTTAGTAAAAGGATCCGCCAAGTTTCCACTTGACCTCACAAATGAGATTGAGATGATTCTATATTGAATCAATTGTCTCACATACTCATGTCTAATGCTTATATGTATAGACTTCCCATTGTACACTCCACTGTACGCATGAGCTAGAGTGGCTTGACTGTCATAATGTATCGACACTGTTGACACATTATTTGCAGTAAAAGGGATGTCCATCATGAGATCCCTAAGCCACTCAGCTTCTTTTCCAGTTGCAGCTAGAGCTATAAACTCTGCCTCCATGGTTGAGTGTGATATACAAGTCTGTTTCTTGGATCCCCAAGAGATAGCCCCACCACCAAGTGTAAACACCCAACCTGTGGTAGATAAATTATCTCCCACACTCGATATCCAGCTTGCATCTGAATACCCTTCAAGTATAGCAGGAAACTTTGAATATTGCAGGCTTAGTTCTTTGGTATTCTTTAGGTAACCAAGAACTCTACCAATAGCTTTCCAATGTTCCACGCTTGGATTGCTAATAAACCTACTTAGTTTACTAACTGCAAATGAAATGGCAACTCTAGTACACTGAGCAGCATACATAAGACTTCCAATTGCATTTGCATACTCAAGTTGAGCCACCAATCTACCATCATTCTTTTCAAGTTTTATACTTGAATCAAATGGAGTATTAGCATCTTTAATCTTGAGATGACTAAATTTGCTAACTAATTTCTCAATATAGTGGGTTTGGTTCAAAGCATAACCCCCACTATTTCTTTTCACTTTGATACCCAATATAGTATCAACTTCTCCAAAATCTTTCATCTTGAAGGTTAAGGATAGAAACCTTTTCGTTTCTGTTATTCCTTTCATGTCATCACTCAAGATTAACATGTCATCCACATATAGACACACTATGACCATATAGTCATCACAAGTCTTAGAATATAAGCACTTGTCCACATTGTTGTGTCTAAATCCATCCGAAAGAATAGCATGATCAAAATTTTCATGCCATTGTTTGGGAGCTTGTTTTAAACCATATAATGATTTGACAAGCTTACACACTTTGTTTTCATTCCCCAGTAGAACAAAACCTTCCGATTGTTCCATGTAGACCTCCTCATTGAGATCCTCATTCAAGAATGCCGTTTTGACATCCATTTGATGAACAAATAGATTATGAATTGATGTCAAAGCAAACAATATCGTAATCGATGTTGTTCTAGCCACCGGCGCATAGGTATCAAAATAATCAATACTTTCTCTTTGTTTAAACCCCTTAGCTACTAATCTAGCCTTAAAGGTTTGAATCATGCCATCGGTGTGATATTTCCTTCAAAATACCCACTTGCACCCTATTGGTTTAGATCCTGGTGGAAGGTCTACCAATTCCCATGTTTGGTTGGACATAATTGAATCCATTTCATCATTGATAGCCTCTTTCCAAAAGGCAACATCTCTAGAAGCCATAGCTTCTTTGTATGTTTTGGGATCCTCCTCTATTTGAAGTACTATAGGAATTTTTCTTATAATATCTTCTCTATTTCCTTCTACTAAGTAAAAGGAAATTCTTTGAGAGTCAATCTCATCCAGTCCCAACACTTTCTCTTTTCTAGCTCTTTAGCTTTTCCGAGGCACAATGGGTTGCTCAACAACCTTTGAAGGTGTCTCCTCTAGAGACTCTCCAACACTAGTAGGTACTTGGGAATTGCTATCACTCAACAAATTCTCAAAGAACTCTACCTCTCTTGATTCAATTATCACATTAGACTCCAAGTCTAATAGCCTATAAGCTTTGCTATTTGAGGCATAGCCTACAAATACACACTTAATGGCTCTTGGACCCAATTTTGTTTTATGTGGATCCGTTTTCTTGCAATAAGCAAGACACCTCCACACTTTGAAGTAACCTATATTAGGCTTCCTTCCTTTCCATAACTCATATGGAGATATCTCATTTTTCTTTGGTTCCGGTAACGGTGCCAAGGTAGGATCAAGGATGTAGAAAATCTTGAGTGCTGTGAGAAGGAATCTCACCTTGTCTTGCCACCTAGTGAAGTTGGAACCATCAAAACGATTCAACCTCACAAGGTCTTGGTTCATAATCTTGATAGTCTCTCCTTCCATTGAAGGATAGAGTCTTTGATTGATGTTAAAATTTTGGATACAATGGAGAAAAGAAACACTTTCAAACACTCTCTTGATACAATAAAACTCTCAAAGTTACATAATAAGAACAAGAAGAAGAAGAACACAAGAAAAACTCAAACAAGTTCTTGGAACTTTGTCCAAAGACTCTATTTCCTCCCACCACTAGAAATCTTTAGGGAACTAATGGAAATAGTCTTAGGATTGATAAAGCCTTTTTGCTTTTCTACATAAGATTTCAAAAAGAAGAAAAGTCATATATAGCACTCTTAGGGTTGAAAAATGGTTACAAGGATGAGAAAAAACTCATTGTCTTCCTCAATCTCTTCATCTTTGTAACATTCAAAAATTAAATCATATGTTTAATTCACACATTAAACATGATTTAATCTCAAATGTGTAACTCTCTTACACTTAACCTCTTAAGTTTTATAAAGTTACAAAGATGAGAAGACTCATTGTCTTCCTTAACCTTTCAAGTTTTGTAACATTTTAAAACTTAATCATGTGTTTAATTCACACATTAAAAGTGTAACCCTTCTTACACTTTATTTTCAAAAGTGTAACTCTTCTTACACTTTATTTTTAACCAACAATATATATATTTATATAAATATAACAGAAACCTCCAGCATCTTCAATCCCTTGACGTTCATCATATCTGTCAGGTTTGTGATCAGTGGACAGCGGGATAGTTGAACCAGCTCTACAAGTAGCCACTCTTCCAGCAGGGTACCCGATGGAGAGCAACGGGGACAATTCCGGCCCGGTACCAAGCGATCTTGAGAAGCACAGGCATAGCAAGGTTGAAGTGGGGATAAGGAGAGTTGCACCAGCCGCCATTGTCGCTAGGAAGAGTGTAGTCAGGTGGGCATAAGTTGGTGGCAGTGACGAAGATGGAGGGGGCTGTTGGAGTGGCACCATTGGCATAAACGCCGAGGATTCAAGCATGAACCAAGGTGAGAAAAGAGAAGAGTGAAGCAAGGGAAAGAAGAATGAGAAGAACCATTGAGAGAGAGAGAGAGAGAGAGAGAGAGAGAGAGAGTAGGGGGGTGAAGATGCAGTCCTTGGCGTGCTGGCGGCGGAGGAGCTCGCGGGAGGCGCAGGCTGAATTTCCACCCATTGAAGAAGGGAAGGTGTGTGGGTGAGATAGGGATGAGCATGTGGGGAAAGTGGATGGGAAATATGAGTGATGAGGTGGTAAGGTGGAAGATGGGCATGATGCAGCCATGTTTGCATGGTTCTCAATGCTCATGCTGGTGAGAAGAAAATGGATTCCAAAACACAAAGCTAAAAAAACAATACCATACATATATCTGGATGTCACAATGAACATGATAGAGACCCTCATCCATCATTCAAGCCAAATTGATGCAACGGAGAAGACACCAACAACATAAGTGAAAAAAAACGCCAAGTAAATCAACAAAGACATGGGAGTGATGCTCAGAATAACAGCAAGTATGGTTAAATATGAATATACCTGTAAATTGCACTAGATGTCCTCCCTAGCTTCTCTCTGACCAATCCTCTCTTCCGAACTCAGGATACCCTTCTCACTCCATCTATAATAGCTTCTACCATAGAGAGTTCTCCTCCATTGATGTTCATCCTCCTCAAGAGTCCTGCCAAGCTCCAGAAAACTCCCCCTACCTTAGACTCCAACTTCTCCCCTCTTTCCTTCCTACTGTTTCATCCTAAAAGCCCTCTTATCCCAACTATCACGTACTCTCCTGTTTCTTCATCAACAAGCATGGCCTTGTAACCACTTTCATGGGCAGCCATTTTCCCTTGCCACACGTCCAATGCAGCTGGGTTCATGGGAGGTGTCACCCCCCCCCCCCCCCTCTCCCTCCCCTTCACTAAAAATGGAAAATTTCCTCTCCTGGGTCATGCAATACCCTCTTGTTTCAAATCATCAAAAAATCCAAGAGGTGAAGAGAGAGGGTCTACAGTTATGTTTAATTGAAAATTTTGTTTCAGTTTTTATTAATTAGATGCAGCATATTTCCTTAGATACTGTTTTTGTATATAAAATTCTCTTGTTGTGATAGATTTGTAACTAATTATATAATTACATTATCAAAAGCGGAAATAATGTGAAAACTTGGAATAAAGTTTGGGTGTTAGAAGAAAGAAAAGAATAGGAACTTATGATTTGTTTCACTTTTAGGGAAAGTAAGGAACCTCTATTTTTTTGCTATCAAAGAAAAGAATTAGAAAATGAAGAATGCTTTCCCCTTTAAATAAAGAGAATTTCCTAACCTTAGATTGTGAAAACCATTCATCTTTCTTCCCCTTGGAGCACAAGAGTCCATTTTCATTTTGTTAGCATCCAAAGGGAAAAAGCATTTTGTGAACCTACGTTTTTCAAGTACGTCCCCACTTGATGGCAAGACTCGCCTTTCATTCATTTGGTGAAATTTTTATTTTTTGAAAAAGACTTTGAGTCGCCATTTTGTAGACTCGGTTTTTCACAAACTTGTTTTTTCTTTAGGAGTCACACTTAGGGTTTTTCTTTATTATTTTGTTTTTTCTTTTAAAAAAATTAAATAAATAAGTAGCGACTTCAAGTCTTTTTTCTAAAAATCAAAATTTCATCAAATAAATAAAAAGCGAGTCTCGCCGTCGAGTGAGAAAGTATGTGAAAAACGCAGGTCTACAAAATCGGCCATCAGGTGTGCTGTTGAGGGAGAACCCAAAAAAAAAAAAAAGAATAAGAAATCCAATAAAAAAAGGAAAAAAAAAAAAAGAATTAGCGCATGTATGTATGTATACAGTGTCATCCTTTATTGAGGTTGCTATATTGAGTTAGTTGCTTATGAAAGTTTGTATGTGAACTTTCAAGAGACTTTCATCTTCTTGTGTCTATCTCATTATATATCTTATGTGTGAGAGACAAGTGACCTTTTCATAGGGACTCCGAATCATTATCTTCTCCATCATTACATACATTGGTGATTTGACTATTCTTCATGACTTGATTTGAGTGGATTAGCGCTCATTCATTTTCCTTCAATCTATCTATTCTTCTAGTGGTATGATTCTCGCCATTTTGTGGACCCATGTTTTTTACGTGCATCTCCACTCAACGACGAGACTCATTTTTCATTCATTTAGTGAAAATTTTATTTTTTGAAAAAGGTACTTAGGGTTTTCGTTCTTATTTTGTTTTTCCTTAAAAAAACAAAAATAAGTGATGACAAAAAACAAAAAAAAGCTCCAAAGAGTAAACCTCTATGAGGTATCCCAAGAATTGATGAGTGAGGTTTTAAAGACACAAGGAGAAGATTGGAATAGGATCCGTCGTATAATCACCTCCCAGGTACCTCCCCCCACAAGGGTATATTAATTTGGTTTTAGATGCAATTATGGTTAATTTAGAACTTCAAATTCTATATAATCAAGTGAAAGTCGTTTTATGTTGTATATTTCAATATGCTTGATTGATTCACCATGTGAAAATGACCAAATTACTCGTTTTATTTTATTTTATTTTTATCATTTCACCTTTAAATATTTGCGTTTTCTCTTCTTTTTCTACTTTCATGTTAATATTATTATTAATGAAATAATATTACTAATACATTAATATCAAAATTAATTTATTATTACTAATTATTGTTATATTATTGTTATTGCACATGTCACACTATTGCTTTGTAAATATAATTTAATTGTTTTCCACTGAGTTTGCATGTAATTAAGGTATTAACAACACAGATTAAAAGTGATTGTATGCATCATAAAGTATCAAAGACAAATTAAAGGTTATATATATATATATATATATATATATATATATATATATATATATATATATATATATATATATATCCGATTTTGACCCCAAAAAAAGCCAAAAATTGGCACCCTAAAATATCAACACATTGGAATTCAATATCATCAAAATTTTCAAATAATCTATGATATGGCTTATTAAATTATAAATTTTTTGTTATTTTTCAGAAAAATGGCGGATAATTTCTTTTTATTTTTTTTATTGTATTATCAATTTAACCTTTCATTTTAAAAATTTACAAAAAGAAAGTTTTAAATAATTATAACTTTATTTTAAAATTGTTATTATAATGATCACTTTAAATTTTTGAAAAGATAAAATTGTCATGAAATTGCTCACAACTAAAATATCTAAATAAACTAATAAAATAAAATAAAATATTTTTAATATTTTCTAAAATATAAATTTTAAATAAAAATTAATTTCATAAAAGAAATTATAAATACAACTTTTAGTAATTTATATAATTTGAATAAACTAATAAGAAAAAAAAATGAAATATTTTTTTAAATAGAATTTTAAAATAAAAAATATTTGATATCAAATATTATTTAAAAAGTTTGAAGGATTTAATTTTTTATTTAAAATATATATATTTTTAAAAATGTTTCGATAAGATTAATAATTTCATTAGGAGGTTTTAATTTTTTTCAAATAAAGAATATAAATTAGCGGAAAGAAATTGAAGATGATTTTAATAGACAGTTAAGTAAATATAGACTAATTAACAAGAACTTTCCTAATTTTAATTTAAAGTTATATATATTATAATATTTCTAAGATATTTTTTAATATAGATATTGTTTTGTAAAACTTAAAATATTTTATAAATGTGATGTGATTTAAATATTGAAATATAATATGTTTTTGAATGATAATACAATATTAATAATTGTAGACTCCCATTTGGGGCTCCTCTTCCATGCAGTTTTTTTACCAGGTGTCACAATCCCGGGAGAGCTGGCAGCATTTTTGGAAGAGTGGGGGCTGGTTTCTGGAGGAGCCGAGCATGCTGGGACGTGTGGCCATGGACACCACCACCTTGCCATGGTGGTGGTTGAGGATGGAGACTGGTTGATGGCTGGAATAGGGGAAGACTTGCAAGAGGGGATAAACAGAGGGCAGGTGAAGGCTGGCAAGGGGGAGGGGTCTTCATTTTTTTTAGGGGGGAACAGGAGAGATATAGAGGGAAGAAGAAGGAATCGGGGAAGACAATTGGAAATCCGACTCAGCTTCTTGGAGAGGATCGTCTTCAAACGTCAAGTGCTACAGGTATATTTTGTCTAACATTTTAAGACGGTTTTGTGGTGTTATAGCATGTTCATGTTCTTCATTTATTTGGGTTTTGCTGAATATTGGCTTGGCCCTGTTTAAGTTTCCTCATGAAAATACCTATAACTATGTTTTGTTTCCCATTTAATACTCCTTTGATTTCGCTCACCCTCCATCTAACCACTCCACTAAACCCATTTCTCCCTCTAAATCACTTTCTTTAAAACCCATTAACCCATTTCTTCCAACCACCTTCCATTCGTCCCACCCGTTGTTTACAGCTCACCATCAAGAAGCACTTGTCTGAAGTTGCCGTCCATGAGAGAATCCCTAAAAAGGCCCCTGTTTTCCTCTACCACTCTCAAACCTCGCGAACTAGAAGAAAGTTGGAGACTTGATGAATTTTGTGATGAAGTAGGACAGTAAAGAGATAGATAGGGAAGAGTATAGGAAAGAAGGTGATGAAAAATGAGGATGGAGGTGATTGTGTTGTTTGGTGGTGATTGGTTCACAAAAAAATATTAGAGCTTCATTCCTATGTATTGCTGTCTTTGCATTCCTGGTTCGTGGCTGTGTCATTTCATCCTTACCTAGGTGATAGTAATCCTCCTAAGTATACAGACTAGGAGGCTCAAATGGCATTGGATGGAGGTCACTCTTAATCTGCCAGCTAAATAATGGTGTCCTGTAGACCCACCAAATTCAAATAACATTAATTTATGTGATGGGAATGAGACTATCACAATGAAAATAGGCCCCACAAGTTCAATTCTCTCATATGCTTTTGGTTTGGCGGCTAGTGCCTTTTTAGCTCACTTTTCCAACTACACTTACCACTTAGCACCTAGGTAACACGTTGCATGGCCATTTTGGCATGCAAGCTACGACCACCATTCACCATTTTATTTACTTATTCCTTCATGTTTTAATATTAAAGTTCAATTCTCCAAAATTTCTATTTCTTAATTTAATTTCTAATTCCCAAGATCCCATTTTTTTACATTCACTTATTTAATCTTTATTATTTTCGACATTATTATTATTTTATTTACTTATTTATTTATTTTCCAAATTCCGTTTTTTTTTTTAAAATAAAATTTCAAAATCCTGATTTTCGAATTTAATTTCCGTTTTCCAAAAATCTCAACATTCACGTTCACTTATTTAATCAGTATTTTCCTTATTATTATTATTATCTTACTTATTTATTTATTTTTAAAATCTCATCTTTAGATAATTCTTCAAAATTCCGTTTTTCAAATTTAATTTTCAATCTCAAAAATTCCACTATTCACATTAAGTTGTTTAATGATTATTTTTGTTATTATTATTATCTCATTCATTTATTTATTCACTTATTCATATATTAAAAATCTCATCTCTAAATAATTTTTCAAATTTTCTATCTCTAAATTCAATCCTCAATCTCTAAAATTCTATTTTTCGCAATTATTTACCAAATCTTTATTATTTTGTCATTATTATTACTCCATTCATTTACTTATTCACTTATTCATTTATTTAAAATCTCATCTCTAAATAATTTCTCAAATTTTCAATCTCTAAATTCAATCTCCAATCTCTAAAATTCTATTTTTCACAATTATTTACCTAATCTTTATTATTTTGTCATTATTATTATTCCATTCATTTATTTATTCACTTATTCATTTATTTAAAATTCCGTCTTTCAATAATTCTTCAAATTTCCGATTTCCAAATTTAGTTATATGAAATTCCAATTTTCCAATTTCCAAACTTAATTTTCAGTTTCCAATATTCCAATTATCGCATTTATTCCGTTACTTATTTATTATTATCATCATTATTATCATTTTATTCATTTATTTCTAAAAATTATGTCTTCCAATGATTTCCAAGATTTCCAATTTTTATAATTCAATTTTCATAGTTTCTACTTCTCAAATAATTTTCAATTCTAATTTCTTTCAAAATTTAATTTCCAAAGTCCCAATTTTCGTAATTTAATTTTTAAAAAAAATCCCAAACTCTCAAATAATTTTCAAAATTCCAATTTCTTTCAAATTTAATTTCTAAAATTCTCATTCTTACATTTAATTTCTAAAATCCAATTTTCAAATAATCTCTAAAACTCCAATTTTCAAATAATCTCTAAGACTCCAATTTTCAAATAAATTTCAAAAATCCAGTTTTCCCTCGAACAATTTTAATTTTTGTTTGGTGATGCATGTGATATGTTTTGTGCTCTTTATTGTACACTGACCCCATTTTTATGATAGAGCATTGCTCGTTCGTGGCCCAAGTATGCATACACTCTTATTTTGGTCATTCTCTATGCATGTTTTGATTCCCATATGTGCATGATCGATTTGAGTATCTATTGATTTTCTTATTGATTGCCATGTCAGTTTCATTTTATTAATAGAGATCTGACTTTAGGGACTTAGAAGGGTGCTACGGTCTTTACCATACCTTCTCGATAAGTAACCTGACCCCCGAGCCTGATCCGATTTTTCATAGACCACATTTTCCAAAATAAGGAGTCACACTTAAGGTTTTCTTTCTTACTTTGTTTACCCTTTTAAAAATAAAACAAAAATAAGTGGCGACTACAAATCATTTTTATTTTAATAAATGAAATCATTTTCAAATAAAAATCGAGCTCGCCATCGAGTGGAAAACGCATGAACCGAAATGCGGGGTCCACAATAATATATTAAATAACAAAAATAATCATGAAATAATAATATTATTACTATTATTAAAAATAGCAGTATTAATGTATTACAATAATATTAGATATGATAATATTAAAATAAATAAATATATCTAATAATAACAATAATAGTAATATTAGTGATTAGAATAATAATTATAATAAGAAAATAATAAAATGAGTAAGCTGAAGGAAGAAGAAAAAGAGAGCCAAAGAAAGGAAAATGGAAAAAGAAGTGCATTTCTTTATCTCTGTTGTAATGGACTTCCCATTGATTCTAAAAATTATAAATCCTTTACCACATTTTTAAAGCATAATTCTTATTCTTCCTTTCTTGAAATTTTGTGAGTTGTTGGAGGATTTTATGATTTACACAATTTGTTAGAAAGAGAAACTATATTATCTATGATATCATCTATCATATTTAATCAATTAAGAGTTTAAGATTATGTTTGGTTTCTAGAAAATGCCAATAATAATAATAATAATAATAATAATAATAATAATAATAATAATAATGATAATAATAATAATAATAATAATGATAATAATAATAATCCCATATGTGATTCTTAAAAAATTCGAGGAAAAAATGACAAATAAAAATAGAAGTAAAAAAAAGGAGAAAGAAAATTAAAAAAGAGATTAGATTTAAAATTAAAAATTATTTTTATACATTTTTTAAAGCTCATTTCACTTATTTTCTCTCTCTTTTATATAAGATTGAATCATTTAAAAAAAAACTAATTTTGAATATATTTTAATTTTATTTCACATTTTTCATGATAAACCAAATACGAGAAAATCATTATCCTTAACATTCTTTTTTTCCTTCCTTTACTAATTTCCTAGAACCAAACATAGTATAAGGAAAATGATCTTATATTTGAATGTCAAAAAAAAATGTGGAGAAAATACTAAGGAAAAGAGGGGAAAAAAAGTTTAAGAAAAGTGCATTCTTCCACAATTTTTCCATGGACAACTATATTAGTTGTTACAAAGAGCACATGATTCAAATTTGTGGCTGAATTAAGCTCATTTAAATAAAAAGACGTAAAATAAGCTAATTTAAACAAAAATTATGTACTTAAATATAACATTAAATAAAAATATTTGTGCATTAAACAATAAGAATTGGATTAAACTAAAAAGAAACCAGAGAATGCAAGAAATAGATATAGTATAAGAAATGATTGACTCTGCTTTCTATAGTTGGATAAAAGTAGGAGATCGATGGAGCATGAGACTTTAATCAAATGTGGGGAGGAGGATCAAGGGGAGTCATCACTAGGTGGCACTTCTAAACTTGGAAGTGGTGTAAACTATACAAGGCTTTGGTTTACCTACCAAACAGTATGAGTAACAACAACAAGCAATAACAGATGTAGAAAGAAAAATTAGGACACACAAGCAATATACCATATTTCCTTACTCATTATATTCAATGCATCAAAGAATACTTTAAAAAAAATATGAACACCATATATTTTCACTTTATGTTACACAATATTATGCCACAACAAAGGCTTCCAGTTCTAGGACAGGAGACATAATTTTGGTTTAGAATTTCCTTACAAACCTAGATTCATGGTACAAATTGAACTAGTCAATCATGCAATACTGCAGACCCCAAAATTTGTCTCATTTTTATTTTACATTGATTTTGAGCCCAATTTTGTCCTTAGATTTTAAATTCCAATTACATATATTTTTTTGCTTACTTACCATTTAATAGCTTTTATTATTTTGTATATCATTTTATTTTATTTTATTACTAATACTTTTATTTTATTATTATTATTACTATTATTATTATTATTATTATTATATCTATTTTTTTTTCTCTCTCTCCTTTCTTCTCTTTCCTACTTCCCAACCACCCCACCCTCTTCTTCTCTCTCTTCCCATTCTTCCCACACAGCCCCCCCTCCCCCCACTTTCTTTTCCCCTCATTTTGGTTTTTCTTCCCATTTTGCCTCCAATCTTTTCCCCCCAATTCCCAAGATTCCCCCCTCTCCCATTTTTTTCCTCATCTCTACTCTCTTATTGGGACTCTTTTTTTTCCCTTATAGAGACACGGCAGCCCCCCCCCCCCCCCCCCCCGGGAGCCCCCCAATTTTTTTTCTCTCTTTTCCCCCTCTCTGCAACTCCACTTCGATTCAGAGCAAGCGCCCAGGGATTCACTTCTTTTTATTTTTCATCATTCCATTCACTCCACTACACCTCACCGACTGAACACCCTTTCATTTCCTTCTCATCTTTTTCTTTTCATTCTCCATTTTTTTTCCTTATTTTCTTTATTATTATTATTATCATTATTTTCAAAAACTCAACCCTCACCGCTGCCGGGGCACCGACCAGCCGCCGCCGGTCGGCGACCTCCTGTCCATCTCATCAGTTTCCCATTATTATTATTATTATTATTATTATTATTATTATTATTATTATTATTATTATTACCACTTTGATTCAGAGCAAGCGCCCAGGGATTCACTTCTTTTTATTTTTCATCATTCCATTCACTCCACTACACCTCATCGACTGAACACCCTTTCATTTCCTTCTCATCTTTTTCTTTTCATTCTCCATTTTTTTTCCTTATTTTCTTTATTATTATTATTATTATTATTTTCAAAAACTCAACTCTCACCGCTGCCGGGGCACCGACCAGCCGCCGCCGGTCGACGACCTCCTGTCCATCTCATCAGTTTCCCATTATTATTATTATTATTATTATTATTATTATTATTATTATTATTATTATTATTACCACTTCGATTCAGAGCAAGCGCCCAGGGATTCACTTCTTTTTATTTTTCATCATTCCATTCACTCCACTACACCTCACCGACTGAACACCCTTTCATTTCCTTCTCATCTTTTTCTTTTCATTCTCCATTTTTTTCCTTATTTTCTTTATTATTATTATTATTATTATTTTCAAAAACTCAACCCTCACCGCTGCCGGGGCACCGACCAGCCGCCGCCGGTCGGCGACCTCCTGTCCATCCTGTCCATCTCATCAGTTTCCCATTATTATTATTATTATTATTATTATTATTATTATTATTATTATGATTATTATTATTATTATCAACCCTCACCGCTGCGGGACACCGACCAGCGGCGATTATTATTATTATTATTATTATTATTATTATTATTATTTATCAATATTATTATTATTATTCATTTTTCTTGATTTGATTATACTAGTAATTGTTGTTTGTGATATTTGAATTGTTGAATTAATATGAAATTTGAGTTAATTTGTTGGTGGTGAATTAATATGAAACTTGTGCTATTTTTTGTTTTTGCATGGGCTCGTTCTGCGAACCTATTGGCTGAGCATGAATTTATGACAAGTGAAGCACGGAATTTCATGGAACAAAGTGAGACTCGAAAAGCTGTAAATGGAACATTGAACTTGTTGTAAGCCTACTGGGGTACATATTTGATTTCCCATTTATATTTAGTTTTATTTCTATTGATTTCTGTAAATATTTATCTGTGTATATTTACTTGTGTGTACAGAATTGAACATCGAACAAATTAAAAATTTTGTTTAAATGAAAGGAAGAATTCAACAAATGTGTTTTGATGAAACAATGATTTTAAAATATTATTTTTAATAAAAGAAAGTTTTTTATTATTATTATTTATAAAAATTCAGAAAAATGCATTTAGAAAAATCCAAAAAAATTGTTTTTAATAGAATTCAAAAAATTGTTTTTAATGACATTGTCCAAAAATTTCTTTGTTTAACAAAAATTGTCCAAAAATTGTTTTGTAAATAAAGTTGTCCCAAAAATTAATTTTTAATAAAATTGTCTAAAAATATTTTTTCTTAAATGAAATCTTTTCCCTTAATTAAAATGGGATTAAAAGTATTTTTTAGAAATTAAGGATTTAATTTTTTTTCTTTTTAATTAAAATTTCTTTTGCAAATAAAGTTATGTCATTTTAAATAATTTGTAAAAATCACTCTTTTAAATGAAAATGAATCTAAATACTTTTATAAATAAAATTGTAAAAATTCATTATTTTCTAGTAAAAGCAAGTAAAAATAATTTTTGTGCCCAAATTGAAATTTTGTAATAAATTCTTTTGATACTAAGTGTAAATAACTTTTTTGAAAATTGAATACAAATGAAGTTGAGAAAATAAATTGATTCTTTTTTATAAGTAAATAAATTGAAGTCATTAATTCAAAATCATTTTTAATAAAATCCTTTGAAATTTCTTTAAAACTTTTTTTTAATATCTTTTATTTATTTAATTCAATTAATCATTCTACATAATTCTCTTATTATTTATTTTGTGTATTTTCGTAATTAGATTTCATCATTATTTGCGTATATTGTTTTTCACTATGACTTGTACATGTTCATTTGCTTGATTATTAATTTTGGTATCCATGATTAATTAGTTAATTGCCACCATTACTTCATTTTATTAGTAGAGACCCGACTTTAGGGACTTAGAGGGGTGCTACGGTCTTTACCATACCTTCCCGATAAGTAACCTGACCCTCGTACCCGATCCGGTTTTTCACAGACCACCTTTTCCAAAATAAGGAGTCACACTTATGGTTTTTCTTTCTTATTTTGTTTACCCTTTAAAAATAAAACAAAAATAAGTGGCGACTCCAAGTCATTTTTCCTAATCAATAAAATCATTTTTCAAATAAAAAGTGAGTTTCGCCATCGAGTGGGAACGCATCCAACGAAATGCGGGGTCCACAAATACACTATGGGGGTCTTCTTCGAGTGAACCAAATAACAAAATTAATGCAAATGTGAAACTAAACTAGGTCAGCTAGTCTTTCTCCTTTTGAAGGCAAGATGCATAATTCCATTGTACGAATCAAGTTTGTCAACCATTGACATACATTCATTCAATCTTTTCAAGAGGACTGGAATGGTAGAGACGTTACTTGAAATCTTTTGTTTGAGCAACTGTATTTTCTTTGAAGTCTTATGATCTCCTTGAGCTAGCAAAACCCTACTCTATCCTGCATTTGCAAAGCACAAAAAAGATCAATCCTTCACCTACAAGTGAAATAAATAATAAACGCATAATAACTAAGAGCTGAGAGAAGCCTTGAGTGTGAACTTCACAAGGTTTTTTGTTTCATCAGCTTAAACATTAAAGAAGAAATGAAATGCCATACAAATACAGAGTTGTTCAATAGTATTTTGAGAGCATTTCTCTTGCTTCATGAAAAGAAAAATGCTAAAATATCATGCTTGGTAATGTTGTGTCAAGTTAAATTGTTGGGAGCAAAAAAATCACAGATTAAGCTACAAAATATACCATTTCGATTAAATAAGAACTTAATTAAGGTTTATGATTATGTTTTTCTATACATCTATATTTATATATACATATATACCCGATTAGAATCCACTAATTGAGACCTATGTCTATCCTGTAACACTAAAATAGAGCGATCTAATGGATCTGGATTGGATTTGCCCTCTCTATGCTCCATTACTATATTGTCATAATAAACTAATGTTAATATTATAATTTAAACAATTTCGACAGTCTCTCCTATAAATAGGGTATTCTCCAAAATATAAAGAACTTGGTTAATCAAAATATCCATCTGCAACCAATATCAATATCCAAGTACAATAATGAAAAAAAATGTCATAAACTAATATTCACATCTAAATTTTAAAATTTAAGCAGAGTCTCCCTTATAAATAGGGTATTCTCCAAAATACAAACAACTTGATTAATCAAAATATTCATTTGCAACTAATATCAATATCCAAGTAAAAAAAAAAATGCAATAAACTAATGTTCGCATCCAAATATTAAAAATTTCGTCAGAGTCTCTCCTATAAATAGGGTATCCTCCAAAATACAAACAACTTGATTAATCAAAATATTCATCTGCAAATGATATACTATTATAAGACTAATAATTGTTAATATTACAATTTTGAAATTAAAAGCAAGGTCTCTCTTATAACATAGGTATTGTCCAAAATATAAATAGCGTAATGTCAATATCGAAAGCTAACCAAGGCCAATGAAAAGTTAAACACAACTAAATCATTCATGAACTTGTTTATATGTTAAAGGAGAAATACAATGTCAATGTCACATCATGAAGGCCCAGCACACAAGAACGACGATTGTGATCACTTTGTTTGCACAAACCACATGTAATCGAGGTTTTACATTCTCTAACATCCATTTCATTGTGCAAACGAGTAGATTTAGGCCGTCTACCTGACACACATTTCATTGAATCTGCAGGCACAATAATTGGACCAACATACGACGACCACTTGTACTCATTGTGTATGAGGTTGAATAGCAGCGCCAAGTGCTAAAGTACGATTGCATAGTATAATAATGTTGAACAAATGATCTAAAATCAATTGAACGAAAATGACATGCCACTAGAATATGACTACATAGGAAACCATATATGAGTGTTTTGCCACATGTACATCCATACTCACATAGGTTAACCACCAGATGATGTCTTTTTACTACCCCTACTAGCCTTCACATGAAACAGTTCTTGGAAGTGGTCATACAAAAAAACCTTAGGAGAACCTGCCTTAACAACATTTGCATTAATTTTAGCATCAACATAAGGAGTATATTCTTCACCTAAAGCAAGTCGACTAGCATCATGTTCTTTTCTTACAGCAAAGTAACTGTTAATTTGATAGAATGTCAATTGAACAAATGCAGTGATAGGGAAGCTTCATGCCCCTTTAAGCACACTATTGAACACTTCTGACATGTTCGTAGTCATTATGCCATATCGTCGACCTCCATCATGTGATAGTGCCCATTTCTCAAAGGGAATAACCTCCAACTAGCTGAGTGCATCTTGATTAATTCTCCAAATTGTATCCATATGCATGTTGAACTTTTCTACCTTAGTTTCTAAGGGGGCTTTGCATAAAAGTTGTTTCAAGCATTTGTCCTTAAAGCGAGTCATAAAGTTGCTAGCAAGATAGAGCATACAAATCCGATGATATGCATTTGACTCATACTAACCAAGATAAACATCAGCAAACAAAACCATAATGCCCGGATGACGATCAAAGATAACACAAAGACCCCTCATTTGAGTTACTCAATTTCTAATACATGCCAAAAACCATCTCCAACTATCAACATTTTCATCCCCAGTTGATGCAAAAATGAGAGGAAACAATTGATTATTTCCGTCACACCCCATGGCAATCATTACAATGCCCTTATACTTCCCATACAAGTGTGCACCATCAATAGTTAGCACAGGACGACAATGCTTGAAGCCCTCTATGGAATGATGAAATGCCCAAAAGACTTGTTAAAATACCTCTTCATTTTTGCATATTACCTGGGAATGTTTTAGAAATTACAACACATCCTTGATTTGCTTGCTTTAAGGCACCAAAAAAATGTGGCAGTTTAGCTTATGATTTATAAAAATCATTAAACAAATTAGTTAATGTTTTACACTTGCCTTCGAAGCCTTAGTGTATGAGATCCAGTACCCAAATCTTTGTACAACACTTGCTTGAATGGTGGCCACTGAAAGTGTGAATTGTGTCTTAATCATTCCCTCTATATGGGCGGCTATCAGGTATGAGTCTAACTGATGATGATATTGGTTCATGCAAGGATTGACACATGTGTGCGGTCACTATATTTGTTGATCTCAAATAAAGATATCTCTTTAACAACCGTAGCACAAAGTCTCCAAGGACATTGAGACTGTTCAGCTTTCTTACATCTTAGGACCAAAAATTTCTTTGTGGATGACAAAACGATATACTCTTGGTGCGAATTAATTGAGTACATCTTTACAGCATGTTGCAAATCTCCTTTGGAATTAAATATTTGGCCAACTGTGAACTCTCCGATTGGATGTCCTATAAGAGTGTTTCCCTATGGGGTCCAATCACTTGACACAACATGACCAATGTTTTCAACATTTTCAAACTATGGTGATGGTGCCAAATGATATTGCATTGGAGATAATTCAATTGGTTCATCTAAATCCTCTTTATCTGGATTGTTTGACAAGTTACATCCTCCCCCATCCACAGCCACATATATCATTTGTTCTCTTTCAATTGCCTCACGAACAGGTAAAAAAGGCAAGCTACCTTTCTTATCCTAATTATCATCATAATGAACATCCTCGGCTCCTACATTGTCATCATCACATTATCTTCCTTCTTTGACTTCCTCATCCTCTTCTAATCTATGCTCAAAAGTAAATGGATTTTGAACATTACTAGTACCATCATTTTCACCAAATAACAAAGGCATGCAATTACCAATTGGTGAATTCATTTGTAAGTCAATCGGTATTTGTTCAACAAATAACTCAACTTCATCCATCCCAAATCCGTTATGCATTTCTAACATTCGAGCTACACCACTATCATTCTTTACTAGGCAAGGTTGAAATTTATTCCCTCTTTTCATAGGATACTTACAACTAAGAATTAATTGAAAATGTTCTCTATTGATGTCAATGACCGAGTATATAATTTCCAACAGTTGTTCATATGTTGTCCTAAGAGATACATCAATAGGTTCAACCACAACTCTATCCCCAACATAATCAACATCGGTTTGTGTTCTCACCATTTTCCCATTACAAAAACAAACTATTGTCATCAATAAATTAGACATAGTTTACTTATAGAAGAAGTCAAAAAAATCAAATCAATTTTATTTTTAACCACAAAATTACACAATAGAAAACATTAGTAATAACATTAATTTGTAATGAAATAACAAATAACAATAATAGGGTATGTTATTAACAATAATCAAATAACAAATAACACCTTAATATCCAAATAATTCAATGTTTTTTTATTAATAATATTTTCTTATTATTTATTACCATTAAAATTGAATAAAATGTTATTATTTTTCCATTAACAATTAAAATGTCATTGTTTAAGCTACCCATATTAAGTGGAAAAAAATTTAAATTTGTTCAAAAATTGATTTTGTATAAGTTTCAAAAATGGATGTAAAGTGTATATATTCAACATAATTAATAGTTACAATAAAAATATTTTAATATTTTTCTATTAAAATAATTAAAAATGAGAAAACGAAATAGACATATTAATATACTTTTGCTTATATCTGGTTAATTTTTAAAATTTTCTAATTTAATTCAATTTTTACAATTTATAATTTAATAAGTTAAATTTTAAGTAAAAACTAATATTTTCTATATATTAATTTTTTTTTAGTGTTATTTCTTATTTCTTATTTTTTGTTAATAATTTAACATTTTGGTAATGGTTTTACATGTAATTAATGAAAGTTTTATAAAATGTAACATTAATAATAACATTTTTAAAATATAATTTTGATTTGTTTAAAAGGGAGGACTAAGTGTTTTTTTTAGATTTTTTGCAAATATTTTATATTTTCATACAATATCATTCCAAAGTCCATTTTTAAGACTTATTACCAATTTAATAAATTTAAAATACTTGAAAAAATAAATTAAAATATATCCAATGAGGCCATTTTTATCATTTACATCCTTGACTCTCCCAACTTTTATACAATTTAATAAGTCCAAAAATGGTAATTAAAATATTAATTTCTTTCTTCTTCCTATTAAATATTATAAGATTTGTAGGATTTATGTACAAATATATTATCCATTCTTAAGTAGTAACTTAACCAATTTCACTTTTTAATTATCTAGTTGGTCACAATGAGAAATCTAAAATAAATATTAATGGAATATAAATATTAAATAATGGGTGTGCTAAAAGAAAAAAAACAAAAATCTGTCACATACTTAGCAATAACATTTATAGATTGAAAATAAATGAAATTTAGGGCCCGTTTGGTTGCTATTTTTGAAAAATAATTTTTAAGAACAGTTTTTGGTTTTTTAAGAAATAAAATTGCATTTAGAAACTGAATTTTGGAAAATAGGTTTTGTTCTTAAAAATAGAAAAAACATATTTGGTTGAGTTAATAAAAAATATTTTTTAATTATAAATAAAACAAAAAACATGTTTGGAAGTTGGTTTTTTTTTTTTTAATTTAATGTTTTCTTCATAACTCTTTTCTATTTATAGAAAAAGATATAAATAAATAAAAATTCAACAAAAGATAATAATAAGAGGGTGATGGATTTGAATGGGAAATCAAATAATATTTTTAGTTTTTATTTTATTTTAAATTTTGATCATATATTTTTTTATTTTAATTATAATAAATAAGAAGATGAAATATTTTAATAATAAACGACTAAATATCATACTAAATGAGAATTAACGATAAGGTAATCATTTTCAATAAATGGTTAGATTTTTTAATAAAAAGAAAAAAAAAAGGTTATAATTTAAATTTAAAACTTTTGTTAGCACTCTAAATTGATTGTGGAAACATTGGATACAAATATTTAAAGGAAATATTGACAATTATGTAAAATCAGACATATTTTATTATTTTAAATATTGGTAAGAAATATTATTAATTAAAGGATTTATGATTTATAAGGATATATTTATTTGAAATTTTCTTAACTATTTGTCTTTTTTATCTCCTATTTTTTACTAAATCTTATCCCTCCAACATCCTTTTCAATTATTCTAATTTTTAAAATAAAATAAAAAAATTTGTTTTAAACATAAAAATAATTTGATAATTAAATTAATCTATAAATATAAAGCCTTTTCAACATGTTAATTTATTTATTTTTTTTAAATTATATTTTCTTTGATTAACTTAATATTTTAAAGATAAAAAAATTATATCCATTTTTCAATTAATTTTTATAATTTTAAAATTTTAAAACTTGTATGCATTTTTTAATATAAAAATTATTTTTTTAATCATTTTTTATTTTTCTTTTTTTAATAAAAAAATTATTAAAAAAAAAAAACCCTTTTTAGACCTACCATTTACCCTAATTTTTTTATTAGCACCTTCTTCCTCTTGAAATCTCTCTCATCTGTCTCTCTTCTCACAATCTCCTCCTCTCGTTCCACATAATCCACACTCATTTCTTTATCTTTCATCTCAGCACCTCCATTTCCCCAATCCTCTTATCTCTCTCACACACACATATATTCACACACCTCCATTGCCCATGTGAAGTTCAAATTGTAGCATTGCCACAATTAACAACACTGTAGCCGATCAATTTTTTCATTTGGAGAAGGAAATTGGAAAAGAAAATTTTGAGAGCACAAAATTGAGGGCTTGTGGGTTTGTTCTCTGTGTGGATTTGGGATTTGATTGAATTTGTTATATGATACATTTTTTAAGGGTTTGTGATTTGTTCTCTGTGAATAGTTTTTTTGTTCTCCGTGAGTGTTTTTTTTTCTTCCGTTCACAATGTAGAAAACATGAAAAACAACTTAAGATTGTTCTCCAAAACCACCAAATTAAAAACATGGAGAACAAATTTAAAAACACGGGAAACAATTGCCAAACGTGTTTTTTAGTGTCTTTTATTTTCAAGAACAAAAAACAATTTTCGGAAACAGAAACCAAACAAGCCCTTAATTTAAAAAAAAATTCAAATGGTGTTTTTAATATTTCGTCTTCCTTCCTTTGGTTAGTGAGAAAGCTAAGGAAAATGAGGGCCAAAAAACTCATGAACCATTTTTTTATTTGATTCTTTGTCTATTTTCAGTATTTTTTAATGTTTCATTTTCCTCTATTTGGTTAGTGAGAAAGTTGAGGAAAATAAGAGGAAAAACCCCATTAACCACTTTTGTGCTCAAATCCACTTACCCAAATATTTGCCTATTATTTTACCAAAAATTAAATTGCTTCAAAAACTTACCTAGCCACTGTAGGACGTTACTAATGGGAGTTGTTGGTGGAGTTGCTGGTGGGAGCCGCAAACGATGAGGAGAGAAAATGGGAGTCGCAGATGGTGGGAGCTGCAGATGGTGAGGAGAGAAAATAATAGTTAGGATTTCAAATAAAAATAGTTTTGTGATAAAAGTATTTTGAATGGTTTCGGATGAAAAAAATGGCCTTCAGAATAAAAGTGTGTTGAATGGAAAAAAAGTCAAAGATAGCTTACTAATCTAGATTCAAAAGAGTAGTTTGACAATTAGTTTAAAAGATGCATTACTTTAGTTTTTTTTTTTTTAAAAAAAAAATAAAGACTACTTTGGCAGCAAACTCGGTTTTCTATATGAAAAATGATTTTATAACATTTAGCCACGTGGCACACAAAGAAATGGAGTTTTGCAAGTAAATTAGCCAACAATTTCCTTTGATTATTGAGGCAATTGTTCCTCACCCCTTAAAGTTACACACAAGATACGAATATGGAACAAAATAAATTCAAAAATATCCTTAGATTGAAAAATTATATCTAACTATTAATTTCTTATATCTTATTTATTTAAAATTTAAAAAAGTTTATCTACATTACCAAATGGTACTTTTTTTTATAGGTACCGAAAAACACCACCACCAATTAGGTATTGTCATGTTTATATTTTCAAGTCTAATTATTTGTACTTTAATTTTATTTATTCGTATGATTTTACTTTAATTTCATTTGTTTATATCTTTATTCAACATCCTAGATATCATTGTATATATCCAATGGTTGAAATTAAGACTTTGGTAGGTACGACTATGGTAGCAAAGCATTTTACAATTTAAGATTTAATCATATAAGCATGAAAAATAATACATTATTTAAAAATGATTTTTGAATAGTTGGAATTATTTTTTAAAAGCACTTTTTATAAAAAGAAATAAATAAATATTTACCTACCAACATTTTTTCAGATAAACCAATCAACTCAAAGCAAACCACATGGATCAATTTGGTTGAACCCCTTGTTCAATTGGATTTAATTGGGTTTTTCCCTAATCAATTAATTTCAATTTGGTTTCAGGTTTCGGTTTTTTTCTTTAACCAAATCATAAATCAACACGATGAATATATATATATATATATATATATATATATATATTATTGATGGGTTGTTGATCGCTCGGATTTTTGTCGTTTATTAGATCAAAACAAAATTTATAACCTAATTCACTATTCTATAGCAATTTGTACCCGATCAAAAAGTGGTTTTAGTATAAACTACTGTAGTATAGTGGTTTTTAGGTATCATTCACAAGGATGGATTATTCTTGGTAATTAAGGCTTGAATGAGATGATAAGAAATGATTGTGATCAAGTGAAATTGACTTGAAATTGCATGATAAAATTCCAAAATAACAATGTATTCAAATTGAGAGGAAAATGAAGTGTAAAAGAAAAGAAAATTAATAAGATGTGAGATTCTCGGAGTTAGGATTTTCTAGAGAGCAATTTCCATGGTGAATAGGTGTTGAAATTTAATTTTCATCAAGTTAGATTGAAAACCTAAATTTTCATCTAAACCGATTTTTTATTTAGCTTTAGGTCTAGATCTAATTTCTCTTCAAATTAGGTAATCTAATCCAAGAGATCAATTCGAATCATATATTCAATTCATCTTAAATTATCTTCCAATGATTCACACTATGCAACTATTCAATCTCATCAAATCTAGCATTAAGAATTTGATGAATCTACCTAGTTTGCATTGTAGTAATCATCCAAGACAATTTGAAGAGAAAAATCCCCAAATTTCAATTAATCAATCAATTGGATCAAATTACCTTAGCAATTCAAGCTCAATTCTCTCATTCACCATAGATCTTGCCTCTAGATTCTTCCTCCTCCGAGAAAAACGAGATTTAGCCACTCATGCTTGGAGATTTGATCTCACAAGACATGTTTGGCTACCGAGAAAATGAGAGAAAATGAAGAAAAGTAGAGAATTTTATAGAGAAAAGAAATATGAAAAGTTCTACAATTAGAAAATGTATCAAAAGTCCCTAAATGAGTCAATCCCGTTTCTATTTATAGGCCAAGGTTAAAAGGACACTTGGCAACATTTTAGAGGTCTTCCAGATGCTTCTTCATCAAGGAATCTGGAGAAAATACATTTTCGCACGAGCCCCTAGCAATCTCGCATGATGGTGCGAAGTGGAAAATCCATCAACTTCATTTTCGTTCTTCTGGAGCGTTTTGCATGACTGTGCGAAAATTTCGCATGGTCATGCGAAATTGCTTTTCACTTTTCCCTTAGTATGTTGTAGCCAACATCCTTTCTGTTTCATTTCGCATGACTATGCGAAATCGAAAAACATGCTATTCCGACTCCTCTTTGCAATTTTTCTCATTTCTTCATTTTTAATCCATCTCCACCACCTTCAATTAAGATCCAAAGCTTGGTCCAAGTGCATTTTCTCTTCCTCTTCACCCACATTATGTACCCTCCTCCATTCCATTTTCCATTTGTCACTCCATGCTTCAAAAATCACCTTAAAATATCTCCAAAACTCAACAAAGAACCATTAGTATCTCTTGCAAGGGTAGTAATGTATTACTTGGGCATCTTAGGCATAATTACTACTCAAAAGGTGTGAAACTCATGAAAGTTAGTATCTAAAATGTGTGATTTTTAAGTAGTAATCAGTTGTTAATAAGATTAGGAGTTGAGCTATAAGGACACAGAGATGTTTAGCCTTGAAGGAGAAGTGGAGTTATATAAGAGAGGAGTGGTAGAGGACCCTAAACACAAAGGATCACTTCAAAAGAATATTAGGATCTAGACTACTTAGAGATCCCAATCCAAGAAGGTTTTCATTTTCTTCTTTCCATGTTATTAACTACTAAACCTTTGGATCCTCTATATAGAAACCCAAGGATGAAAATACTCATAATATTTATGATATTTCCATCCAAATATCCATAAATTTTACCGGTACATGTATTGATATTTTCTTCTAATACTTCTGTAAAATCAAACTAGTTATACTCCATCAATGTTGATATTTTCATTATTAGGCCTAACTAATGAAAGACATTCATATCAGCCAACTCTTAAAACCAGCATCCTTATTTTCATGATGCCACGTGATATTGGATGGTGATGGGTCCCTTAGTGATGACATGTGCCCTTCCTCTTGATCCAAAGTTTGATGCATGCATAATCTATCCCACCTTGGCAAGCCTCCAATTCCACCCCTCAAACTAAGGCCCTTTGCATGTTTGATGGTGGGAGGCTTAAGCCCAATACTACAAAGATGCACTAGTTTTCTCTCTAAATTCATGAACTAAGTACATATTTTAATGCATGAAAGACTTGCCAAACATGATTAAATCCCAAAAGATGTGGTACCAACAACAAAGACAGTATAAGGTTAGTGTCAGCCTCTTAGCCTCCTAACCCAATGATGAAGGAAAGGGCCCCATAGGAAGGCCTTGCACCCATGGGGATCTTAGACGGAGAGCAAGGATAGCTTACAGGTTAGGTGGTTCAAACCCTAGGAGACAAAATTAGGAGACCGATAGGACAGGCGTTGGTCATGCGCACACTAAACTAGCACCATGCGCGCACTAGACGGATACCGCGCGTGCGCCAAACGAACACCGCGCATGCCAAACAAGCATCATGTGCATACTAGATGGACATCGTGCAAGAACCAAATGGGCACTGCGCGCCCACAATAATATCACGCACTAGGTCGCGTCCATGCGCACATTAGGCCACACCCGTGCGCACACTTAACGCACATTAGGCATATGTGGGGCTATGGAGTTGGTGTATATGAAGGATGAGGTTTCTTATGGAATATAATTATTAATTATTTAAATATTCCATTATGTCTCCTCAAGGGGATTTGATGTCTCCTCCAAATATTGTGAGAATGGCCCGTAATGCTCTTTAAGGGAATGGTAGGTGACTTAAGGGGGCACCAAGGCCAAGCCTCGGTCGCACCAAATGAGCACAACAGTACAACCTTGGGCGTGCCTAGGACACACAGATGACACTCAAGCACGCACACATGGGCTCCATGACATGTGTGGTGTGCACCTCGTGGCCACAATGACACGGGGCTTGATGCGGCCTGCCTCCTTCCTATGCTAGCACGAGGGCGCCTAAAAACTTGTGTAATAAGCCGATTGAAGAAGCCATGGACGCAATGTCATAGCTTGATGGGGCACTAGACATGCAACAACCTTAAACCCATGATGCATATGCTTGGCATAGGGGCACGATGCATTATTCACCAAAAAAGAACCATGAGCGCAATGTCATGCCTCGATGTTGTGGAGTCTTGACCAGACAGAGAGAGATAAACACATGCTTGGGCCATAGACACTTTAACCACTAGGCTCCTTGGTTTGAATTTCAAAATGTAAACTGCAGGTTGGGTCATATAAAAGCCCCCTGCATCTCTAAGACAGAGTATGAATGGTGTTTTTGAATGCATAGGAGTTTAAGCATTGTAATCTCTGACTTGGGCAAAGTGTTGAGGCACTTTGGAAACAATTTTGTATCTTGTAGTTAATTGGAATAACACAAGTTGGGAAATGTTCCCGTAATTGCTTTGGCCTGTTACGTTGCTTTTATAAGGGTTGAAGAGAAAGGTTGGCTAAGAAAGGGTTCTTAGCACTGCATACTCAATGAAAAATTTGGGCAGATTATTAAGGGTGTGACAAGTGGTATCAGAGCCTGTACCAGAGATGGTTGGTGGTAGTGCAATGGAAGCCTTGTGGGAAAGGATTGCTTAGATGTAAGAAATGTTGGGAGAATGGCCACGTGAGGATGACACTTTGGC
This sequence comes from Vitis vinifera, assembly GCF_030704535.1. NCBI lineage: Eukaryota > Viridiplantae > Streptophyta > Magnoliopsida > Vitales > Vitaceae > Vitis > Vitis vinifera. Next base: position 13,747,696 of record NC_081819.1, read on the forward strand.
TTCATGGGTAGAGCACACTATGGGGGAAATCCAAGTGCATAGGAGTTTGCTGGAAAAGCATGAAAAATTCTTTGAGGAGAAATTTGCTGGCTTGAAGATAGAAATCCAATCTCTGATGGATGACTTCAAATATACCCTGTAGTCTTATGGAGAAGACATTTCAGTTCTCAAGAAGGTTGCATTATAGGGATGCTTCTCGAGTTCTAAAGCCCCTCCTACAGTCCAGGTCTTAGAGCGTAAGGGCTTTAATGGTAATAGGAACGCGAAGAAGTTTGAGAATTTCTTATGGGACATGGAGCAGTTTTTCATGGCTGCTCATGTTCTTGATGGTTAGAAGGTTTCCATTACCAATATGTATTTGACTGGTGATGCCAAACTGTGGTAACAAACAAGGATGGAGGATGATGTAGAGTTTGGAAGGCCCCAAATCACCACTTGGGAGACTTTGAAGAAAGAATTTAAAGATCAATTCTTCCCCACCAACACTGCTTGGATGGCCAAAGAATCATGGAAAAGACTCAAACACATCGATTAATGATGGACTATATAAAGGAATTTAGTTCCTTGATGCTGGATATAAAGAACATGTCAAAAAATGACAAAATTTTTAATTTTATGTCTGAATTGCAGGGGTAGACTCAAACTAAACTTTAGAGGCAAGGAGTTTGTGATCTCTCTGTTGCCATGGTTGCAGCAGATTGCTTGGTGAATTACTAGATGGGTGGTGACATCTCCACCATGCAGAAACCAAAGTCAAAAAGAGGCAAGAAGGTTAAGGTTGAGGGCAAGACTTCTAAGAAGTCAAGGTGGAATAAACAAAACAAAAAAGGTGTTGTAGGGGTAAAACCAGTGGAGAAGACCACTAAATTTGTGCAGCAGTCCACCTGGATGGCAGGATGCTTCATCTACAATGGCCCACACCAAGCTAAGGACTGCCCCAAAAGAGAAAAACTCTCGGCCCTTGTGACTACAAATGATAAGGGAGAATTTGACTCAAAGACCCCTCCTAGAGTCAATCTACTGCAACTCCTGAATGTTATTCATGGTGAGACTCCTGTTCAAAAGTCCCTAATGCATTTGCATGCGATTGTGAACAGTGTGCAGGTTAAGACTATGGTGGACAGTGGTGCCACTCACAATTTTGTGGCCACCAGAGAGGCAGCCAAGTCGGGACTTAAATTGGAAGATGATGTCACTCGAATTAAGGCAGTTAATAGCAAAACCCAAAAGATCCAAGATGTAGCCAAGAATGTCTAGATGCAAATTGGTGACTGGAAGGGCACATATAGCCTACTTTGTGTGCCCTTGGATGATTTTGATCTGATCCTTGGCATAGACATTTTCCTGAATGCTTAGGTGGCCTTGATCCCGCATCTTGGTGGCTTGATGGTGCTGGAAGAAAGTCAACCGTAATTTGTGTAAGCCTTGAGGGCAAAGAATGGTGGTAAGGGTTAGCCTGAAATGTTGTCTGCTATCCAATTAAATAAGGGACTGAAGCGGGGCCATGATACATACGTTGTAGCCTTGATCGAGATCAAAGAGGGACAATCGGTGGAAGTCCCTGATTCAGTGATCAAGATTTTGAAGGAGTTCAGAGATGTGATGCATGCAGAACTCCCCAAGCAGTTGCCATCCTGGCGACCCATTAACTACAAGATAGAGTTATTGCCCGGAACAAAGCCCACGACTTAAGCCCCTTATAAGATGTCTCCAGCAGAACTGTTGGAGCTACGCAAACAATTGAGGGAATTGTTGGATGTAGGCCCGATCCAGCCCTCAAGGGCTCCATATGGTGCATAAATACTATTCCAAAAGAAGTACGATGGCTATTTACCCATGTTTGTGGATTATAAGGCTCTTAATAAGGTCACTATAAAGAACAAATACCCAATCCCCTTGGCGGTTGAGCTTTTTGGCAGATTGTCAAATGCTTCCTATTTCACCAAGTTGGATCTGAGATCAGGCTATTGGCAAGTGCGGATTGCAGTAGAAGATGAGGGGAAAACCACATGTGTAACTCAGTATGGTTTAAACGAGTTTCTGGTAATGCCTTTTGGGCTAACTAATGCCCCTACTACTTTTTGTAATTTGATGAATGATGTATTATTTGATTACTTTGATGCGTTATGCGTTTGTGGTAGTATATCTAGATGATATTGTGGTATACAACCAGACTCTAGTACAACATGAAAAGCATCTGAGAATGGTGTTCCAACAACTGAGGGAACACAGGCTTTATGTAAAGTTAGAGAAATGTGGGTTTGCTCAGGAGGAGATTTTGGTACACAAGATCAATACAGACCTGATCAGGATGGATGAAGGCAAGGTTCAGGCTATTAAGGAGTGGCCAGTTCTTAGCAAATTGACAAAGTTGCGGTCTTTCCTCGGCTTGACCAACTACTACAGAAGGTTCATCAAGGGGTATTCAAAAATGGTGTTTCCCCTTATTGACCCATCGAAGAAGGACAACAAGTGGGACTGGAGCATGCAGTGTCAAATGGCCTTTGAAAGCTTGAAGGAAGCCATCTCCACTAAGCTTGTGTTGCGATTGCCAAACTTGGACTTTCCTTTTGAAGTCCAAACAAACGCCTCAAATAGGGCCTTGGGTGGGGTCCTAGTGTAGGAAGGGCACCCTGTGGCATTTGAAAGCAGGAAATTGAATAGTGCTGAGCTAAAATACTCCACTTATGAGAAGGAGATGACAATTGTGGTTCATTGCCTAGAGCAGTGGAAACATTATTTCTTGGGGAGCATATTCTCTGTGGTCATTGACAGGGTGGCTAACACCTTTTTCAAAACTTAGAAAAAGTTGAGTCCCAGACAAACACGATGACAGGAGTTCCTAGCTGACTTTAAGTTTGAATGACTGCATCGACTAGGAAGGCATAATACAATGGCTGATGCCTTGAGTAGAAAAGAGGTGATTGCCTATATCACTGTCCTCTTAGAAGTCATCTCTAAATTCAATGAAAGAATCAAGCAGGTTGCAAAGCATAGCATATGGCCGGTTGAAACAACAAGTTAAAGAGGGTATAATAAGGAGGTATTGGCTAGAGGGAGACCTCCTTGTGGCAAAAAGAGAAAGATGGTATGTCGCTGTAGGTGGCTTGAGAAGGGAATTATTGTGGGAGACTCATGATGCGAAGTAGGCAGGCCATCCTGGTGAAGAAAAGACTCTAGCATTGCTAGCCAAATCCTATTATTAGTCGAATATAGGTGAGAATGTGCAGACTTATGTGAAATCATGTTTGGTTTTTCAGATGGACAAGACTGAGAGAAAAAAGGTTGTAGGGTTGCTACAACCCCTCCCAATTCTAGAAAAAACCTTGGGAAAGAATTTCCATGGATTTCATCATCGAATTTCCAAAGGTTCGTGACTTCAAATCTATCTTTGTTATTGTGGATAAATTTTCTAAGTACTCTGTGTTTATACCTACTCCTAATGCTGGCCCTACGGAGGAAGCGGCTAGGTTGTTCTTCAACCATGTTTAAAACACTTTGGGTTGCCTCGAGACATAGTAATTGATTGTGATGTACAATTCATAGACCATTTTTGGGTGGAACTATTCAAACTCTTGGGTTCGGAGTTGAAGTTTTTCACAGTCAATCATCCTCAGACTGATGGGCAAACAAAGAGGACTAATGCCTTATTGAAGGAATACATTAGGCACTATGTGACGACAACACAAAAGAACTGGGTTGATTTGCTCGACACTACCCAATTGTGCTACAATCTACAGAGGAGTTCAACAATAAGGATGAGCCTCTTTGAATTGGCTATTGGGGGTACAACCAAGGATGCCTTTGGAGGTAGCCAAACAAAAGATAGGAGGAAATAGTCCTACAACCTACAAATTGGCTTGGTCCCGGCAAGAGATGTTTGATGAAGCCCAGAATAGTCTAGAGAAAGCAGCTAAACAGATGGAAAAGTATGTAGATCGTGATCGACGACCCTTGGAATTTCAGGTTATGGATAGGGTCCTCATGAAATTGACTCCCCAGATATGGAAGAAAATTAGTAGTAAAACAAAGCAGAGGGGTTTGATTCCTAAATATGATGGACCATTTGAAGTAATAAACAGGGTGGGGCAGGTGGCCTATATGTTGAAGTTGCTTGAGAGGCTCAAGCTTCACCCAACTTTTCATGTCAACATTTTGAAGTCATACCATGAAGATCTAGACGCGGAGAGGGTGTAGACAAAATGGGCCTTTCTATTGGTCATGAAGTAATTTGATCAAGAGGTGAAGAAGATCTTGGATCATAGGACCATAGGACATAGTAGAAAGAATCAGCAAATCAATCTTTTTGTTCAGTGGAAGGTGACTTTGGAAATAAAAGCTACATGTGAAAGGGAAGTTACCTTGTGACAGTTTGAGGAGGCGGTCCAGGCGTACTGGCAAACTAAGTCAATGAGGGCATCGACTTCAGCAAGCGGGGGTGGGTTTGTTAGCCCCTTAGCCTCCTGACCCAATGATGGAAGAAATGGCCTCATGAGTAGGCCTTACACCTATGGGGATCCTAGACAGAGAGTAAGGATAGCCTGGAGGTTTGGTGGTTCAAACCCTAGGAGACAAAATGAGGAGATTGATAGGATAGGTGTTGGTTGTGCGCTCACTAGATGGGTACCATGTGCGCAAACAGGCACCATGTGCACGCCAGAAGGGCACCATGCGTTCGCCAGACGAACACCACGCGCAGGCCAAATGAGCACCAATCGTAGGTTAGACGAGCACCACACGCGGGTTAGACGAGCACCACACACGAGCCAAACGGGGACCACACACATACTAGATGAACACTGTGTGTGCACTAGATAGGCACCACACACGCACAATAGTCCCGCACACCATGTTGCACCCATGCACACACTTAGTGCATATCAGGCATATGTGGGGCTATGGAGTTGGTGCATATGAAGGGTGAGGTTTCTTATGGAATATAATTATTAATTATTTAAATATTCCACTAATGCCTCCTCTAAACTTCTTGAGAATGACCTGTAATGCTCTTTAAGGGGGGAAGGGGATAGGTGACTTAAGGGGCCACCAAAGCCAAGCCTTGGCTGCACCAAGAAAGCACCACGACATGACATTGGGCGTGCCTAGGACACACAGACGACACTCAAGCACGCACACATGGGCTCCACGACATGTGTGGTGTGCACTCCGTGGCCGCAACGACATGGGGTCGGGTGCAGCCTACCTCCTCCCTGCGCTGGCACGAAAGCGCCTAAAAACTTGTACAATGAGCCGGTTGAAGAATCCATGGGTTCAATGCCATGGCTCGATGGGGCACTAGACGTGCAACTGACTTGGACCCATGATGTCTATGCATGGCATAGGGGCATGATGCTTTGTGCACCAGAAAATGAACAACCATGGGCGCAATGCCATGACTCAATGTTGTGGAGCCTTAACCAAACAGAGGGAGATAAACACATGCCTGGGCCATGGGCACTTTGACATGACATGAGCTCAGACATCAATGTGGGGAAGGCATACTGATGCACTAGACACCTGGTCGGCTGGTTGATGCATGTTGTTGATTCAGAGGGCCTTGATTAAAGACACTTTGGTGGGCACCCATTCATAAGAGGCACCTTATGGGGAGGAGGCAACTTGTTAGGGGGACTCATCAACAGGTCGATGAGAAAGGGCTTGAGGGGACACCAACTAGCTAGTGACAACAAGTTGATTAGGACAACACTCAACAGTAAGGAACTAACAGATAGTTGTGGTGTTGGTGTCTAGTGTGAAGAGACACCTCGATTTGAAGGGGTGTCTCCAGTTGGGTGGTTATGGGCGGTTGCATAACCACTAGCAGACTCCTTGGTTTGAACTTCAAAATGTAAATTGTAGGTTGGGTCATATAAAATCCCCCTGCATCTTTAAGACAGAGTATGGGTGGTGTTCTTGGATGCTTAGGAGTTTAAGCATTGTAATCTCTGACTCGGGCAAAGTGTTGAGACACTTTGGAAAATTTTTTGTATCTTGTAGTTGATTGGAATAACACAAGTTGGGAAGTGTTCCCGTAATTGCTTTGGCTTGTTATATTGCTTTTATAAGGATTGAAGAGAAAGGTTGGCTAAGAAATGGTTCTTAGCATTGCACACTTAGTGAAAAATTTGGGCAAATTATTAGGGGTGTGACAATTACTATAAAGCACTCAACCCATTACAGACTCCTTTAAGAATACTATGTTTAAGTTCTCATCACTACCCTCACTCATTTGCTACCAATTCCTTGGTAGTGGCAACAACAAAAATGGAAGAAAAGAACATAAATTGAACCAAAACTCTAGCTCAAGTATTACCTATGAAAATGAGTGATGATAGCATCAACACTCCTAGCATAAACAAATGTATGGGGTTGCATATATGAGCGACATACACTACCGGGGACATGTCTTAAAATAATAATGTTATTATGTTTAAATTCAAGCTTCGAAGTGATTAGCTAAAATTTAATACTTTCATTTTTAGTATTTATATGGAAGAAAAATAATCAATATACCAAAAAGTAATTTTAGAAGACCTTGCCCCATAGTGACATTAACGGGTCCAAACTCTTTAACTATGGCCATTTAAATGGCCAATGGGAACCACATCAAGATTTTCCAATAAATTAGATTAATGAAATGAGCCGAAAGCAATAGCAAAACTACACCATTAGCTCCCCAAAATTCTGACAGCAATGGGCCCCAATCTCAATCCCTAGGCTATCAAACACAGCGGCTTCTCCTTCCCCCAAAAAAGTCCTTTACTACAGCAACGGCTAGTTGGCAGTTGGGCCCCTCCACTCTCATCTTTTGTCCTCGCTCTTTGCAACACCCAATCACATCCCTTTTCCTCCCCCACTTTGTGTTTTTTTCCTGCATTTTAACTTTTCCACCGCACCCATTTCTGGGTTTTATGGTGACCCTTTTCTGACTGGAATAAAGGTTTTGCCTTCCATTTCTTTGGGGTTCCTGGGAAAGCATACCCCCATTTTAGTGGGAGTGGGGTGGGGATGATGTTGAAGAAGCTGTGGTGCTGGGGATGGTTCACTGTTTCTAATCTACTGCTTGTAACTGTTGTTTACTCCAAGCAACATGGTAATGTAGCCAATGCCACCTTTTCTTTTCTTGGGTTTTTGAAGCTTTGTTTATGGAATATTCGCCTTTTCTGCCTATGGTCTTTTTGCTTGATTTTAGAAGCTGAGAATGGAGGAAAAGAAAAGAAAACTAAACTTTGAGAGGGAAAAAAAAATGTAACTTAACTCAACTTAGAACATAGTTGTATCTGGCTCAGTTAAGTGGAGGGTTTTGATTTCTCGAGTCCCAAACAATTTAAAGACTTTGACTGGGTTTGTTTTCTTTTTTCCTGCAAATTTTCTCAGCAATCAAATGGGGCTGTGTATTTCCTGGAATTGGACATTATGCTTGGTTGCTGAAATTATTGAGTTTATTGCTTACTCAATTATAAAGTTTTTGAAGAAGACAAAAATGAGAAATCTGGACATATTTTTTTGGATTTGTTATTCTGTTCTCTCTGGTTTCTTAGAATATGTATGAAAAACAATGAAATTAAAAATTTTCAAATCGCATTTTGCATTATTAGAAACTGAGAAAACAAAGACTTCCAATTAAATTAGACTGCAAATAATTGATGGGAGCCTTTCATATTTTTAAAGGCTTATCTTTTATCTCCCCTTTGGTAAGTTATCATTTTCACCTAACAAGCATAAGCGCATTCCTCAAAATCCCTGCTTTCTCCTTTTTGGCTTTGGTTTCTTCTGGCTTTCTAATTCTTGAGACTTTATTGAAGATGATGGTTTTGATTACGCATCTGTATAAGGATTAACTAGTTCATTCTTTACTTGGAATGGGATTTTCACTATTGAAAGTAACAAAGAAACGAAGAACACCATGCATTGATGGGAAGTGAGGACCCATATTGACTGTCATGAGTTCACAGCATGTTTATTTATTCTCAGTTGATTCATAGCTGGGGACTGTTGATTTTTGAGTTTACATATGTATATATATATATATATATATATATATCCTATGCCAAAATAATATGTTTTGCAGGCTTTATTCTGTTTATAAGAATTTGTTTTGTTCTAGTTGAATACTGCTCCTTTGGGATCAGTGTCTTCAAGTCTCATTTTTTTTTCCTGCTTTTAATTGCTATGCATTTCAGTCTATGGCATCTAGATTTACATAATACAGAGGCCAGATTTTGAGTAAGATATGCTTTAATAGGAAAGAGGTGACAGTGACCTTTCTTATTGTCTAGCTGGTGTCTTTGGAAAGGGTAAAGGGGCACACAGTTTAAGTGGGGATAAATGGGGGTTCCTTTTCTTGATCTTGACAAAGAGAGAAAAAGGTATCACTAAGAACATGCTTTTGGTAGCAGTAAAAATGTCAAATATTAGGGTTCAAAGAGAGCTTGTGGGCAAACTAGCTAAAGATAGAATAATAAATTGCGGTTGAACCTGATTACATTTCAGTTAAGTAACTATTTCACCAATAATGGTATGCCTTTTGACTAAATGTAGGAGGTTCTTGAGATGGCAGCTGAGCTAGGGTGCAGGGTGGGGTCTTTGCCCTCTCAGTACTTGGGCCTCCCTTTAGGAGTCCCCAATAGGGCTTCTTCTATGTGGGATGGTGTGGAAGAGAAGGTCAGGAGGAGACTGGCGCTTTGGAAAAGACAGTACATCTCTAAAGGGGGGAGGATCACTCTTATAAAGAGTACCTTGGCTAGTATGCCAATCTACCAAATGTCTATATTCCGTATGCCCAAGTCTGTTGCTAAAAGAGTGGAGAAAACTCAAAGAGATTTCCTATGGGGGGGTGGAAACTTGGAGGGAAAAGCTCACCTAGTTAAATGGGATGTGGTCTGCTCAGAAAAATTCAATGGAGGGCTAGGATTAAGGAGAATAGCCACTTTGAATAGAGCCTTGCTGGGTAAGTGGATTTGGAGGTTTGCTTGTGAAAAGGATAACCTTTGGAAACAAGTGATTTCAACGAAATATGGGCAAGAGGAATATGGTTGGAGGGCTAAGAAGGCTAGTGGGGCGGCTGGTGTAGGGGTCTGGAAGGAAATTATGAAAGAATCTGAATGGTGTTGGGAAAATTTGGCTTTTCTAGTTGGGAAGGGGTCCAAAATTAAATTTTGGAAAGACAGATGGTGTACCGAAACTCCGTTGTCCCAATGTTTCTACCACCTTTTTGTTCTTGCAGTGCATAGAGACGCCACGATTGAGGAGATGTGGGACCAACATTCGGGCCAAGGAGATTGGAATCTTGTGTTTGTGAGGGACTTCAATGACTGGGAAATGGATATGGTTGGTGATTTGCTCCATACTTTAAGGGGTCATAGGCCTTCCATGGAGGATGATTCAGTTATATGGAGAAAAGGAAGAAATGGTCGTTACAGGGTTAAAGAAGCTTACAGGCTGTTGGACAAGCCTAATTCCACTGAGTTTCCCGCAAGGGGAATATGGGTGGATAGGGTGCCAACTAAAGTCTGTTTTTTTGCTTGGGAGGCTACATGGGGGAAGGTGCTCACTCTGGATAGGCTCCAGATAAGAGGGGTGCAACTCCCAAATTGCTGTTTTTTGTGTGGTTGTGAAGAAGAGAATGTAAATCATATTCTTTTACACTGTATAGTGACTAGAGCCTTATGGGATATTATTTTTGGGTTGATAGATATTAAGTGGGTCCTCCCAGAAACTGTAAAGGAGACTTTAATCTCCTGGAGGGGCTCATTTGTTGGGAAGAAAAGGAAAAAGATTTGGAAATCCATTCCGTTGTGTATTTTTTGGACGGTTTGGAAGGAGAGGAATAGGTTAGCGTTTAGGGGGGGTGTGGTGAATATCCAGAGGTTAAAGAGTTCTTTTGTTTGTAATTTATGGAATTGGGCCAAAGTGTATTTAGGTGAGGAGTCTTTCTCCCTTATAGGTTTTTTGGAGTGGATAGCTTCCACTTGAGGGGAGGTAGTTCTTTTTGGTCCTTTTTCTATTTTTGAGGCTGTAGCCGTCTTGTATACTCCCTGTATGCTTTGTGGCGATTAACCTTTCTAATGCATTTCTTGTTTACTTATCAAAAAAAAAAAAAAAAAAAAATACATTCAGGTTATTAAGCCAATAAATTTTGAGGTTTGAAGCATGGAGAACCATTTTCCTAACCAGGTGACATTCTTAGAATGTTAGTATGATTGCCACAGTGTATGTGTATGGAGAAGCTATCAGGCAATAAAAAACCTCAATATTAGTCCATCTGGGATCATAGTTTCCCAGGGTGTGGTTACATTGGACCATCTTCCTGTTATCTTTATAAGAAAGACCAACAAAATATTTGCTAAGACCAGCAAAATATTCTGCACCAAGATTGGTTAGGAACACCTGGGCATCATTGTTTGAGAAAAGCACTTTCATCATTGAACTTTCTTCTTTAAAATCCAGAGTGGCTGAGTGCAGAATCTCTTGGATCTTTAATAAATCTCATTGGTACCTATGGGGCTTTAACTACTCTGAATTGAAATCCATCTCAATTGGACGTCAATGGAAAGGCAATATGGGGAAGTCATATCTAAACTAGCAGGGACTTTGATCAAGTGTAGGGGACTATTAAATGCCTCACCATCCTACATCTAAACTAGGCATGCCTAAGAACTAAAGCTTTGCAAAGAAGAGACAAACTCTCTCCAACGGATAGAAGGGGTTGATGTGGCCCCTGGAATCACATTGGGCAGGTCATGTCTTCTATGTCAATCAACATGAAACCAAAATAAGTGTTGAGAAAAGATCCAATCAAAAAAAATAAGTGTTGAGAAAAGAAGAGACCAATTATTAATCACTATTAAATAATGATCTTAAAGATATAAGATATTCCATAACTGGTAAAGAACAACTACTCCAAGAACTAGGGCAAGCCAAAGTTTCCTCAAAGCTAGGCATGAAGTCTGGCTTGTGGCATATTGGAATTTTCAAAGAAGATTGGTGCAAAATCGCCATTTGTGCTCTCTTATAGGCACTATAAATGGAACGTTATGCCATTTGGATTGAGGAATGCTCCATCACAATTTTAAAATAGAAGAGCTCCATCTTTTGGCAATCTATCCAGTAGAATAAACATCGCCAGCATTCAAAGAAATCACATGCAAACATGTAGTTCTTTCTTAATGTTGAGTTCCTTGCTCATGGAGGAGAAATAGTTCTAAAGAGCGCATTGCAAAGCAAAAGATTAGTAGACATATCAGAAAGAAGGTTCAGGGCAGCTGATAAAAAGATGTGATGGTCTAAAATTTCCAGGAAAAGGACAACTCATCTCCTAAAGAGAAGCTTCTAGTGACTACTGGACAGATGCACTCTTGGAAAGATCAAATGATAAGAGAAGTCTGTGGCTTCAAATCAGGTCTTCTTTCACAATGAGAAAAGCTAGCTCATGCAAAAGTGAAGTATATGTATTAATCTATGGGATAAGAAGTTCCAGTTTTACTCGAACCATATTTAATTCACTACTGAAATAAAGGATTTAAGGGAGATTTGGAATGTCAACCATTGGATACTCCTGAACCACATATTGTGTAGTGGACAGAGTGCCTGTCTCAATACTCCTGAACCTTAGGCAAAATACATTCCTTTTTATTGCCTATAATAAATAAATAAATAAATAAATAAATAAAAGGGGAAGCCAATTATCCCAACTGATTACTTATCAAGGGCTACCCCTGAAGTAATAATGATTGGTGAGAAAATGGGCCCAGCAAATCCTTCTTGGAGGAATATAGACAGAACTTCTAGATGAATTCCATAAAAGCAGGTTAACTGAATTTCACCGAAGGAACTGCAGGATCCCAAGCAGACTCTTCAAACATTGCGAATGGGTTTCATTCCCTCCATGTCTTCAAAAAGATGGGCTAACTTAACCACAGCCTTGGAAATCATGATCTGTTTTTCCTAGTCAAATTTACAGATCTTGAGTTCCTTTATCTGTTCCACGCATAGCCCTGTTGCCATACTGATATTCCCAAACTTTCACTTGGTTAGGAAACAACTTACCCACACTTCAGAAAACTTGTTGACCTGATAATGCTAAAACATGCATTAATCATCTTGTACTAATTTTTAAACCATAAGCATTCATTGGACCAGGATAGTGTCTTCCATTAATCCTTGAACTACGTGCATTCATCATACCAAGATGCTCTCTTAGGGAATCCTCAACTATATCGATATGATGTGCAACCAAATGATTCCTTTGATAAATGCAGATGCATTTTGAAGTCGTGAGGGCCAATGGGCCCTAAGTGGAATCATTTAGTTTGACAGTTATCTTTTATTTTACTAGTTTTTTAATTTAGTTTGAAATCATTTTTCATGAAGTCTATAAGTGGCCTTTAGTTTGAAATCATTGCCTTTTGTGTAAAGGAGAGAGGCATAATTAGTTGGAGACTCAAACTACAAGACTTCAGATGGCTTCTAATCTATCTTCAAATCTCTTCTCCTTTGAATCATAATTTTGTTTCTTGTTGAGTAAAGTCAGAGAACTGGTGAAGGAAGAATGAGTATTTTTTTTTTCTTATTTTCATGTCTGCCTTCCACTCATGAATGCGTACTTTTTGCTTCATGGTCCTAGGACCAAGTTTTGGTATGTTTTTGGTGTGGAGAGTCTTCTTTGTAAGATTTTTTCTTTTCCCCGATAATTGTTCAACTTAGCAACAAAATAAGCATGCTTGGGCAGTGGAAGTATGGGAAAGCATTCAAGGTTAGGGACATTGGAACCTAAGTTTTCCAAGGAGGTCCCATGATAGAGAGGGAGTTCATGAACTCTCAGTTGCAGTGTATTTACTCTGCTGTTGTTCATAAGGGTGGTTATGATGGATCATTGTGAAAGGTTTCCAAGAATGGTTGTTTATTCATGACGTCATCCTGGAAGCCTTTTGTCTGTTTCTAGATAAGGAGGTGTGGGATATAACTCTCCATCTAAGGTTGATTTCTTGTTTTGGAGACAACATTGGAGAGATGCTTATGACCAATCAGTTTATAAAAAAGGGTTTTGGACTATTTTCAACTAGTGCTGTCTGTGCAACTAGACGAAGGAGTCAGGCTAATCATACTCTCTCATCTATTATTTGCAGGCAGGGGGTGTGGGGTGTGGGATATAGGGCTCTATCTAAGGTTGATTTCTTGTTTTGGAGACAACATTGCAGAGATACTTATGACCAATAAGTTTATAAAAAATGGTTTTGGACTATTTTCGACTAGTGTTGCCCTAGTACCTTGATTGAATAGTGACTATCCTAGTACTACCTTGACCAAGTAGTATCTAGGTGATGCATGTTGAAGACATTGTTTGATAATTGCAGCTATTGTAGGATGTTAACTGCTGATAAAAAACTTAGCAACCTCATGTGGCCTCCAAATGTAAGCCCTTTCTAAATCCCCTGAACCCATATAAGTTCTTCGAAAGATCCAAAACCCATCAAAGTCTTGGAATCATCACCATGTTCAAAAATTCAGTCTCTAGTTTTTATGTACACAATCTCTACTACATTATTCTGTAAGTCTCTAGGCTTCCATCTAGAACATTTACCATTCTATTATTGAGACCCAGGTCTGAAGGACTCAAAAAAAAAAAAAAAAGGCTGCTAGGGTTTATATTTGGGCTATACAAGGATAGTTATCCAACTTCTACGTCTCAGTCTTATACAAGTCATCCAACCCTCTGTCTCTAATGGGATTGAGCATAATGTGCCTTCTAGTTCTTTTAAATGCAAAATGAAAAAAATTGCAGATGCATTAATCATGGTCATTAAAGCAATCCTGCATAGTGATCATGTCATTGCCATGTAGAACCTAAGTAGTAACTGCTAATGGATAAGCATAATCCTGCAGAATGATCATGTCATTTCCATGTAGAACCTAAGTAGTAACTGCTAATGGATCAGCAAAATCATTTCAACGATTTAGAAGAAAGTGCACTTGTTGTACATTTTCTAGAATCTAGTTTCACCCCTTTTTTTACAGTATCTAATACACAAACACCATTCAAACCCAAATACAAGAGGAACACACTCTCATTTTCATCTACATTGAAGTCCTTTTATGAATAGTTGGATGAAAGTTGGTCCCTCTTTATGAGTTGTGCTGGTTTTCGAAGCATTAGACAAAAGTAAAACTCAATTCAACTGAGAAAATGGTTTTATTTGGCTCAGTTGAGTGGAGTGTGAAAAAGCCTTGAAGTTTGATAGGGTAACAACTAGAGAGGGGTGAATGGGTGTATTAAAAAAATTCAAAAATTATAATTAACTTTTCCCTACGAGGAGTTAAGGATTATTAATTCTTTCAATGAAAGTCAGTGCAAAAAAGATAATCAAATATAAGTAATGAGGCACAAGAATTTTTACATGGAAAACCCCCACATAAACTATGGAGATAAAAAATCACGAAGTCTAAGACCGTTAATTTAAATCCATTATATGAGATCAAGTTACACAAATTTACTTGGATGCTTTACCCTAAAGACTTACTCTCTAGTACCTATAACTTGATCCACATCTGCGAGATAGCAACCTTCGATTGCTCCAATGAATACACTTCAGCCTTGCTGAAGGGATAAAGGTTTTCAACCAAAGATTCAAAGCTTGAATCCTTTGAATGAGAGATCATGAATGTTATGGCTCATTAGGCTTACTCAATGAAACCCTCTCAATAAGTTTTAGATCTCTTACCCTTAAGGGGTTATGGAGAGGTATATATAGGCAACTAACCCGAAGAGTTTTGATTTTAGAAGAATTTTAATCAAATTTGTGTGAAAAATCTCGACATAATCAACATGACGGCTTAAGCTAACTAAACCCACCACTTGAGCGCCTTAGGCGCTTGAGTAGTGTGGAGCGCTTGAGCAGTCTTTAGCGCTTGGCGCTTGAGTGGTCCTACCCTTTTTCAAAACTTTAATCTAAGGTATTTTAAGTTAAAAAACAAACTAATTCTTTTTATACTTCATAGGAGCCTAACTTGCTACAAGTCAAACCTTTTTAGACGTACCTGTGACTTCCCTGTTGGACAAACAACTCCTTTTGATCTTCAATGGAGAGCAAGTCACTATCTAAAAGGACTTCTATGGTCAAGCATTAAAAGGAACAAAATTGTCAACATACAGACAATACTCAATGCCCTAACAAAGGGTTTTTAATTCTTTGGATCTCAAAGAAAACAACAGTTTTGACTAAGTTTCCCTTAACTTTCCTTGACATTTTTCTCAGCAATTGAATATCTCTGCATTTCTAGCATTGGACATTTTGCTTGGTTCTGCTTATTAAATATATTGCAATAATTCTGTTGTTGATTGGATGAATATTTAATGAAAAAATAATTTGATATTGCTTTTGTTATTTTGTACTCTGGTTTCATTATTACAAACCAGAAATAAAATGTATAAAAAGCAACAAAATTAAAAAAATTTAAAAATTTTCATTATTAGGAGCCTAAAAAGAAAGAAAGAAAGAAAAAAAAAAAAAGACTGCCATTCAATTTTGACTTGACAGCAAATATTTGGGCATACTTAACAAGACCTTTTATTGGAAAGGCTTAGCATTTATCTCCTTTAAGGAGAATTTATCATTTTTACCTAACTATCAGAAGTCCATTTTTCAAATTTGTTGCTATCTCCTTGTCTTTGGTTTCTACTTGCTCTGTAAATGTTGAGACTGTATAGAAGATGATACTTTTGGTTGCTTATCTGTTTAATGATTACTGTTTTATTCCTTACTTGAAAGTGGAGATTCATCATTTCAAGTAAACAATGAGTCATACAGTATATGCATGGAAGGATGGTGATGACCCATATTGACTATCATGAGCTTGGTGCATTACTTAGTTGTGGAAATCGAGTTGATTTCTTCCTTAAGAGATTAGCATCTTCAGGTTTTGTCTTTTTTATGATCTTCCTACTTTTAGTTGCTCCACTTTTATTCTATGGTATCAAGATCTTCATAAGAGAGATTAGATTTTTGGGTAGCAGGGAGATCTTTAAGTAACCCAGAAAATCTTGTAGAAGATATGTTCTGATGGGGAAATCTCTCTTGGTAGATGTGGACAATGACCTTATTGTCTAGCTATATATTTTCCAAGTGCTATGGGTGAGACAAGTAAGGTTTACCTTTCTTGATTTTGCTTCACAGAGAAAGGTGTCATCGAGCAGCAGGAAAAAAGACATTCATTAGGTTCCAAAGAATGCCTTTGGGCTAACTAGCAAAGAATACAATAACAAATGGTGCTTGACCGGCCATATTGCCTATCAAAAATAAATCAATAAATGGTGGCCAACCCATATTATGTTAGATGTTTATGGTTATCCCATCAATAATAATAATAGACCTTGTGATTAGATTACTCTTGTCATAATTTCAAAGCATTAGACCAATAAACCCTTTGACTGCCATAGTGCATTCATGGAATAGATATCTAAAATGAAGGATTTGAGATTAGTATATTCTTTTTTGGAAAAATGGATACTGGTTTCCCAGGGTGCAATTGCATTGGGGCCATCCAGGTATCTTTATAAGGGGCACCAACAAAATATCCCGTTCAAAAATTGATTAGGAACACCAGAGCATCATTTGTGTGAGAAGGAATTCAGTTGATGAGCCCTTGTATTGGCACTAAGCCTCTCAGACCATCAATAAATCTCTTTGGTACCTATGGGCCTTTGACCAATGTGGCAGAAAAATAAGATACTGTGACATGTGACTGGAAGTAGTTATCAGTAGTTACCAGTAGCAGTCACCTGGGAGATTAAAAATAGAAGGCCTCTGTTCTGTGAACCTCTCTCAAAGAAAATCTCTGTCCCGAGAGTGGAAATAGCTTAACTAAGTTTTAGCATAGCAAGTAGCTGTAATAGTAGCTTGTAGTTGTAGTCTTGTGATCAATCTGTCACTAATCACTGCTCTGAATTTCCTTAAAGAGCAAATGAATGCAGGTAAACGCTTGTTGTGTAAGCTGTTAGGAAAAGTGGTTGTCCAACGTGGTATTAGAGCCTCATTTGGTGGGAGGTCATGAGTTCGAACCTTACTGCATGTTTATTTCCTCAATTTAGTGAGACCAAGTGCAAGCCCAAAGAAGGTTGTCATGATTAGTTTGCCTATGGGCCTATTTGTGGTCCCGCATATAAGGAAGGGTGTTGGGGAATATAATATACATTGTGAATCCAAATCCTAACAGCTTAAACTTTCAAGAAAATTGTTTGTCCAAGTCTTCGTATTGTTTTTTAGAATTCTTACACTGCTAAGTGAATTTAAAGTCCTAGACCACTGAGGCAGTTTGTTTCAAACTTGACAGTTGCTTAGCATTTGTTTGCAGATCATCATTTAAAAGTGCATGGCTCTGTCACAAGCTGGTGCCCCAATGTGAAATTGGTTATTCCAAGTAAATATTTGCTTCTTACACTTGCAAGCAAAAATTGTCTAGCAACGCAAAAATTGTCTAGCAACTGTGAACTGCCTCACTTTTTGAAACATGGCATGAATGAATGCCAACTTATCATTCATCAAAAGCTAAATATAAGTAACTAGAATCATGATTACTCCTCACATCTCTTTTAAGATATCAAACATTTGACCAAATCAATGGTATGATACAGAGTTAGAGGGAAAGAAGTAGATTGGCAGTTTTTTTGGGTGGGGAAACCCTTAAAGTTTATTGATTGTAGTCATGTGTGGCTTAATATCTGCAAAAATTTAAGACTCCTATCATTCCTCAGGTCTCCAAAAAGAGTCCTGCACATGCAAAGAAGTACGGAGATCTTGCTTGCTTTGAGAAATAAAATATTCTCATCACAACCACTACATAAAGCACAATAGAAGAATTTAATTTCCCCAACCTGTGCAAACACCTTTTTTTTAGCAGGGTGCCAGGAGACTAGATGGTGATGGCATAGTAACTATGTTATTGATTGTTTCCTTACAAAAGGAAAATTGCATTAATAACCTATTCATTTTATTTCTCATATAATTAGTGTTACTCTGATGTCTCATTTATTTGTGGAAATACTTTAAACCCTACTTGAATCATTCTCATTTTTAAGGCAGCAAACAACATGCATTTTATATAAAAACTATAGGACTAGAATGAAACAAGTTTCTTCTTTGCTTCAGTGATTTACTAAGTAACAATGCACCTTTCTAGAGGCACCAACTTCTATGCCTGTTTTATATAGGCATGGAAGTTTTCTGAAGACTGTGGCATCAATTCTGTGAGTTCGATAATAATAGAGACATTTTAACAGCATGACAGAAACATAATGAGTACAAAATATTATTTGTAGAAGTGACTAAAACTGAACAAGGATTGAACTTGTAGATGAAGATTCTAAATTTATTGTCTTGAAACACTGTCCTTGGGGCAGCCTTTGTCTCTTATATGTTAAGTTCAAGTAAGAGGAGGTTGAATGGCCCAAGAAAATTCTTGTGAGAGTCTAGTGGGCTTTGGTCCACTTAATACCAACAAATCAGTCTCCTTGAGCTGCGGAAGTGTGGTCCAACTGAGATACAAAGATGCAGAGTTTCAATAAGGCCTGTTTGTAAAAAGAACAACAAAATTATGCACTATGGGTATCTTTCCTAACTATTATTCACTAGGCCGCATTGCCATTTTTTATTTTTTATTTTTTAAATTAAAGCTGTCTCTTTATCCTGCGGCTTTCTTGTATATGAAAGCTGGAAGATGAAGGTGCACAGATTCATTTTATCAAAATATATATTTTTCATTTCAATGGAAAGCAGCATCTTCATCCTATAGCTTCATTTCAATGGAAAGCCACACAGTGAGGTTGTAGATCCCATTTTGAACAATATTTTGGAAAGATGTCTATATCATTTTTTTCCTCTGGCAAAGAGCCCATTTTAACTTTGAACTCCAAAGAAGCAAATCTTTTTTGTGGTTAACTTAGCATGTTTAAGGATTCTAATATCCTGAACTCCAATTTTTTTAATGCTTTCATATTTGTATTTAACAAATTGGGATTTGGGAATACAAGAATTACTGTAGTAGTTTGGAAGTCAGGGGCAACAGGTAGAGAAGGCAAGAATTCTGCTTCCAACCGGAAAAAATTCAGAGGGAAAGCCTTGTATGCTTTAAAAAACAGCAGCATCGACTCCAATTTGAAATTGTTCCAGTTATTGCATATCCTTTCCTTGCTTTAACAAATGTTAAACATATGCCTATGTATGCCCATGTACTGAATTTCTAATGTGAGGTGGTTATGTGCTATTCTTTATGCAGGAAACCCAGCAAATGATCTGGTTGACATCATCAACAAGAATCGAACAGCCCAAAAGCTTCCAAAATTAAATGACAACCCTGGTCTTGGATGCATGGCATTGCAATATGTAGAGGAATGCAAGGGAAACTGCTCTAAAAACAACACTATAAACTGTCGGCCATCAGAAGATGACTTCACTGAAATTTTTGCTCCCAATTGTGGTGTAGAACTACCTACTTTTGGCACCATATCTGGTCACATTGTGGGATGTCAATCCAAATATATTGAGTCATCAGAAGCCTTTTCTCAGGTTCTCATCCGAGACAAGAAAGCACTCTCTCTTCTGAGAAATAAAACACATACTGAAGTGGGAGTAGGCATGATTGGGAACCATAAAGGGCCTTTCCTTTGGTGCGTTCTATTCAGTAGTGGCCAGACCAATACTACATTTGTTCTTGAAGATCGTGGTGAAGGGATAAAACAAAAGAAAGGGTGCTTCAGCGGAAGCAGTACTCCATGCAGTGGGGGACAGAAGAACAGTATATTTGGCAATAATTTAACCATGGGTTTTATATATGCTTTCTTGTTAGTACTCCATGCAGTGGGGGACGGAAGAACAGTATATTTGGCAATAATTTAACCATGGGTTTTATATATACTTTCTTGTTACAGTATTTGTACTCCAACTTATTCCTGACTATTTGAGAATTTTTGTGAAGCAGTTCTCCCTCATTTTGTGACGTTTTTTATTCAGAAAAAGACAATTAAAAGAGCCTCCAAGCTGCAATTTTCAGTCCAGTGTTATCCAATATGTTATTTATGGTTATCTTTCAATATATAAGAAATCGAATTGTTTCATGATGGATTGTGCTCAACTAGGCTTGTATCTGATTTGTTGGTCTTTGCAGCTGATTTGATTAGCAGATGCTTGTCCAAGACCTAAAGTAATATACAAGTTGGAATATGCAGATCCTCGAGTGAGCTGCTCAGTTGCTGCACTAGTTTCAATCTACTATACAAGTGGGTTAGGGATTACCCAGGCAATGATTCACTGCTTCTAGGCGATACTGCATCTGTTGTTAGTTTAGCTGCTGCATGCATGCCTTCTTCTGTAATAACTTTCGATCAGCTAGAGTTGATGTTGGGGTGCTGCCCATGTGATGCTTTGTTGCAAGGCTGACTTGCAGCTTCATCAGCTATCTTGCTGGGTTGTCTTGATGCAGCAGAATGCTGTGTAGCTCCTTTTTTTAGGTGACTAGATATCAGAGCTTCCCAATATGAAGGCTAAACCAAAGTGTTAATCAATTTGATATACATTGTTGGCTATTATTTAAAAGGCAGCTTCTTTTTTTGGGTGGCTAGGTATCAGAGCTTCCTAATATGAAGGCTAAACCAAAGTGCTAATCAATTTGATATACATTGTTGGCCATCATTTAAAAGGTTAATTCTTTAGGGGCAATATGGTTTAACATGGTATCCCAGCCTCGGTACAAGGAGATCTTGGATTCTCCATTATTCTCTCTCTCTCTCCCTCTTTATGTCCAAATGTGAGGATGGAATGAATGGGAAAAGCTTTGTTTGTTGTATGTTACCTTAGTTTTGTGTTGATTTCCTATTTTAGGCTTGCCTTCCTTGCATGGTTGGTAGAAGTCGGCTCAATCTCTCTCTCTCTCTCTCTCTCTCTCTCTCCAAATGTGAGGATGGGATGGATAGGAAAAGCTTTGCTTGTTGCATGTTACCTTAGTTTTGTGTTGATTTCCTATTTTAGGCTTGCCTTCCTTGCATGGTTGGTAGAAGTCGGCTCAATTTCTCTCTCTCTCTCTCTCTCTCTCTCTCTCTCTCTCTTTATGTCCAAATGTGAGGATGGGATGGATAGGAAAAGCTTTGTTTGTTGCATGTTTGTTACCTTAGTTTTGTGTTGATTTCCCTTTTAGGCTTGCCTTCCTTGCATGGTTGGTAGAAGTCGGCTCAATTCAACCTTATCCTGGTGAGTCATAAATACACTAGAACAAGTTTTTGGAATTGCTTTTGGATCACTACAAATGGCACGAGTAATCACATTTCTAATTTATTAAATAACTATTTTGATTAGCTTTTTCATAAATGTTATCTACCATTTCGATAGGAAATCGCAATTTTAATCCATTTTTCCTACCAACATACTAATTTTTATAAAAAATAAAAATAAAAACCAAGGAACCTAAGGGTCTGTTTGAAAAGTGTTTCCAAAAATCATTTTTTTGTTCTTGAGAAAACACTCAAAGTTGTTTTTCATGTTCTCAAATTGATGTTTTTGGAGAACAGTTTAAAATTGTAAAAAGTATTTTAAAAACGGATATAAATATTTTTATCTAAAAACTATTTATATTTACAATATCAAATTAATAAAAGAAAACACAATTTTTTTTACTTAGTTTATTAAATTGCTTTTTATTAACTCAACTAAACATGTTTTTTGCTTTTAAAAACAAAAAACTATTTTTTAAAATTCAGTCCCAAAGGTAATTTTGTTTCCAAAAACATAAAAAATTATTCTTTGAAATTATTATCAAAAATTGTTTCTCATAGCTATTTTCAAAAATACTTTTCATACAAGCTTTAGGCCTTTTAATAGTTTTATAATTTTTTTTAGAATAAAAACAGTTTTCTAATTAAAAAAACTAGATTAATATTTTTTTTTTTACTAAAATAGTTTTTTGAGGATTTATTCCAAAAAGAGACATTTTTTTATATTTTTTATAAACTTTTGCATTATACATAAATGCACAATATTTTTAGGAATGAAAATAATCATATAATTGTTTTTATGAATTGTTTTCTCGTTCTTCTTTGACATGAGTTAAATATGGATATGTAGAGGAAGAAAGAAAAACGATGAAGAGGAGGGAAGCATCCCAATTTATCATAAGACTACGTTCGATTGTCAAAAAAAATTGAGGAAAAATGCAAAAGAAAAAAAATAGATTGAAAAAAAAGATGAAGGGAAATAAAAATGAATTTAATCCTGATAAATTATTTTAAAAAATGGATATAATTTTTAAAATTTTAAAATTATGAAATCATTTCAAAAATAGATGTAAATTTTTTTTTTATCAAAAAAAATAGTTATATTTACCATATCAAGTTGATCAACTTGTTTTATAAAATTGTTTTTTATTGATTTAACCAAACATCTTTTTTTATTTTTAAAAACAAAGAACTGTTTTTGAGAATTCACTCTGTAATGGTAATTTTGTTTTTTAAACTACCAAAATTTGTTCTTAAAAACCATTATCAAAAATTGTTTTTCAAATCAAACAAGTCCTAGGTGTTTTATAGTTTTACGATATTTTAGAATAAAAAATAGGTTTTCAAAAAATAGTTTTCTAATTTAAAAAACTAAGTTGATAAATTTTCTTTTACTGAAAACAATTTCTTGAGAATTTATACTAGAAATTGGATATTTTTTATAACAAATTTGAGTTGGTTTTATGTTTTTTTTTTTATAGTGTTTTAAGAAACAATTGTTAATATGTAGATCGGTAAAAAAATTTGTACAATACATAAATACACAATGTTTTAAAGGAACAAAAATAATCAAATAATTGTTTTTAAGAATTGTTTTCTAATTCCCTTCTGTCACGAGTTAAATATGGAAGTGTAGAGGAAGAAACAAAAACGACGGAGACGAGGGAAGCATTCCCAATTTACCATAAGACCACATTTGATTGTTAAAAAAATTGAGGAAAAATGTGAGGAAAAGAAAACAAAGAGAAAAAGTAGAATGAAAGAAAAAATGAAGAAAAATGTAAAGTAAATTTAAAGTTGATAAAACTATTTTTATATATTTTTTTAAATCTATTTCACTTATTTTTCTCTATTATATAAAAATTAAACAATTTAAAAATTCATATATTTCTAATTAATTTTAATTATATTTGATATTCTTACACTATTTTTCATAGTGAAATTAAACATGAAATTTCCACATTTTACTATCCAAATGTACAATCTTTAAATTTGATAATATTGGTATTATCACATAAAATCCCAAAAAAAAAAAAAAAAATCTAGTCCATTAAAATCAGATTTATAATTGAAGGCAACAAAAGTGAAATGGATGAAGGTTGTGAGTTGGTAGGTTCAATAATGTAACAAAGGGTGGTTGAAGTTATTGTACAACATGATTTATGGTATTAAATTTTGTTGCAGTACAAATATATCCCACACCATCTTACATGGTGCCTAAATTCAAGTCATCATACATACCCCATTGTGACTACATTATTATGACAATGATGTATCCATTGCTTGGTATTTATTCTTCTCATTCCAACTAGATTCAATGGGAACATTTTCATTTTCAGTGAAAAATATTTGCTCCCTAACGCGGATAAGGGAGGGAGAGAGTCTTGAAAGTTGAAAGGAATCTAAGAAAGAAAAAATGTAATTTGGTTTCTCGTAAAAATAAGAGGGAGAGAGATTTTGAAATCCTCTGCTCTACACCCACCTCCCGAGTATATGCTTCAACAGGAATCAAATAAGGGTAGATTGACACAATAAAAACCCTTTAGTAAAATATCCACCCGTATCCTAAGAAATAAAAACATATTACATATTCTATTTTAGAAATTGACTATTTACTGAAAAGTAAATAAGAAATAAATTAGAAAAGATAAGTAATTTTTTTTTATTAAATTTGATACCTCCTTCGTCCCTTCTTCCCAATTGAAATTTTTGAAAAAAAATAAATGCTTCTAAAAAAGGTTATTTGATTAATAGGGCATTTCAAAACCCAATTTTTGAAATTTAACTTCCCACCATTTTTTAGCATTATTTGGACAAAAATATCCTTATTATTTTCTTGTAAAAATAACTCTTTCTTTTAAAACTTACATGTAAATACTTAAAATAGAAAAGAACATTTATGTCAAAAATGAATTACTTTTCCAGAAAAAATATGAGAAATATTAAATTTCCGATTTTGGGGATTATTTCATCCCTTTTAATCAAATATTTCTAAAAAAATATATATGGATGTGAGGTTGGAGCAAAAGGAAAAGATGATCACTTTCACATGTTCTTTTTCTATTTTTATGAATAAAATTGAAACTAGAAAAAGGATGGGAACCATTTTCTTTAGGTATAAACCGTATAATAAAAAAATGGTAATCATTTATTAAATACTAAAAAAATCGTCAAAATATATTTAATTGTTTCAGCCGAGAATGTTTGAGTATTGGAACTCTACAAATATCACGTACCTTCATACTCTTTGTTTATGTTTTTTTGCACCTTGTCCTTTTAAGTTTCACATGTATTTAAGAATATCAACGTTTAAATGTCTAAGGGATTAAATTAAATAGCATCATGATGTATTAAAAAAATTAAAATAAGTGATATAATATATGATAGCTTGAGCTCATTTAAGCATGGATCCAATAAAAATTAGAGATGCAAATTTGGCAAGTTGACCCAACTTAACTGAACCTTTCCGAACGTGTGGATAGGTTTAAGTAATCATTTTAAAAATTCGAGTTAAACTTAAATTATATTATTTCATTTCAAACTCAATTTGGATTGGACCTAAACCAAAACCTGAACCCAATTTAATAATTTTAGTACATATTATCTTATATAATAATATTCACTTTTATAAATATTTTTAAGAAAAAAATATCAAATTATATAATATATATTTTTATTTTTTTTAAAATATATAAATTTATATTTATTTTTTATTGGTATCTTAAAAAAAGTTTATTCATTATTTAAATTATATATATACATATATAAAATTTATGGATTTTGAACCCGATGAATCTGAACTCAACTCAAGCTTAAAAAAATAAGGAAGATTTGGATTTGGATTAACCACCTCAAGTTTTATGAAATAAACTCAACCAAATCCACAAAATTCAACCCTTTCTATGAAAAAATTGGTGAAAAATAATGGGAAAAAAAAAGTATACATATATAGTAAGATCATTGACTTACCCGAAACGTGTTTTGCCACTACTAAGTGGAAGCATACTTATCCTGAAGCGAGGAGTTCCCACTTAAAATTAGAGCTATCGAAAAATTCAGTAGAATGATGTCTCTTAAGTCATAATTATAATCATAACCCTTAAACTTGCAGATGACCTACTTCCAATTGTGCCCAAAAATAAAAATTTGATTCCACTTAAGCAATAATTATAATTTTGAAATTCCTGGGAATTAAATAATTTTTTGTGGTGGAAAGGTTGAAAACAGGTGACCTAGAAAGCGGCTAGTGAAAACGTAACGGAATTTAATACAGAGGAGGAGAAGAAGAAGAAGAAAGAAGACGCGACCTGGAGAATGCGATGAAAAGCGAGGTAGAAGAAGGTTGTTGATTTCCATAAATGAAGAGAGGCCATTTAATTCCATCTGTCGTGGCCTACCAAATCACAGGTCCCAAATGAACAGTGAACACACCCACCGGCTCGATCAAAATTTAATAATATACTTTTTTTCATCTCAAGCCTTTTATCTTCAAAAATGCAATTTTCTACAATTTTATCCTCACTGGTGGTGGAGGATGGCAGCATTTTTATGAATTTTCTGACAAATGCTGCCTCAATTCAATCTGTGCCGTCCACCTCTGCTCCGATGAACGGTCAGGATGCAACTGGAGCTAATTCTTTTTACCAAATTATCCCTGCTTTTTGTTTTTTTATCTACAGAGGTAGGAGGAAAATTGGCTGAAAATGAATCAGAAAATACCCTAGCTATGGACCGAAATTACCATTATATCCCCGAAAACCACCGAAACATTTCGCTTATCTCTTCTCCAACCCGATTCGCCTCCAAATCCCACTCGCCGACGCTGGCAGTTTCATTGCGGCGACTGCTTCCGGTGAAAAACCTGCCGGAGCTCCGGAACGATAGCGCACGTGAGGAGATTGACAACGACGCCGTCGAAGACAACCTGTCTACATAATCCTTCAACCAGCTTCGTCCTGAAGCTACCTCCGCCGCGGTGCTAGGCCCCGGAGGCTCCGGCGCAAGTTGATTCGACTGAGCTCCGGCGTCATCCTTGTCTTTTTCCGCTGCGCTACTCTCAGAGCCTCCTCGTCGATGGGTGGAGGCCACAGTAACCTCGGACTCATGATCGACGATGTAGTCGAACGAGCCTACAGAGTACGATCGTCTCGCCTCTCCGGATTCCGACGCCGATCGCCGCCGACTCACTGAACCGAGCTCGATCCGGAAACTATCGCCAGCGTTCGTCGACGCGAGTATGGCCTTCATAAAATCCGCTTCCGTCGCGAATATCGGAGATCGACACAGAGGACACGTCTGATTGGATGCCAGCCACGTGTCGATGCATCGAGCATGGAACGCGTGGCAGCAGATCGGAAGCAGCCGAAGCTGATCGTGAGGCTCAAACTTGGAGAGACACACGGCGCAATCGCCTTCGGAGGATGAGTTGCGGCCCCTGACAGAGCCGAAAGTGAAGAGAGGCAGAGAATCGATCAGCGACAAGTCTTCCGGCGACACGCGTCTACTGGAGAAGCGGCGGTCAGAGTCGACAGGTGGGAGCACGACGTCGTCAGAGTGGAGGCGTTCGCTACAACGGCGACTGAGGTAGCGAAGGAGGAGATAGAGAATGATAGAGACGAAAAACGCAGAGGAGAGGACGAGAATCACAGTAATAATGCTGCTAGTGCTGAAACCCTCCTTGGAAGACGAAGACGAAGAGTTTTCCCGTGTGACGCCTTCATCTGGAAAAATCCCGGGAAACCATGCCGGAGGCGGGGACAGAGCGTCAGTCATCGTCCGGCGTAAAGGGTTCTAACATGCGCCGTAGGGGGCCATGCTAAAGAGCAGAGAACGAGGGTGGTGATGACTGATGAGGGGGCGGTGTGGGTTTAAATGTCAAACCGAGAGAAGAGGATTTAGAGAAGCGGGTGGGGATGAAGGCACGTGACGGGCGGGTGGCGCCTCGTACTGAATGATAGTGCCACTGAAGGGCGATGGCTGAGGTTTAGGCAGGTGCAGGAATGAATGCCGGCAGTGAATGCAGGGATTTCTGCCACTGGGATCCTCTCTCTCATTGGATATATATATATATATTTCCATCAAAATTATTTTTAAAATTTTAAAAATAATAATAATAATATTTTAAATTATTTAAATTTTTTGTTTTTTTTCCCAGATTATTAGTTAAGAAAGTAATATAGCAAAAATTAAATGTTATGAATAATAAACCCTTTTGTGGCTGAGTTGGATTTTTTTTTTCTTTTTTTTTTTTAGAAAATAAATGCTTGGCATTAGATTCTCAATAAATGGTATATTTATGATTGGTACTATTGAGGGTGATTTTCCCACTCCAATGCCATATCAATCACAATAATATCCCATAATCCAACCATAATTTATGGTAAACTTTCCCTCCATCCAAACAAAAGTGACTTGCTCTTAATGAAGAAATCCCTTTGTCTATGTCTCTCTAGCTTTGAATTCCTAGGGAAAAATCTTATCTATGTAGATGCAAAGTCTATAAGTAAGTCAACTTTAAAATATTTGAGGGCCATAGAAAAATAATTAAAAAAAAAAAAAAACCTCATAATATGCTTTCGTGTATCACTTGATGATTAGTCACCAAGGGATTAGACAACCAAACCACCCCTCACCTTGTGAATGGCCAAAACCCCATCTCTATCCATGAGGGTTTTACAAGACATTTCAAAGACAATTATTATTTTTGTTTGGAAGTTGGAAGAAAAAAAAGGAAAAAGACAAGACTTATGGGAATATAAATATCTAAAAATTAAAAAAAAAAAAAAAAAAAAAAAAAAAAAAAAAGCCCTGAAATTCATGAACAAAAAAGTCAATGTTGAGTCAAAGAAAACAGTATAGAAAGTGAGAAATGGGCTATATGTTAGCCAAGAGAGATGGTGAGGTGGTGGGTATGTCACTTTTATTCTTTACCTTGAAGAAGAACTGCCCTTGATTCTCCTCTCCAATCTTAAAGAAGATGATGACAAGTCACCACCAAAGCCCTAAAGGGATGACTTCCGAAGGAATATCATTTTTTTTTTCTTTTTCTTTTTCTTTTCTTCTCTTTTTACCTCTGCCTTTGAATGCAAGTAAGTATATAACAAAAAATCTTCTCACACTCACAACACTTTCCCAGGAAAATGAAGGAAAATTCTTGAGGGTGTTTGTTAAAATTTAAGTTCAGTAGAAGTCTTCTAAGGAGGGAGAGAGGGAGACCCAATAATTGTACAATTGAAGTTGTTAAATTCAATAGGTAGTCTATTCTTGGAAGTGTGCACCTCTCAAGACTTTCCTATGAAACAACATGGAAATTTCTTTCAAGTTTTAAAATAATGACAAATTATTAAAAATTCAACCAAGTAGGTTTTGTGGAATTTTTGCAAGTTTGACCCAATAATTTTTAAAACATATAGGACAAAAGAAAAACCCTTAAATTTTAGCAATTCAAAGTTGATTTTGAATTTTTTTATTTTAGTTTATTAGCTTTTGTCATTTTTATTTTATTTTAATTTTTGAGAACGATATTTCCTAGTATATTTCTTTCATAGACTTTGCTTAAATTAAGAATAAGTCCAACCTAATCAAAATTAAAAATAATATCTAAGTTTTACCTTGTAAAACACGTAAAACAGAATTGTCGTTCTTTATTTTTAATAGATGTTAATTAGTCAATTTTGATGCATATAATTGATTATGGAAATAATCTCGACATTTTATTTCGAGCTCTAAAAGCTTAAGAAATTAGTAACATGTTGATCATTAAATCAATAAAAATACTAATAATCAATAAAAAAAATTACATAGAAAAAAAAGAAATCTTAAAAATAAAGAAATCAAAGAAATTCGCCCACTATGTCAACTTTTGCAAAGTCAAACTCACATGCTTAGATGAGTGGAACATTTATCAATTGGACAAATCTCAAATTGGTCCAATAATTTGTTAATGATAATGCTTAAGTGATTAAATAATGTGACAAAGGAATGATGAGGTGTTAATAATAATCATTATTATAATAATAAATAATAATAGGAAGACCCATTAAAAGTGGAGATTTATAATAATAATAATAATAATAATATATATATATATATATATATATATATATATATATATATATATATATATATAAAGCATGTCGTGCTCATTATCATGTAATGTAATCCACAACCATATCACTATTCTCTTTCTATTATTTAACAATTCCTTGGTTTTTCTTTTTTTTTTACTCTGCCACGTGGGTAACCTTCCATGGGACTCAAACCAATCGAGTAAATTCATGTATTTGGACGTATTAATATATGCCACCTAACCTTGACCAATTGGACTATCTTGACGGATTTGCCTCTTAGCATTAAAAAAATTAAATATTTTTTTTTAATAATTATAGTATTTTATTTTATAATATTCTTTTTCTTAAAAAATATGGATCTATTTTTGGGTTTTTTTTTTTTTTTTCATTTTTTGGTCTTTTTGTTTACCCATGTACATAAATGTAACCTCAAAATTTGGATTTTCTTGTTATGAAAAGAGTGTTTTTTGAAAAAGTAATTATTACTATGCCATTTATTTATCAATATTTTATGATTTTTTTTCCTTTTTTTTGGCAATTCCGCTTATCCATGTACATCAAATTTTGGATTTTTGGATCAATGAAAGGTTGCTTGATACCTTCAATAATAGAAGTTAGGAAATAAAATATGCCCATTTAATCATTGGTTAAAAAATACATATTAATATTTAAATTTATTAACCATGATTGTAGTATAATAAATAGATTTTGCAAAATCTTTTATAAAAGAAATAACTATTATTATTAAAAGAATTTCAATTTTTGTCTTTTTAATTTAATTTTATTTTATTTTACTTAAAACAACTTATTTTAAAAAAAAAAAAAAATTATTGAATAGAAATAATCAAAATATTCGACTTTTTTTTAAATGCTATATTTATTAATGCTTAATAAAAATAAAATATTCAAGAAAAAAACTTAATACCTAGTCAAAAAAATAAATATCATCTTAGTTTACATTTAGTTTTAGTAAAGTAGTAAATCAAAAGAGAAAAAAAAATGATTTTTTTATATTTGATTTATTATAAAAAAAATATGAAAAAGATCAAAATTATATGATTTTACCATGAGTTACAATAAAAAAAAAATTAAGCTATATAGCAAAAAAGGGGCTTACCGACCAGACCAATGTATGTCTGATCTTCGACCTACAACATATAAAGGTCATGCCTGTCTGCAACCATTAATGCTTGAATTGGTGGCATTTATGGCATTTAATCAAACATCCACCACCTTCAAAATTTTCTTTTCATTTTTTAAATGAGAAAAAAAAAAAAAAACAAGTTCCTTAAATGATAAAATACATTGAATAGACTATAATTATTTTACCTTGTAGTGGATAAATATAAAATGTATATTTTTTTCAACATTTAAAATAAAAATTATATGGGATTCCAATATTTTCAATTTAAAAAAATTAAATGTCTCTCATGTTTGATATTATTAATGATTAAAATATTCAAATTTTATAAATAATTTTTTATATTATGTTATTTAATATATAAAAATAATTTTTATATATCATCAATTAATATTATTTTATCAATATTTTTTTATTTATAAATTTAATATATAATAAAAAAATATTTTATAAAAAAAAAAATAGATAATATATATTACATGGTGGGATATGATAAGTTATAAAAGTGATTTCGGTGATTACCATTATTATTATTATTATTATTAAAGAATTGGTAAAAAAAATCCACATAAGGGACGAGAAATTGGGAGACCTTTTAGCCCCACATGGAAAGAAGAATGAAAATTGTTGGCAAGACTTGGCTTGAAAGAGAGGGAAGGAATGTGAAAAGATTTTGGAAGCATGCATGTGAGAGAATTAAGTGGTTTGAAGAACATTTAGACATTTATTTAAATAATAAATAAATATGATAAAAAACAGCTTTACCTGCAGTCTTTTTATCTTTAAATTTTTAGATATTTTTAAAATTTTATTTTTGATATAAACTGAAAATATAATTAATATTGGGGTCACACTTTCTTTCTTCAATTTTGGTATTATTATTTTTTTTTGACAATTTATTCATTTAAAAATAATTATTGAACTAAAAAAATTTCATTTTTGAAAGGTCAATTCCAAATAGAGGGTGAACATTTGATCAAATGTTACACAAGTTATGACACATAGAGTCATAGACAGATGGTTTTGGATGAAAGAAAAAGTATGGAGCATCTGACCACCTGTTTGCTTGACCAGAAAGTACAAAAGAAGAGAAAAGAAAAGAAAAGAAAATGTAGTACATAGGACAACTAGGAATTGGGGTGGCATGCCCTAAACAAGAGAGAGAGAGAGAGAGAGAGAGGTTTGAGCATGGGGATTAATGAAAACTTTTGGATTTAATAATAAGGACAGGAGACATGGGTAGGAGTAAAAGAATGGTGATGAAACATAGAGCAACTCAAAACTCAACTATTATATTTGTATATTATGAAGGCAAGTCTTTGCTTCCTATGCACTCTAAGCATGCATTCCAATTCCCAATATTATTTGTCAAAATCCCCCTTTCCACTTTATTTTCCCCTAAAAGATGCTTCTCTTACCCTTTGACTTCACCTCTCTGCTTGTTTTGTTTTTTTTTTTTCTTTCCTTTCACCTCACTTTCAAAATTTTTAATACATT
Organism: Vitis vinifera; assembly: GCF_030704535.1. NCBI lineage: Eukaryota > Viridiplantae > Streptophyta > Magnoliopsida > Vitales > Vitaceae > Vitis > Vitis vinifera. The sequence goes on from NC_081819.1 coordinate 13,779,659, forward strand.
GATTCGGATTTTCCCATACATGAACTTTTTTTCATTCACCTCACTTTCAATTTTTTTTATACCTTAATTCATATTCTATCATATATTAGTTGTGATAGTTTAGATAGATCAGAAGAAAAAAAAATCCCGATGCAATGTAGTAATGAGTTTCTCTTAATTGTGTAAATACGTTCTAAAGCCATGATGACCAATTGCATCCAAAGTGAACAATTATTTACATGAAAGAGAATTGTAAAAATTGTATCAGAGCTAATCTTTGATCCAAGGGGTGTTCATATGTCTAAATGGACCTGCAATCTTATAGGATATAACAAGAATGTTATATTTGTATGAATTAATGATTATGACATCCCATATTAGATAAAAGAAAAATATTTTTATTGTTTTTACCATGATATGTGTAACGAGCCCCTCTTAACTATCTAGACACATTTTAAGTTAAATATAATCCAATTTAAAATCAGTTTAAATAATTAAGTATTAAGTTTTATCGAACTCTTTCTTTGATTTTTTTTTCACTCTAAAAAATGACGGGCATTAGACTCAAGAAATATAATTCCTATTTTGACTATTTCTTGAACCAAATAAGGCTTTGCAATGTTACATTATTACTCCGAATAATGGCGGGCATTAGACTCAAGAAATATGATTATGACTATTTCTTGAACCAAATAATGCTTTGCAATGTTACATTACTCCAACCATATGGGAGCAGGTTAGAGAGGGTAGAGTAGAAGAAAAATAAGAAAATCAAAAGCAAAACAATACATTCCAACGCGTTTATTTATTTATTTATTTTAATTTTAGTGTCTTAACTACATATTAAGTCCTTTTTGACTTACACATCGACTTTAATAAATAATGAAAATTAAAAATATATATATATAACTAAAAAACATCTTGTTTGTATTTGAGCTACCTTGTTTGACGGGCAATCTTTTCTGATAACCCCATGACATTTGAAAGATCAAGGCTCTCAAATTCCACCAACATCCATGGAAACAAAATATTTATTATTAAGGATGTTTTCAACCCCTCGTGCCTTCTTACATATTGTTTTTATCATAAATACTTTCTTAAAAGAGATCATAAATCAAAAAACATTTTTGGCAAAGGAAAAAAAGACACCAGAGAAATGATAATTCAAAAATTACTTCTCGTAAATTTTTATGTTTTTTAAAACGTTGTCAAAACATTTGAACTTTGTACAAAAATAATAATAATTAAAAAAAAAAACCATTTCTAATCCTTCAAATTTTTTAGGGAGAATTATATAAACATGCATTATTTACAAAATATGGATGAAAAAGAAAGCCAAAAAAGTCTTTCAAGTCATTTTCACGGGAAGTGCATTTTAGGTTCCCATTAGTGATGTGCCCTGTGAGTTTTAGACGGGTCATTAGGAAGTCTTTGATTTCACACGCCTTGAGAGCTTTGAACACGTCCTCAGGAAGTCTTTGATTTCACACTGAATTGACTCGGAGGGCGGTGGCCCCTGTTTGACAGGTTTTTTTTTGACTCTATAAGTTTTGGCCAATCTGCAGTTTGGGGTGGCCCCAACTGAAGGGTGACAGGTTCAAATTTCCTGACCCACAGATGATTTGGAGGGTCTTTTGGTCTTTTGGTTGGCCTATCCTGTTAGGTAGAACTGGAATCGAAGAGCCCATTGATCATCTAAAGGGTCTCATGGTTGAAGACTTGAGAAAAGGACAATGAATTCAGGACAAATTTTTGGGACAAGGGTGGTCACTGATATAGTGATATGAGCATCTTTGATCATTCATCAATGGATGCCAATAATCGGATATGCTATGTTTGGTTACCGGAAAATTTAAAGGAAAATACAAGGAAAAGAAAATAGAAAGAAAAAAAAAAGATGAAGGAAAAAAAATTAAAATTAATAAATTATTTTTATATTTTACTTCAAACTCATTTGACTTATTATAACTCATCGATATAAAGATTAAATCATTTGAAAATACATAAGTTTCTAATTAGTTTTAATTATATTTGATTTTTTTTTAGTATTTTTCATAACACAATCGAACAAAAGAAAATCATTTTTCTTAACATTTCTTTTTCTTTCTTTAGTATTTTCCGGAAACCAAACATACACATAATGATTTATCCAGAGAAGAGAGTTGCTGGTAGTGTCACTTCCTCTGATCAAGCTCCCTCTAGAAGATGAGATTTTCTTGTTGGTTATAATGGTTGCAAAAGTGTTTCGAGAGTTTTTCCTACTCCTCTTGGGCAATTTTGATGCCCTGATTATGAGGACAAAGTATGTTTGCAACTAAGAAGCTCTTAACAGATGTCTAAAATGGGGGTTTTATGACCTTGACAGCAATAAGATAAAATGCCCAAGAATTTGGGAATAGCTAACCTTAATTGGGTAAGAGGTGCTCCATTCTAGCTCATCATCACTGGGCTTGTTCTTGCTCACTGCCCAGTCAGAGTAAAGTTGACATAACACATTCAACAGTAAATCAAAACCAAATCCTGGACCTGGACCTGACTTGTCCTAGAGAATGAGGAAAAGTAGAAACAGAGAAGCATACTCATTGAATTATCAACTTCAATTACCTGGATCCCAGCTACAATTTGCATTTGCAGAGGCTTGAAACTAGAGACCTTCTTTCAAGGAAGAACGAGCGGAATCAGCATTCATCTCCTGTTGGTCATCTGTGCAACTAATTCATTAGTCTCATAAATGCATCTCCCATGGCCTATTGTTTCAATATTTCTCAAACCTGTGTTCAACATAGTATCCTGAATGTTTACCTTTACTGCTTTTGCATGGGACTCTTTTGTCAGTACCAAAACTGGTGAACCCATTCTGTGAACCAAAGATTGAAGATGATGATTCATCCTTGGAGCTTCTGGATCTATCAGTAACAGGATTCAGATTTATCAGGTAACTTGGAGGTATTCAGCTAGATGGCCTTCCATCTGCAAGTAAAGAACATAATGAAATCATTACAAGTTCCAAGATTACTGGATGGATTAATTCAATCTACCAAGTGAATTATTTGTAAGCTCCAGCCTTATTTTACAGCAGTGACAATCTACTGGAAACCATGGCAACATCCATAGGTAGCAAAATCTCACTGGCACCACCAAACCACCAAACAAAACTTAAGCCAAGTTTGGAGGGGTTTTCTATCATTGGCTGAAGATGATATGTGAAATTTCCCAACTGAATCTAGTACTCTGGTTTGAAAACCAACAGCCACATGTAGCCCACACAAGGGATGGTAATTTAAGTTTCTAGCTTGTAAATTGTAGAGTAGGCACATATATTTTGGATTTTTATTTTTATTTTTATTTTTATTTTTGCTTTTGATGGGAAAATAATAATTCTATTAAGATGATTGGGGAGGAGGGATGTGCTGCACACCCCTGCTACAACAAGAAGTGTATAGAGAGATCTGAAAGTTGAGAAAAGAAAAACAACAAGAAAAAGAAAGCCCTCCCAGATCCTGGCCCCTCCCTAAGAAATCAAGAAATTCCAAAAAAGAAAGGTTCAACACTCCTTAAGTCAAACTCTCCCTGGACCAATCAAACAGAACCTTTAGGAAGGCCTTTGTTATGACTTCTGTCTGAACTTTCAAGACACTCAAAAATCCTCCGATTATGTTCCTTCCATATGCACCACAAAACACAAAGAAAACATCCTCAATTTAGAACACCTCTTCCCCACAAGTCTACCATGTCAATTTGAATAACAAATGGTTCCCCAACTGAGGAATCACCAAAGAAAATCTGAACAGAAAGTACAGGTGATGACATAGAATGCAGGGCTTCTGATTTATGGGACCTTAACAGTAATTTACAGCCTTTCTTTTGCATATATTACTTACACAAATGCCATGATGATAGTCTAGGTTTCATTTATCACCCTCAGCTAGAGACCAACAAGAGGCACTGCCAGCCACAGCCTTCCCCTCACTTCGTAATCTACAGAGCATAGCAGATATATTGTTAACGACATATATAGTGGCACAAGAATATCAAGACAACAGTCAGTATGATGCAGCATGTTATTTTTCTGATGACTATTTTTGTTTGAGACTGCCTACATCATCAGGCCAGGCCTTTCAATGCCACAATGGATTGGGGAGTGTGCTCAAGATCTAATTAAGTAGAAAAAAGGAAACCAACAATCCTTCAAGATAAAAATTAGAAATTCCAAGAATCTTCAAGCACTGCTATATTTTTATTCCAAATCTTGAGTGGGGAAAATCCAGTTTCACCTCTATGAAATAATAAAAAATCTGCCTTTTGGAATGAGTACATCTCCAAGGGCCACACACCCTGTAACTAACCCAACAAATCACCAATCCCTGATATTTTAAAATGCCTCAAACCCAAAGCCTAACCCTCTTTCAATCCCTTAGGAAGAGCAGGGATCTCAGCATATCATAGAGAAGTCCTGAACAATGTCTCACACATGGCTTATGAAAATACCCACAATCCCCACTTGATTTAGATTCCTAACAAACAACCATCTAATTCCAGCAAAAGAATCTGAAGGGAGAGTTCCTCTGTGTCAGTAAATTAAATATCACTCCTACAATCACAAACAGCAAGACAATCAAGAATAGAACTGCTCAAGGCACACCTTTGAATGCATTTGTACTAGAGTTAAAAACATGCATTCATCCCAGAAGGCCTCCTGAATTTATTTTTTTGGTCCAGGAAATTTCTCACATTTCTTTCTGTGTATCATTGTCATTAAACAGGAATGGTGACCAACTGCAGCATTCTTCCTCTCTATCCTCCATCTAAGTCCCAAGCCTTCAAAAGAAATCTCCATGATACTGCAGAGGGCCAATTAAAGAATACCCTACCAAACCAGACATTCTATGCCATAGTCTGAAAATAAGCAAGCAGTCAACAATTGTAGATTCCTCACAGAATATAGGGATCCAGATAGAAACCTTTATACACCCCTCTGGATTGAACAGTCTCAGAGACCTGATGGATTGACAGGTTTCCCCATCTTCCAAAGTCAAAAATCCCCTAACCATTTTCTTTTCTTTTATTTTATTTTATTCTTATTTTTTATTTTTAATAATCACTTGTCCAAAAACCAAAACCATGATTTAAATTCAGAGATAACAAACTTGTTTTGAAATCATTACATAAAATCCCAAAAGAAATTCCCAAAATGCTTACACATATGGGAGTTTTTTATCTACAAAAAAAAAAAAAAAAAGAATGCAGAAGAAAACAAAACAAAGACATTACCTCAGATCATAATTAGTTGGAGATCAACATAGCATGTGAGCTTGCCATTTGCTTCCTCTATCCTTCTCTGATCTCTTTTTGCTTCTGCTTGATCTCTTCTCCCTCAAATGAATTGTTATAACTTCTTTTCCCAAATACAAAAGAACAGCCTTGCTCTATTCACTCATATCTCCAAATAATGTTGCTAAATAAATGAAAAATGAAAATGTAACAACAAAACATGCCTTTTTTTTCTTCTTTTCTTTTTTAATCTTTTAGTGCTAGAAACAAAAAACCAGGCAACAAAAATGCATCAAAACAGGCTCATAAACTATTTTTTTTGTAGGCCAAACAGCAGATGAACTGTTAAAACTCTGCAAGTGCCTCAATTGTGAATAGGAAAGATATTAGGATTTAGGACTGATAATATATTCACTGCATGTTCACAACCACATTTTTAAGTGTCATTCCCAAGTTAAGGCCTAGTGGGTTTTCTTTGACTATACCAACAAAACTATGTAGCACCAGTGATGGCATTGCACTTCATGGGCTACTATTTTTAGAAACTCTGGCAGTCACCTAAAGGAGGGGACATCCATGATAGTATTAGCAAGGGTCCATAAAGTGCAGAAATTAAAATTGTCAACACACTTAGTGGGAAAAAAAATGCACAAAGACATACTATAACAAGCCACCCAAAAAGTATTCAAATCATCATAAATCATGAGGACCTAATGATCCGTTTTAGCTGCCAAACCCAAGAGTACATGATTCCAAATGCACAGTATACAGAGATCAACATAAGGGGTACAAAGGGAAATCTGCTACCAAGAAGGTAAGGATGTAGAAACTGACCCCATATTTCAACAACCAAAAGACCCAACAGATAAATCTTCCCAATCCATCCAATTACAAAATCTCCTTTTTTGGTGGCAGCTCTAGAACTTCCTTTTACTTCCAATTTATCACTTCCTTTGTTTGCAGGTGCAGTTGCATTTATCACCCCATTTTTAGTGGAATGTGCAGAAAAAGCTAACCACATTACAATAGAGTGCAAAAGCAGCAACAGAACTTTTATAGGATATTCTTGGGCTTCAAATAGCAGTGGAAAAAGAGAGTAGGAAGACACTGCATAGAAAATAAAAAACAGGTCCATGTTAATCTATAAACTGGACTGTAAGCAAACCAATGAATAAGAACTCCATGACACTATTTTCTTTTGTTCTTTTCTTGTCTCCACATTTTGATAAAGGAATTGGGACAGGGACCAGGTACACATAGGATGGAAAATCTTCCCAAACCAAGGGTTATAAAATGCTGAAACATAGGTGTACATAGATACTGTCACCAAGGTTTTAAACTTTAACCTTCAGAAATCCATCTGGAAATTCTCATCATTTCAAAACTTTAATAAAAGTTTCTCCTGCATAAAATTGGAATTACTTTACAGATTTATTTTTTTTTAAAAAAAACTAAAATTTATTTCAATTTTGACCACCTAGGCAAATGGTTTGCTTTTCTTCAACTAGGAACTGAAGGTAAAAAGCAAAGGATTTTGCAGGACAGACTTATGATGCCAATTCTATTTTTCCATTTCTCTTTGTGGTGAAAAGTAATGCCTATCCTGCTTAAATAATTAAAATAAGGAAATTCAAGTTGTAATTGCTTAAAAAAATTAATTAATCCAAAAGGCAAAAAAGCATAAATGAAAAAAAGAACAGGTAAATAAACAAAAAGGAGAAGGAATGAAGGAAAATGAAAATAATACTGTCACCAACCAAAGGTTGAAGTTTCCAGAATGCATTTGAAGAATAATCAGCTAAACAGAAACCAAAGTAACTAAATTAAGCCCTTATCAGATTTGTAAAGGTATGAGACAGAAGTATACCTATTGACAGCAAGAAGTAATGCTTTGCATCCTCCAAACTTTGCATTGCTACAATGGCAAGGGGGATGACAAAGTGGAGTGAAGCCTTCTCATGAACATGCCACCCAAATATAAAACCGCATGTGTAAGCATATGCTACCCATCTAGTGATCATCTCTGGACGAGGATTTCTGCAAGCCTTGATAAGAGCGGGAGATATGGCAAGCACAACCATAATAAAGGTTGTCAAGGGAGTGATCTGTCCATTAATTCAAATAAAAAGATTTAGTTCACACATAATTTATGGCATAAGTACAATCTCCCCAACTCAAGAACCAAGAATTTTGTTTCAAAACTGGGGCTGCAACTTGGGTGGGTTAAAAGGCTAACATGCACCAAATCTGCTTATCATTATATTCAACCCATGCCAAGCCCAACCTAAGGTTGAGTTGGAAATTCTCAACCCGAGCCAATACAACAGATAACTTGGATTTTCATGGTTTATCAAACAAAAGACCTATAATGGAATCTCATAATAAATAAAATACTTATTTCAAAGATACAAAATATAAACCATATTGTAGAATAAGATTTTATAAGTTAAAAATGCCTCAAGGCCATAAAATATACCATTAGTTACTAATGTAATATGAATGACAACTCTAAACTCAACTTTTAGCATTTAAAAATATTTTAATAATTAAACAAAAATGATATTATTAGTCTAATATAATTAAAAAATGGCAAAGGTTAGAGCTCTTTCATTATCCTTTTCATATTTTAAATAAAAATAATAAATAATACGATTAAAAATAATAAATAAATAATAATATATGAGTTTGAGTTTCGAAGGGTTGCCTACATCTTCAACCAATGCCAACCCTAATATCTTCAAGTTGGTATTTTTCTAACCCAACCTTAACTCATTCACACCTTGCCCATGCCAACCACCTTGGGTTAGACAGAGGTTGTGTGCGTTGGACTGGGCTAAGTTGTGGCCATATCTAGAACTACTAGTATTTGGAACCATAATGTCCAAGTTAAAGCTAGGATAGATGACACACCACATGTGGTCCTAGCTGGCATAAGAACCACCAAAATGACAGTCAACCAATTCAATAAATAGGTACTTTGCTAGATTTAGGGCATTCTAAATGGGTAGAGGATGTAGGTTACTAGGTTCATTATGCATCTTAACCAGGTTTCACTGATAGAAAAAAAAAAAAAGGTTACCGATGGTAGTATAGCAAAAGGTGAGGAATCCCCTACTAGACCCCCAGTGAATGAAGCTGCTGGTGCCTGGATGTTGAATCCCAGATTCCTGAGCAAGAAAGCAAGCCCTTTATCTAAAATAATATAAAAGACCCAAAAATTTGGAGCCCAGTATGCATGGCAAAGTCCCCTCCCGAATGGAAACATGCGATGTATAACTTGTTGTATCTGCAAGGTAAGAGTTTAATAATTAATGCAAGATCCAGTGAGTATATAAATGATTGGTGACAGCTTTAATAATTGTTTTGCAAGCATGAGTATAGGTGAATAAAGACAATCTGGAGAAATAAGATCATGTTAACTAGTCAAAAAAAAAATGCCAAGATCAAGTTCTAATTTGCAACATGTTTCGTTTTCTCCTTTTAGTCCTTGTAGATTGTCAAATATTTAAAACTATGGAATACTTCATTTCAGCGTCTAACCTACTTATCTTAATCTTAATTATGACATTACTGTTCTAACTTTCGAGCCTAATTCATATTAATGTACATTAAGGGCATTTTATGGGAGTTTGATCCCCAAAAAGTAGGAATACTTCAACTCTCAGTATTATTGTGTACTTTACAATTTTGCTTTTCATCGGTTTTTAGTTGGCAAAGTTCTACAACCTACATCAAGATACCATCTTTTATCAACATACGCATAACCAAGGCTACAACTTGGTCAGCTAAAACAATGGGATAAAGGAATCAAAGTTTTGCAAGTCAATGTTAAATAACTGATAGTAAGTATATCCATTTGCCTAGGGAAATCTAAATGGCTTCAATACTATGAATTCTAGTTGCCCTTTTAAACAGTTCCATTACATAGGTTCTTTAAAAATGTCATTTTTGAAAACTTGTTTTCCGGACAAAGTCCATATAATAGGCATTCCAAACTTTGTTAAGATCCAAAACTTTTAATTCATGTCAATGTATATACCACATGGATGTAATTTGTGAATCCCCAAAATTATACAGAGTCGTAAAGGCCTAACAGTGATCAATTACATAATTAAGAATGCAAATTACAACCATGTTAGAGAATTTGTAGCCTTTGCTTTTTCACACTATCGAGAGAAAGCAAATAGATAATGCCTACAAGAGAAATAAGATTGGGAACGATAGGGGGTTGCAAGCAATACAAATTATGAAACACATTATAGAAACATAATCACACCTACAAACTACAACATTACCTGTTATAATATGTAGACAACAAAAATATAGAGAAGAAAAAACAACAAATCACAGATAGCCTACATAATCTATCAACCAAAGCAAGACAGGGTTATGAAAAAACCAATCAGAAGAAATCAATGCAAGTAGCATTACTAGATCATTCACATACAAGCAACAGTTTTCATCATCCATAAGGATTACATTACCTGCCCATAGTACACGAAAGGTCCAAAAGCCGCTGCAAAAACCAAGGCAACCACAGCACCCATCACTAAAACCCTCCCAAAACCCTTAAGGAATCCGCCACGGCAAAAACGGCTCAACAAAAACACAAAATAAACAGGAGCGGCCACAGCAAACAAGTGCTTAAAACACAACAAAACTGCAAAAACGAAGCCGCCCATCAAATCCCTCCCTTCCTCCAGAAACGAAAGGGACAACAACAAGATCCCCAGCAAAAACCCATTGTACTGAAAATGCACGTGGTCCACAATGAAAAGCCCCGGCGACGAAGCAACCAAAACCCAGATCAGATTTCGCTTTCCTGAGTCCAATTTTGCAGTCAATCGATACAATGCAAAGAAGAGACACAGATCAGATACAATAACAGTCATCCTTTGGAAATAAATAACCGTATTGGAGTTGTAGTTTAGGCCTTGTCGGAGATTTACGATTGTGGGGTCGATGAGATTGGCGAAGATGGAGAGGAAGCGCTCGAAGTAAGCGAAGAAAGGTGGGTAATCAAGGGTCCAGGGACTGGTCTCGTCAGAGTACCATTGAGAGAGAGGGAGAGAGTGGGTGAGAGCAAGCCAGTTGCGGTGGACTTCGAAATCAGTGGAATGGTAGGATGGGATCAAGAGGAGCTTGATGCAGGCGGCTACAAGGGCGTACCAGGCCATGGATTGGAGGGTACCCCCAGGATTTTTGTGGGGTCTTTGAAGCTTTTCTTCCATGGATTTATCGGTTTTCGGTGGGAAGTTTGCTAGGATTCGGATGAAATGACCGAAATTTCGCCGATAACTGGGTAAAATATTCTGCGACTTTCCTGCATACGGGTTTTGATTGGAAAACTTGCTTGCTTGGCGAACAGAGTTTGCTCATTGGCCCATTTCATATAAAGACGGCTTCTACCGAGACACTGAATTTGCAATGAAAATGAGCAGGAGGAAGACGATACTAAGAGAATAAATTACACCTTGACCTGTTGCTTATGTTATTATTATTATTAATTGATTAATAGGATTTTAAAAAATCCAATTTTTTAAATTTCATCCCTCACCCTTTTTTTTATCTTATTTGGATAAAAATATCATTATTATTATTTCTAATAAAAATAATCATCTTTTAAAACTTACATATAAATACTTAAAATAATAAATAATATTTATATTAAAATAAATTACTTTTCAATAAAATCCTTGGAAAAAATTAGATTCATCATTTTAATAAAATATTTTTATTATTAAATGACCAAAATAATTGTGAATTTACCCACACGTTGGCATACATGACCCTATTTTGACATATTTTTCCCTCTTATTTTTCTTTTATTTATTTATTTTTATCTATTTCTCTTTTATTTTTATTTGAGGGTTTTTATTTATTTATTTATCCTTTTTTTTTTTTTTTATGTTTGTGAGGGATCTTTGACTAAGGATAAAATAATCATTGCTTAGGAGGCATGTGGTAACTCATAAAGTTGCAACTCCATATCACACACAAATGAACAAATTGAGCTAAGAAGATCAAAGACATATTCAAAAGTGTAAGATTATCACAGATCTTATCACTTTCTAGTTGAGTTAGAGCATAAACCATTTTAACAATTAAGAAATTGAAGTTTAACTTTATTAAAGCTAGGGAAAACAAAAAACTTAGGGATGAATGAATAAGAGGAATTGAGAAATGAAGCCTTCCTCAACTCCTAATTATTAAGAAAATGGCAAACATATTATGATAAGAGTATTTTAAGGAAAATTCTCAGGGAATTCTTTTTCGAGTAAAAGTTTTATCATAAAAATTAAGATTCAATTATTTCCCAAAAAGGTTGAGGAGTGAATGACTTAGGTGGTGTTTGTTTTTTGGCTGAATAGAAAAAGCCAAATATTTTGGCCTTTTCTATTCAGCTAAAAGTAACCTGTTAACATTATCCAATATAATTAAATTGAACTTATTGATAACAAGTTCATTTTAACTATGTTGGATGATGTCAACATGTTACTTTTAGCTGAATAGAAAAAGCCAAAATATTTGACTTTTTCTATTCAGCCAAAAAACAAACACCAACTTAGTTTTTTTTATAGTGAAAATACTATTCCCTATGGAATTATTGAGGTCATTGTTAGGAATGGAGAAATTTAACATTATGTTTGGCTCTAAGAAAATTGACTGAAAATAGGGCTTTGAGTTATTTTCTAAGATGCTTAAGAATCTCCATTGATTGTTTTATTGACTATTTTTTTTACTTTAAGTTGTGAATAACAAGAATCATTCTATTTTCATGACACATATGTCTTGACCTTCGTTTATACGGAGAAAACAAGAAAAAAAAACCTTCAAAAGAGAGGACTTTTGTTTTTTAGAAAAAAGAATTGTGTTCTTTTTGTTTTCAGGTTTTCAAAGAGAGAGAGTAGAAAGCATATTCTTTCTCTGTTTTTTTTTTCAAAGAGAGAGAAAGTTTCCTCTATGAGAGAAGAAAAAAATTATTATTATTATTTTAATTGTAGCAATTTTAAAACTCCTAAAACTGCTCCCCACATTTTCTATTTTGTTGAGTTGGGTCAACCCACTTGGACACTCAAATCCAACTTCAACATCTCCCACTTGCATAAGATGGGTTGAAACAGCTTAATCAATAACATCCAGGTCCATTTTATTCCACTTTCTTCATATAGGCAAATGGGTTGTGTGACTATGTGAGCACACCTACAATTTAGGAGTTATACGCTTGTGACTCTATTAAGGATACATAGTAGTTCAACCCCAAAATTTATGAGTGAACAATAATAATCATGTCTCATTGTACCCTAAACTTATTTAGTTATATTTTTAATGTATACATTTAATCCCTTGAAGTTGTATACTATCCAACATTATAAATATATTCGCAATTATATCAGTTACAAAAATAATATAATCGGTCAACCATGAACACATCTGCGTCAATGCAACTCAAAAAGTTTTTCTTTTGAGCTCATACCTTTTAGATTCAAATTAATCATTTACCCAATATGTCCCATAAGGATAAATTGTTTCATTTTTGTCGAAAACATACTAAAGTAACAACATTAAATTGTCGCCCTTAAACATAGTCAAAAGTATAAAGAGGACTATAATGGGTTATTATAAGTGTAATAAGCTTTAAGAATCTCACACAATGAGGATACAAGGATTAATCACTCACTTTTCTTATTAGTCACGTTCAAACACATGTAGTATGAAATGTATGCTATAGCGGTTTCTCTACTTAGAGAGTGTAAATCAAACTACCACCATAAGAACCTCAACTAAGAACTTCACACCAGCAATTTGTTCGAATTTCACATCTATAGTTCTCCTTAAACCTTTTATGCTAAAACTTAAGTCCGATTCAAATAGACAAATGTAATTGTGATCGATTATATTCGGTCAAGATGTCATTTATTATAGACCTCATCTTGATACTTAATTAAGGTGACACTTGTCATCTTTGTATACTTTTCACTTATTTATTATCATTAGTATATCATGTCTCATCCCAACTCATAAACACATTGATTAGGGTGGTTGCTCATGTGAGAAAGTCAACCCCTGCTTGTTGACATACTTTTGAGAGTATATATGTGTAAGTATTAATTTCATATTCAATGATATGAATAACAAATACCCATTTCATTTTATCATGTACAGAGCATCTTATATCTAATCATAATGTTTCAGGACATATTATCAACATAAATCATAACCTATGGAGTCCTAATGACTTTACATGTGTAAAAAAACATGTTTGTTGGAATGGATTCTATGAATGGATCAACAACCATTTCATGTGTAAGTAAATATTTCAAGATCACCTATTTGTGTGCAATAATATATCTTATTAGAGTTATTCTTGGTATTTATACTCTTAGTTTTTCCATGATATTTCAGATCCTTTACATAAGCAATTGCAACTTGATCGTCACTATAGACTGTCGTTGGCTCAAAAAACATCTATGACTATTCTTAATCTTTACAAAAAAATTCTCAACCACAATGCTTCTTATATTACAACTGAACATGTAATAAGTTCAGCTTCCATGGTTGGCAAAGTTATACAACTTTGTTTCTTACTTTTCCATGAGATGACATCATTATTGAGTTAGAATCTGAATGTTGATTTGTGCTCATCTAGATCACCTGCCCAATCGACACTAAGTGCATTTCTTTGCCTTGATAACAAAAGGGATCCATAATGCCTTTTAAATACCTAAAATTTCTCTTTACTACTTTTCAATGCATCATTCTAGGATTTGCTTGATAGTGACTCATCGTCCTAACAACATAGGAGATGTCTAGTCTTGTGCACATTGTAGCATACATTAGACTCCCAACAACACTAAAGTAGGGAACATTAATTATTTTTCTCTTTTTCTGGAGTCTTTGGATCCATTTCTTTGCTTAGGCTTTCACCTTTTGCAAATAGAGTATCAATGGGATTTCAATTTTGCATATTAAATTGTTCAAGGATATTCTTAATATAGTGCTCTTGTGAAATAACTACTAGTTTGTTGGAACGATCTCTATGAATCTTTTATTCCAAAAATGTAAGATGTTTTTCCCACATCATTCATCTCAAAAGTAGATGACAACCATCTTTTAATGGTTTGGACAAACTCCAAATCATTTCCAACTATAAGTATATCATCCATGTATAAAGATAATAACACATATTTATCTTTATGTTGCTTAATATAAACACAATGGTCCACATCAATCATTGTGAAATCATACCAAGTCATTGCACAATGAAATCTCAAGTACCATTGCTTAGATGATTGATTAAGGCCATAAATTAATCGATCTAGCCTACACATTTTGTGTTCTTACCTTGGATAACGAAACCTATTGGTTGTTCCATATGGATTTTTTCAATCAATTTTCCTTTAAAGAAAGCTATCTTAACATCCATTTAGTGTAGGTTTGAATCCATATGGGCCATTATAGCTAGAATAAGGTGAATCAAGGCAAACCTAACTACTAGAGAGTAGGTTTTCAAATAATCTATACCCTTTTTTTGGGTATAGCCTTTAGTCATTAGTCGAGTTTTATACTTTACAATGGATCCATTTGCTTTTCCTTTCATTTTAAGAACTTATTTGTTCCAAATGGCTTTTCAATCTAAAGGCAAATCAACCAAGTCCCAGACTTGATTCTTTCACATTGACTCTAACTTCTCCTCCATTTATTTTCTCCATTCATCCTTAGTTAGACAATACAAGCCTCATGCACCAACTTAGGTTTAACATCATCATATTGAGTTACAATATGAATTTCCCCTTCAATTTCAAAACATTATCGTGGAATAATTTATCAAGAACTTTTTTTCAACATTGGCTCTCTTAGTTTACTTACTACCAGTACTAGTTCACTCTCACTTGATTCAAACATCAATTGTTGTTCAGATATGGATCTTATGTTTGGATCTATTATTTCATAAAGATATAAATCCCTATCAATATCACTTGCACATGGCAAATCGTCCTCTAAGAATGTAGCATCTTATGATTCTAATTCAATTATTATTTCATCTTCATGCTCACTTATGCACACATACCCTTTAGAGTGTTCACTGTATCTTATAAAGGTACATTTTCTTTATCTTTGACCTAATTTCCATATTTATGAGAAGGATTGTGAACATAAGCCATTAAGTCCTAAGGTCACAAATTGCTAAGAACAGACTTTTGATTATTCCATAACTCATATGGAGTATATGCAATAGACCTTGAGGGTACTCGATTAATTACATAAGTAGTAGTCAACAATGCATCTCCCCAATATGAAATAAGAAGATTTTCTTAAGCCATTATTGACCTAGCCATGTCTAACAATGTTTTTTTCTTCCTCTTAGCAACACCGTTTTGTTATGGAGTTCTTGTAATAGTCAATTGTCTATTGATATCATTTTCATCACATAAATCTTTAAATTGCCTTGATAGATGTTCTCTACCCTAGTCTGCTCTTAATGTTTTAATCTTTTTATCCAACTGATTCTCAACTAAATTAAGGTAATGTTTGAAGCAATTTAATGCTTTTAACTAATGAAAAATTAGATAAACATGACCATAATGAGTAAATTCATCTATAAATGTGATGAAGTATAAGGTGTCATACCTTATACTAATACTTATATGACCACTAATGTTAGAATGAATTACTTGCAATGGTGCTTTAGCTCTAATTCTTTTTTCAAATGGTTTTCTTGTTGTTTTACTAGCTAGACAATATTTACAAGTTGACATACCGATATTAGTGAATTGGCCTAGAATATTTTATCTAGTTAGTCTCTTCATTCTTTCATGTCCAATTTACCCAAGTTTACCATGCCATATAATTAAATTATCATATATATTTGTAAAAGTAGTCATCAATGAATAATAACTTAGACAACACATAGTTATCAATGTCAAGATCCATAAAACCATCTAAAATGAATCTAGAACCAAAGCATGTTGTTCCCAAATACAACTCCATAACTAAACTATGAAAATTCAAATTAAAACCTAAACCAATAAGGCTTAACATAGAGACTAAGTTGCGTCAAATATCCGGAGCATAAAGAACATTATGTAGGAATAGGGTATGTGGAGCTACACAATTCCAATTTGTACTTTCCAATACCCTTGACCTCAATTTTTGGAGTTGTTTTCTACATAGATCCATCTTATACTAGAACTAATTTGTTGGAACTCTACCTATACTTCTCAATCTATAGCTATATGATTGGTGGTGGTTGAGTCTATTTTGGCTTAATGCACTCATAAGTGAAGTGACTCTTGTTGCCATAGTTATTGAGAAAATAAAGGCTAATCTTAAATGAGAAAAACACCCAAGAGGAGGTGAATTGGGTTTTTCAAAAAAAATTTCAACACAACAAATTTAAGCACAATAGAAGCAAATATAATGAGATAGAGCTAGAGAATTCAAACTCAGATTTTATAGTGGTTCGACACTTCCTTGTCTACGTCCACTCTTCTCAAGCTCCTAATCGAGTGAGGGTTCCACTAACTTGAAGCTTCAACCAAGCTTCTAATCTTCTTTACACTTGGATTCTGGCTCCAATGGGTTCTTACATAATCTCTTCAAGATTCAACTCACTTGAAGGCTCTAACACTCAATGTATTCTCTCAACCTAGCTCAATAATGGCTCAAATACAAATCAAAGCTAGGATGACTCACAAGGGTGCACTAAAAGATATGCAAGTGAAGATTTAATGCACCAAGAAAGAAATGAGAGCTTTTAAGGCAAGAACAAGTGGGTAGACAATTAGATGCAAGTGTTCTCTATATCATAAATGAAGTGGAGCTCTCAATTTATAGGTTTCTAACCTCGGGAGCCAAGAAAAACAAAAAGCAACCTCAACCAGTCGAGCTGAGGGTTGACCAGTTCACTAGCCATTGGAGCATTTAATGCTTTCGCAAGTTACCGTTGCTTCAACCGAACCTCGATAGGAGGTCGATAGGAAAGAAGGATACCTCAACCGGGAATGGAATACTACTAGATGAGAGAGAGTATTTTTAGCACTCCTTGACCGGACCTCCACCGAACGGTCGACTGGTACCTTGGCCGGTTGAGTTGGTTGGCCAGTGTCTCGACCAATTTAGCCTTTTGGTCCCGAAAACCTATATTGTTTTGTTTTTTTCTTTTCTAACACTTAGACAAGGTCTTTAGGTAAATAAATATGTCAATTATGTAACGTTTTGTCTAAGGTATATTTGATAAAACTCAAGTTTTAATGAAATTGTAATTTTAAAGAATAAACCGAGTTTTCAAAGATGCATGAAATGATATGTAAAACCTAAGTGCACTCATGCATTCATTTTACATTTGTTTTCTATGATTAAAGGTCTTCCAAATATCTTGATCTTGTATCCATTAGGTCATTTGATGAATTTCCAAATTAATACCTGAGATTTTTTACAATTCAAACCAATTAGTAACTTAACCATGGTTTGTTATCATCAAAACCTAATTAGGAGAACCCTTGGGTTAACAATCTCCCTCTTTTTTATGATGAAAAATCTTGGTTATCTAGGAGAATAAGAATCTCCCCGTCAAACCAATCATGGATCAATCAATCAAAAATTTATGAAGTTAAAACAAAGATAATCAAGACATGCGAATTTTCAATAAGAAACAGTGTAAGTCATGAAACATATAATATATCATATATAAGTCAAAAGTACATGAAAGCATATAAGTTTATCATATATATGATCCAAACAAAATATATGACAATGATATGCATGTAAGTTTCCTAGATCATAAATATGTCTCCCTCTTTTGGAAACATAAAAAAGAAACAAAGGGGGTCTCTATGAAATCAAGGCTGAGGAGGTGGAGGTGGAAACACGGAGCGTAGGTAAGCCATCATCTCCTCATGCTGACTCTCTCGGCGACTCTCAATGCGTTCAATCTTCTACTGGAGATGCTCAAACGTAGTCTGCTACTGATCCATGCGATCCTCCATACGCTCAAATCTCTGTTGCAGATACTCAAATTGAGAGGTGAAGCCAGTCTGATACTAATCCATGCGATCATCCATGGAGTAGAATCGAGTATCACTAACTACTGCAAACTCCTCCATGCGAGTGTCGAGAAAGCTAATATGAGCAGATAGATCCATCCAAGGTGCATGATTAGGAGCGTGAGGTGCCTGATGAGATGATATTTCTGTGTGAGTAGGCTCAGTGAATGATAGCTGAGAAAATGGTCCCACTGTGTAAGTCGTCTCAGACATCATTGACTTAGAAAATATGGCATCAAATTGAACATCTTTTGACTGGAGTTGGGGAATGTCAAGCTCGAGCTCTCTCTGCTGAAAGCCTCTCTGAGGGTCTACTCCACCCTCTATCTCTTGTATCTCAGCCTCCCCCTTTACTCCAGGATGCACATGTCCCTCTCCCTAGGCCTGTGTTGATGGTCTCTCTGCTATTTTAATCTAAGAACCATCGAAGGCCTTCTCAAATTTCTTCCGCCCCAAAGACTGCTCATCATATGTATTATAAGTGTTGGAGGTCTCAAAATCTGTCTCTCTGCTCAAATCAACCCCGACATCCTTGAACACTCTAGTGAGGAAGCGACCATAGGGAAATACGCGGCTCGTGCTCTCGCAACCTGAGATCATGTGCATCATCATCAAATACCCCAAGTGAATCCGTCTTCTCGTCAGAATAGAGTCCATGAGGAATGCCTCAAAATAGGAAACCCCGTCTCGGTGTCTGCCTCGTGGTAGCAAGATGGAGCAAATCATGTGGTGTAGTACTCTACCGATCACAGTCAAGCTATGGGCCAATGGTTTGCCCATCCCCTAGGCGTCTGCAAATCCGCACATCCTCTAAATGGCCTCTTTAGGCTCGAAACCTAGCATAGTGGGCCAAATATTGGACTCATACACCCTAAGTCTAATTGGAGCAATATCTAAAATGCGATAGATGCTCTTCGGGTCCAACAGAATCTCGACTCCTCTAACGGTAGAAATAATTGGGCCACCAATGCCATATGTCGCCCTCGAATAGAACTCTCGCACCAAAGTAAAAAAAAAAATCGGCTCCGAAATCGTCACTACGGGCAACCAACCCATCCGACTAAAAAGACCCTCAAACCCGAAATGCTAGAGTTGGGAGAAATTGATATTTCTCCCTAGAACTACTTTCCTCTAAGCAAACTTTTGTTTGTACCTCTGATAATCCTCCACAGAACTGAATAGGGCGGTGTCAAACCTCGCCTTTCGGCGAGCCTTCGTCTAAGCAGGCTAAGACGGCTTAGCTGAGCGCTTGCCCTGTGCCCTAGAGGCAGCTGACTCTCTCCTAGGAGCCATGAGAAAGACAGAGACAAAGGAGACGAGGTAGGTAGAAAGAGAAGCACTCACAACCGAAACCCTAGGTGCACGAGAATGGTGCTGAAACTGATTGTGACGCACGGAAGAAGGAGAAACTGACCCAAATCCAAAACCCTAGCCTCTAAAAATCAATCCAAAGCCCTCAATCTGCTACAATGTCCTCAAAAATCACTCATTAGCAACTGAATCGGCAGAATTCTTGAAGAACCAGAGGAAATGGGTGAGAAAACGAAGCACAAGAGTCTCTTTAAATCCTCAGCCTCGACGAACCGATTGACCGGTCCTAGTTCGGTCGACCGCCTGGTCAACAAGTCAACAGGTTTGACTTTTCACCTTTTGTGTATTTTCTCATTTTCTGATCCCCCCGCCCCCTTCCTTTACCATTTTCAGTTGAAATCCCCAATTTTTTATGCTCAATGCCAAGGGAATTTTTATTTTTGGTCAAAATTTGACCATTTATCTAAGTATATGTCTATATGATGCATATAACATGAAATTCATGTAATCAAAAGGTATATTCATCAAGAATTCATTAAGCAATCATTAGATCATAAAGAAATCACCCCTAGTTGTCTTCTAATATCAACAAATTATTCTTCACTTAAAGGTTTTGTAAATATATCAGCAAGTTGATCTTTTATGCTTACAAATTCAAGTGTCATGTCACCCTTTTGTGCATAGTCTCTAAGAAAATGATGTATAATCTCTATATGTTTAGTCCTAAAGTGTTGCATGAGATTTTTTGATATATTTATGGCACTAGCATTATCACATTTAATATGAACATGCTCAAAAGATAAATCAAAATCACTAAGTGTTTGTTTTATCTAAAGAATTTGTGCACAACATAAACCAGCTGCTATGTATTCGGCTTTCGCCGTTGACAAGGCTACCGAATTTTGCTTCTTACTATGCCATGAAACAAGTGAGTGTCTTAGGAAATGACAAATGTCACTAGTTCTTTTTCTTTCAACCCTACAACTGGCAAAATCGGCATAAAAAAATCCAATTAATTCAAAATTAACACTCTTAGGATACCATAAGCCTATGTCCATTGTCCCCTTCAAATATCTAAGAATTCGTTTTACGGCACTTAAGTGAGATTCTTTGGGACAAGATTGAAATCTAGCACACAAGCATACACAATACATAATGTCAAGTCTACTAGCGGTCAAATATAGCAAAGAACCTATCATGCCTCTATACATAGTTGAGTCAATGGATTTACCTTTCTCATATTTATCAAGCTTGATGGATGAGCTCATTGGTGTCTTCATTGTTTTGGATTCTTCCATGTTGAACCTTTTGAGAAGATCTCTTATATACTTTGCTTGATTGATGAAGGTTCCTTCCTTTAGTTGCTTGATTTGAAGTCCAAGGAAGAAGTTGAGTTCTCCCATCATGCTCATTTCAAACTCACTATGCATGCACTTAGAAAATTCTTCACAAAGAGAGACATTAGTAACTCCAAAAATAATATCATGAACATATATTTGAACTAAGAGCATCTCATTTTCTTTGGTCTTTATGAAAAGAGTTGTGTCAATTTTTCCCATTTTAAAGCCTTTTTTCGAAAGAAATTTACTCAATCTTTCATATCATGCTCTAGGTGTTTGTTTCAAACCATAAAATGCCTTTTTAAGTTTAAAAACATGGTTAGGAAAGTCAAAACTTTGAAAACTGGGTGGTTGTTCAACATATACTTCTTCATTTATAAAGTCATTTAAAAAAAAAAAAACTTTTCACATCCATTTGATATAAAACAAAGTTTTTAAAACATGTAAAGACAAGTAGCATCCTAGTGGCTTCCAACCTAGCTATGGGGGCAAAGGTTTCTTCATAATCTATCCATTTTTCTTGATTAAAACCTTGGGCTACCAATCTTGCTTTATTTCTAATAACTATGTCATTTTCATCCATTTTATTTTTAAAGACCCATCTAGTTCCAATAACACTTTGATTTGAAGGTCTTGGCACTAATTCTCATACTTCACTTCTTTCAAATTGATTTAACTCTTCTTGCATAGCAAGCATCCAATTTTCATCAACTAAAGTATCATTTATATTTTTAGGCTCAATTTGAGAGATAAAAGCAATATTATTGCAAATATTTCTACGAGATGATCTAGTTTTTACCCCACTATATGGATTACCTATAATTTGATCTTGTGGGTGGTTGATGACAAACTTTCAATCTTTAGGAAGATCTTGACTTGATTCACCTTGCACTTGTTGAGGATGGGGTAGTGCCAATGGTGATTCTTCTTTCTTGGGATCCTCTCCAATTTCTTCTTGTTGCCTTCTATCTTCAATTTGCAATTTTTCCATGGAGGTCTCCAAACCTAAATCATCATCAAAACTCTTTCTTTCTTGGAGAGAATTGTTAGATTCATAAAAAATAACATGGATAGACTCCTATACAACCATGGTTCTTTTGTTAAAAACTCTAAAAGCTTTACTTGAAGTTGAGTAACCAATGAAAATTCCAACATCCGATTTTGCATCAAATTTTCCAAGATTGTCTTTCTTTCTTGGAGAGAATTGTTAGATTCATAAAAAATAACATGGATGGACTCCTATACAACCATGGTTCTTTTGTTAAAAACTCTAAAAGCTTTACTTGAAGTTGAGTAACCAATGAAAATTCCAACATCCGATTTTGCATCAAATTTTCCAAGATTGTCTTTGGTGTTTAATATAAAACATTTGCACCCAAAGACTTTGAAATAGCTAATATTGGGTTTCTTGTTTTTCCAAAGCTCATAGAGAGTTTTCTTAAGAATGAACCTCAATAATATTCTATTTAAAACATAACAAGAAGTGTTAACCGCTTCGGCCCAAAAATATTTTGGTAAATTATTTTAATTTAGCATGGTTCTAGCCATTTCTTGAAGAGTTCTATTTTTCCTTTAAACTACCCCATTTTGTTGAGGAGTTTTAGGAGTCAAAAAATTGTGGTTAATACCATGCTCATTGCAATATTCTTTAAAATCAATATTTTCAAATTCTTTTCCATGATCACTTCTTATATAAGTAATTGTAAACCATTTTTTATTTTGAACCTTATTGCAAAACTTTGAAAACTCATAAAAGGTTTCATTATTTTGACTTAAAAACAAGACTCATGTGTATTTAGAGAAGTCATCCACAATAACATATGCATAAGACTTTCCTCCAAGACTTGGTGTCCTAGAGGGACCAAATAAATCCATATGCAACAGCTCAAGTGGCCTAGATATGGAAATGAAGTTTTTGTTTTTGAAAGAGTTTTTGACTTGCTTTCCTACTTGACAAGCTTCACAAACTTTGTCTTTTTGAAAATTTATTTTGGGAAGGCCTCTAACAAGTTCATCTTTGTTGAGTTGGGAAATGAGGTCCATGTTAGCATGTCCCAACCTCCTATGCCATAACCAACTTTGATCATGCATGCTTGAAAAGCATCTATCATGGCCATTATATTTTGAAATATTTATAGTGTAACCATTATTACATCTATGACCCATGAAGATGATTTTATCATTTTGAATATTCTTGATGATGCAATGAGATGCTTCAAAAATCACTTTAAAACCTTTGTCACAAAGTTGACTAATACTTAAAAGGTTGTGTTTTAAACCATCTACTAATAAAACACTTTCAATAAGAGAGAATGTGACATTACCAATGTTTCCTTGACCAATGATTCTTCCTTTTGCATTGTCTCCAAATGTAAACATATCCTCCATTTTTCTTTGTAAATAAAGCAAAGTTGGATTCATCCCTAGTCATGTGTCTTGAGCATCCACTATCCAAGAACCACTTATCTTTCTTTGAATCCTACAAAATAAAACTCAAGTTGATTTAGATACCCATATCTTTTTGGGTCCTTGAGGGTTAGTGACCTTGGATTTTTCAATCCAAACCTTTTTAGCTTTTGCATTTGAATTCTTTTGAGAACCATTTCTTAAGGGACATGTACTACTAATGTGCCCTCCTCTTCCACAAAAGTTGCAAGTATTAGAAGGACTTGCACTTGAGGATTCTTTTACAAAATAGTTTTTAAAATACTTTTGATTTTTTGAAAATTTGAATCCTAGCCCTTGTTTGTCAAAAACAAATTTTTGGCTATCTAGAATCATTTCAAAAGATTTTTGTCCACAAGAAAATATTGAAAGAGAAGAGGTCAACCATTCATTTTTCTTTCTCAAAATCTAATTTTCTTTTTCAAGACGAGTTTTAGAAATTTCAACAATTGAAAATTTTTCTTTTACTTCTTCAAGTTCCTTTTCAAGTTGTTGAATTTTCTTTTTAAGAGAAATATTTTTCAAACTAAGTTTTTCAAAATCCTTATATAATTTTTCAAAAACATCATGCATATCTTCATCACTAAAGTTAGAGTTTACCTCATCAAGTTCATCTATTGCCATGAAGCACATGTTTGCCACTTCTTTCTCTTTTTCTTCTTCGAAGGATTTTTCACTTTCACTCCAAGTGCCCATCATTGCCTTCTTCATTCTCCTCTTGGCTTCACTTTTGTAGAGGGGACAATCATATTTAATGTGTCCCAGTTTTTTGCATTTGAAACACACCAATTTTTTTTTTTTCTTTCCATTTCTCCTTATCACCATGAGATGAAGATTCCTTTTTAGAAAGGTCTCTTCTAGAGGTGAACTTTCTACTTCTAAGCCTTTCACTTCTCATGTATGAGCTTTCTTGTAATAAGGACTAGATCATCATTCTCTTCACTTTGTTTTTCTTCTTCAACTTCTTCTTCCTTAGTTGTAATTTTGAGAGCTATGCTCTTCTTCTTTTTGTCTTCGCCTTCTTGTAGCTTCTTTGCCAAATTGATCTCATATGTCATTAATGACCCTATGAGCTCCTTCATAAGTAGCTTGGTCAAGTCTTTTACTTCTTGAATTGCGGTGACCTTTGTATGCCACTTTGATAAGAATGACCTCAATATCTTCATCACCTTTTCGGATTCCTTGTAGCTCTTTCTCAATGCTTCAAGACCATTGATAATGTCGGTGAACCTAATGATCGTCTCAACAATAGTCTCATTTTCTTTTATAAAAAACATTTCATAGCTATGAACAAGTAAATTGATTTTTGACTCTTTCACTTGATTTGTTCCTTCATGAGTTATTTCAAGCAATCTCCAAATTTCTTTAGCCGATTTGCATTGACATATTCTATTATATTCATTTCTATCCATAGCACATTGCAAAGTGAAACGACATTAGCATTTAATTGAAAATTTCTTCTATCAAGCTCATTCCATTCTTGCTTAGGTTTTGGAACCATGACTTCATCAACTAGTTTTGTAGGAAAAGTTGGGTTATCTTCAATGACGTCCCATACGTCTAAATCAGTTGATTGTAAATACCAAGTCATTTTAGTTTTCCAATAGGGATAGTCGGTTCTCGTAAAAACTGGAGTTCTATTTTTTGCAAAACTTTCAGTTTGAGATGAACTTGATGGAATAACCATTTCCTCTTAGACTATTAAGTCTTAAACAAGAGGCCTAGCTCTGATACCAATTGAGAAAATAAAGGATAATCTTAAATGAGAAAAACACCCAAGAGGGGAGTGAATTGGGTTTTTCAAAAACTTTTTCAACACAACAAATTAAAGCACAATAGAAGCAAATATAATGAGATAGAGTTAGAAAATTCAAACTCAAATTTTATTATAACATCCCAAAATTTAATCTAACCGCAAAATAGTAATTTATAAAGTAATTAATTAATTAATTAAATTCATTAAGAGTGAAAGAGTCCTTTTAAAATTTAAAAATCCTAGGTATAAATTAGACTTTCCTCTTACCTTCTTCATTCAGAAAACCCTATCAACTGGAATTAGAGAATTGAAGATCGTAGGGCTCAAGGGTTAGAGGTTCAGAGTTTGAAGTTCAGATTTTTCTAGGTAAGATTCTAACCCTAAATTAATATATTATATTTGTTAGTTAGTTCTGAACACGCTAGATTTCTTGGAGAAAAAATTAATTTAGATCAGAGTTAGTTTATTTATTTATTTTGTTTTATTTGTTTTAATATCAAAATATTGGAAATTTAGGATTATTGGTGGTTTTATTGTTAGAAATTGGGAAATCTTAAGTTTTTGAAAATAATAATAATAATGATTCTCTGGAAGATTTCAATTAGGCTAGGGTTAATCTATTTAAAATTTTTAGGTCAAAATATTGAAATTATGAATATAGGTTGTTCCATTGATGATAATATGGAAATTCAAAATTTTCTTAGATGAATAGATCTAAACAATGAAATTTTAAAAATTAAATGAGTAAATAAATGTATTTTTATATGTGGCTTAAGGGATTGAAAATTATTATTATTTTTTTTCAAAAGGGTGTGATCTCTATGTGTGCACAGTTCTATAGATTAGGAAAAAAAAAGGACGCGTGTGCATTAGAGAAAGACTTTTACAATATATATATATATATATATATATATATATGTATGTATATATGTATATATATAATATGGAGGCTTGGGTGTTGAGCATGTGAGAAAGAATGAGTAGGAAGGGAAAAAATAATAATAATAAAATAATATTAATAATAAGGGAGATATGTACGGGGAGTGTGTTTGATGGTTAATATATATATATATATATATTATATTAGTAATTGATTACTACTCAAAAAGTACTCTTTTCTAGCTTGAAACTAACCGTTTTAAACATTTTTTAGTAGTAGTTAATATCTTTTAACTCAATTGACACATTAAGAAACCTAACAAGGGTTACTAATCAGTTTTTGGCAAGTTTTGGTGTTTTTGGTAACTATTTGATCATTGAAACAAGCCAAGAATGAGAGAGAATTTTGTGAAATCCATGGCAATGCAAGTTGAAGCTCAAATACATGAAGAATCCGAGCTTTGGAGCACTTCATAGCCCTTTGCCAAGCTTGGCAATAGGTTGCCAAGCCAATTAGATATGCAAGGAAGAAAACCAAAGGAAGAAATTCAACAACCAGCATTTTCGCATAACATGCGAAAACTTAGAGGAAGAGCAGCTGCAGGACTGAGTGAAAGACAATTTCACACACCCTGCGAAACCACAAGAGGCAACCAAAGAATTTCTCACATCATGCGAAATTTCGCATGGTATGCGAAATATTCTTGTGCACCGACTCCGTTAGATTTTTATCTCCAGATATTTTGTGTAATTTCCTATTTTCTCCTTGTAATCAACCTAGATATTTTCTTTTATATCTTTTTATATTTTTTGGGTAACATCTTTTAGAGATAGGGAGGAAAAAAAATGAAACACTTGTAAAAATTCTCGTAGTAAGAAATATACAGAGCTTTTTGCTCTGCCTTTCTTTCTCATTTTGTTTTCACTTTTCTTTCTAGCCAAACAACCTCTGAGGATGAATTCTCAGGGGATGAGTGGCTAGGTTTTATGTTTCTTGGAGTGATGGAGGCTAGGTGAAAAACTCGAATGCAAAGTGAGAGTTGTCCTTGCTTTAAATGAAAGTAGTTGTTAACCATTAATGGTTCTTATTTCAAGGTTTAACTTTAAATCCCTTAAAATCACCTTGAATGACCAATACTTGGTAAGCTTTTCAGATTCTATGGATGCTTATTGCTAGATCCATGGATGTTCATTAGTTATTATTTACGAGCCATTGGAAGGTGGTTCAAGGTGAGGGTCTTTAGTGTTTGAAGCCATTAATGGGAAGAAATTACCATTTTTCATGAACCCTTTGGATCAAATCTTAATTGCTAAATACAAAAACCAGTTCGGGAGATAACCATTCTTTATGTTATTGTCCCCAACGCGAGGAGAAGATCCGGAATCTCCCCCTTTGCCTAAGGAACCCGATCCTAGTGACCTAAAGCTCTAAGAGACCTTTTCTTTGTAGTTAACTTCACTTATTATTTTTGCTTAACTTAAAATCAATCTTTGCAACCACAATTCCATTTTCTTTAAAAACTAATTTTCATAAGGAAAAGCACCATTTTATTTCCTTCACTAAAGTCAACTGTACGATGAAAACCCATCCCTGTGGACGATCCTAGAGCCACTATACTATGTTGGCTATGCTACCCTAGTGAAAGGTGATTTAGGTTTTATAAATTTTGTTGATAACACCCGTCTGGGCCAGAATCAAATGGCATGACTGCAATGGGGACGAATCAAATGGCGCAGTTATCGGGGATGGTGCCAAAGTACATTGACATGACCTTTGGTGAACACTTGTGATCTTCATCACAAGTTTGGTGATTTTTCTTTTACTAATTTTTTTTCTCTCTATTTTAGCTTATTTTTTATTTAGTTTTTAGCCAACCTTAACTTTTTCCTAGAATTGTATTTCTTCTGTTTTCTTTGTTTTTGTTTCAGTGATATCTAGTTGTGCATGCCCTATTGGATACGAGATATTGAGGGAAGATTTGTGAAGATTGAAACTCCTCGAGAAACTAAGTTGGAAGTGTGCTTGAACATCATGGATGTTCCACCTAAAGACCAAAATAGCCAACATGGTCAAGAGGATGATTTCAATGCATACCGATCCATGAGGGACCGCATGCATCCACCTTGTATGAGTGCACCGTCATGCATAGTGCCTCCCACTAAGTAGCTAGTAATTCGACCTCACATTGTGCCACTCCTACCTACTTTCCATGGGATGGAAAGTGAAAATCCCTACTCGCATATTAAGGAATTCGAGGAGGTTTGTAATACATTCCAAGAAGAAGGAGCTTCAATTGACTTGATGAGGCTCAAGTTATTTCCTTTTACCTTGAAGGATAAGGCCAAGATTTGGCTCAATTCTCTAAGGCCAAGGAGTATCCGAACTTGGACTGATTTTCAAGCCGAGTTTCTCAAGAAGTTCTTCCCTACTCATATGACCAATGGTTTGAAAAGGCAAATTTCGAACTTCTCAGCTAAGGAGAATGAGAAATTCTATGAGTGTTGGGAGAGGTACATGGAAGCTATTAATGCTTGTCCTTACCATGGCTTTGACACATGGCTCTTAGTGAGTTATTTTTACAATGGTATGTTTTCTTCAATGAAGTAACTCCTAGAAACTATGTGTGGAGGAGACTTCATGAGTAAGAATCCGGAGGAAGCCATGGACTTTTTGAGTTATATGGCTGAAGTTTCAAGAGGATGGGATGAACCAAATGCTAGAGAGGTGGGAAGAATGAAGTCTCAACCTAATGCTAAGGGTGATATGTATGTTTTGAATGAAGACATTGACATGAAGGCAAAGGTTGCAGCTATGGCAAGGAGATTGGAAGAGCTAGAAATGAAGAAGGTACAAGAAGTGCAAGCCATTTCTGAGACATCAGTGCCAGCTATGCCTTGTTCCATTTGTCAATCTTTTGAGCACTTGGTGGAGGAGTGTCCTACCATTCCAGTAGTGAGAGAGATGTTTGGTGATCAAGCAAATGTTATTGGTCAATTCAAGCCCAATAACAATGCTTCATATGGCAACACCTACAATTCAAATTGGAGGAACCATCCAAATTTCTCTTGGAAACCAAAGCCACCTCAGTACACACAACCTACTTAAGCACCTGAGCAAGCCTCGAATCTTGAACAAGCTATTGTGAACCTTAGTAAGGTTGTGGAAGACTTTGTGGGAGATCAGAAGTCCATCAATGCTCAATTGAATCGGAGAATTGACAGTGTGGATAGTACATTGAACAAAAGGATGGATGAGATGCAATATGATCTGTCTCAAAAGATAGACAATGTCCAATACGCAATCTCAAGGCTTACCAACCTCAACATAGTGCAAGAGAAAAGAAAGTTTCCTTCTCAACCTCATCAAAATCCGAAGGGTATCCATGAAATGGAGACTCAAGAAGGAAAATCTTCAAATGTGAGGGAAGTCAAAGCAGTTATCACCTTGAGGAGTGGTAAAGAGGTTGATCAACCCACATCCAAGCCAAAACATGATGAAGAGAGTGTAGCAGAAAAAGAAAAAAGTGAGGAAATTAAAGGAAAGAGAAAAGGGAAAAGTACAAAGAAAGATGACCATGATTCTACTGTTGATGAAGAACCCGAGAGGATAGTCATCAAGGAAGATATGATGAAGAAACACATGCCTCCACCTTTCCCTCAAGCTTTGCATGGCAAAAAGGAAATCAATAATGCATCAGAAATTTTTGAAGTGTTGAGGCAAGTGAAGGTCAATATCCCTTTGCTAGACATGATTAAACAAGTGCCGACATATGCAAAATTCTTGAAGGACTAGTGCACTGTAAAAAGAGGGTTGGATGTGAACAAGAAAACCTTCTTGACCGAGCAAGTGAGTGCCATCATACAGTGCAAGTCTCCAGTGAAGTACAAAGATCCGAGCTATCCTACCATCTCAGTGAGTATTGGAGGGACTTGTGTGGAGAAAGCTTTGTTGGACTTGGGAGCAAGTGTGAATTTGCTACCCTACTCTGTCTACGAGCAGTTGGGACTTGGAGAGTTGAAGTCAACATCCATCACTCTATTTCTGGCAGATAGATCAGTGAAGATTCCAAGAGGGATGATCAAAGATGTCTTGGTTCGAGTTGACAAATTCTACTATCCAGTGGATTTAGTTGTTCTTGATACAGATCCGGTTGTCAAAGGAACTAATTATGTTCCTATCATACTTGGAAGACCATTCCTAACTACATCAAATGCAATCATCAATTGTAGGAATGGAGTCATGCAACTCACGTTTGGCAACATGACATTAGAGCTCAACATCTTCCATTTGTACAAGAAGCATATCCATCCAGAAGAAGGAGAAGGTCCAAAGGAAGTGTGCATGATTGACACTTCATTTGTTTTTTTATTTATTTTGGATTTTATGGAGTTGGTTAAGTGATTGTAGAATTGGAAAGTTGAGCAAGATTATTCAAACATTGAAAGTTTTCTATAGAGGTTGATAATCAAAGGAACAATCAATCTTTCATATGGTTAAGGAAACTTAGAAAAAGAGGATTTAAAAAATTTAAATATAAAAATGAAAATGACCGATTATTTTGAAAAAAAAAAATAATTATGACAAAAAAAATTTAGAGAAAATTATCTACTAGTTTAGGGTTATTTATTTATTTATATTTATATTTAATAATAAAAATGTTATTATATATATAACAAGGTTGAAATAGAAAATTCGATGTATTAAGTAATAGGTATTTTATTTTATTTTATTTTTATGAATTTCAATAAAGATTAAAAAATAAATAGCACAAAAAGTAATCAATTTTGAAAACTTGTAATAAAAAAATTATATTTTTATTTTTGAAAAAACATTTGATAATTAAAATTTGGAGAAATTAGGGAAGGCAAGTAGAAGGTTGTTGTCTCTGGCTCTCACCACATTATTTTTCGCAAGGTGATTCCACTTTGAGGGCTCTCTCATTCTCTCTTAGTTCTCACTCTCCGACCTTGCGAGCCGAGCGACTCAACCCTTCCCACCATGCTGCGCCAAGCCACACGCCTCCTGGCTCGACCTGCCATCGCCTCCTCCTCCTCCTTCGCCGCCAGGGCTCGCTCCTTCTCCACCGATCTCCCCACCGCTCCGGCTGAAGATTCCACCTTCATCGATGCCTGGAAGAAAATCATTCCAAATATTGACCCACCCGCAACCCCTCTCACTTTCATGCAACCTCGACCACAGACTCCCTCTTCCATTCCTTCTAAGCTCACGGTCAACTTCGTTCTTCCTTATGCCTCTGAGCTCTCCGCCAAGGAGGTCAGTCCCAGTGAACCCGAACCCCCTTTCTGATTTGGGATTTACTTGGATTTGTCGTTGATTGGTTGTTTTAGGGTTTGGCTTTGTTTGATCTGATTGTGGGTGGCATTTGTTCTGGTGGGGAATTTGGTTTTTGTTGTAGATTTGATGATTCCGAAAACAATTTTAGGTTTTTATGTGAAAACCCCATTTTCCCCAAATGGGTGATTAGGGTTGTGCATTATTCACATTTATGAGAAATCTCTGTAAAATTTTAGGTTCGGGACTAAGAAATGCTATATATCGTGAGAGATTATTTTGCAAATATTTAAATACTACGCGATTTTGTCTTAGGGTTGGTTGCGTTTGATTTACCTGTGGTTGATATTTGGTATTGAAGCGTGGTTTATGGTTTTTTTGCTTGATGCGGGAAATTGGGTTTTAAGAAGTTTGGATTTCTTGTACTTCTGATGGTTCAAAAAACTTGGATTTTTGTGTGAAAATCTAATTTTTTTTTTTGAAAAAGTGGTTAGTGGTGGATTGATATGGGAAATTGAGTTTTGAAGGCTTTTGATATCAAGTTTGAAGTTCTTGTGGTTTTGGTTTCAAACAGATTTACACTTCTTCCTGTGAAAATCCAATTTCTGTCGAAGGGTTATCAGGGTTTTACAGAATGCTTGTTTGTCCCCAAGTTAATTGAAATGACGCATTGATTTTAGGCTGTTAATTTGGTTAATGGTTTTTGATATTGTAGATTGATGTGGGGAATTGGGTTTTGAGGGTCTGGGCAGTTGTTCTTAGTTCTAGTCTAGGAGATAAGGATTTGCCACAATTTTGGTGAAAGGTTACAGTACTTCATACCCATATGGTTATGCCGGACCTAGTGGTTGTGCTCTAAGTATTAGATTGAGTTTTTGTGTGTGTGTGTGTTTTAATTTTTTCCCCTTTTTCAATGTAGACCTCCTGTGTACTAGGTGTGCCCAATGTCCATATGGCTCAATGTCCTCATTGGTTTTTCTACAGGCATAATTGATCTTGTTTATAGTTTATTGTCATTATGCATGTTTGGGTAAATTTAATTCCTTTTCAAGGTTTAGGATCGTGTTATAGTTTTTTAGACAGATTCATGCCTTTAATCTTGATTCAGTCACGATGTTGAGTGTGAATCCAATATGTTTTATTTCCTGAAAGACTTATGAGTTTGTGGTTGGACACTATATCTGGAAATATGAGAATGTGAGATGTGGCTAGTCTACTCCAGCTACAGTGATTTTAAGCTTTATCATTTTGATTAATCAACAAGACCGCTTTTGCATTGATGTCCTACAATGCAATTGCTATGATAAAAAGTTCATGGGGGCATTTTGTATGTTCAATAGATATGCTGCAGATAATGATGGTTTTTTTTTTCTTTCCCTCTGCTGTACTTTCTTCTGGCTGCTATATAGTTAGTTCTTTAGTTACATCTCAATGTTTGATATCATTTGGTCAACAATTGGGTTATTGGGGCTCAATTTGGGTTTCCTTATTTGAGTCACAGACACATGGGATGTGAGAGAAGAGTCCCTAAAACTGGAAATCAAATGCTGGATGTTGGTGTTATATTTTGTAGATTGTTCTTTTTAAAAGTGATTTAGTTGATGTTAGATTAGCGTCTGCCAGTCATATCCCTTTGATTCACAAGATTTTTTTGTAGTTCATTGGAGTCTGTGTGAATGGATTAACATGTTTTTTGGTTGCCATGATTTCTTTTTCAGATTTTTAGCTTTCTTTTCATTAGTTACTACATCTATTCTTTTGTTAGTTTAGTGTTTTCTTTGCTCTCTCTGAACTGAGGATCTCTTCTCATGGTCATAAACTTTCTCAAGCCTATTTGAAGTCCAACCTCTACAGTTCACTTGTGGATTATTGGATTTTAATCAACTTGAGTTTTAAATGATTCATTGGGTGGTTATGCCTATATTTGGGTGGGTTTGCTCGAACATTTTTTAGTTTGCTTATATCTTGATCAGTGTTGGCTTCTATATATATAGATTGTACCTTTATTTGTGGGTTTACTCATACATTTTTTTGCTCATACAGGTGTGTGTGTGTGTGTAGGGTCTGCTCACATATTGATAGGTTTGTGAAGATTGTATTCTATAGCTTCTTCTATTCCTCGTACATTTTAAATTAATCTCATGGGTTTCTGATTAAAAGTTTTCTAGATATGTGAAGTAATTATGAAATAGAAAACTAAAAGTTGAGGTTGGAAAGATAAGGGTTAGTTCATTCTATCATTTGAATGAAGCAACTAAACAAGGTCTATTATTGTTATCATCGAGTATTTCCTTACAAAAGCCCTTCCTTCTATGCCTACTAGTTTTGTTTCTTTGGTTTTTTTCTTCTATTGAATATTTATTTTAGTTTTTCTGCAACAGTAATGTGGCACTATCAGAGTGCCCCATCACACTCTTGCTAGGAGGGGAACCTGTCCCTAAGTGGCCACATACTCTGAGGCACCATGAGAGCATGTGGGTCTGAGATGGGGGACTATGGATTTGGAACTTGGCTGGTTCCCAACCATACTTTGCTAATTCGTAGCAGTGTGAGATATTAATTATGAGGATTAGGGGGTTTTAAGGGGAAATATGTCGAATCCTAGCTCTTGTAATGCCACAGGTTGGGCCCATTGGGGTATAAAATCCTAGCTCAGCCTCAACTTGTTTACGAGTAATGGTATCCGATCTAATTAGATGAGTGGTGGGGCAGGGTGAGTCAGCCTATTTTCTCAGTGCCATTGATTGTGAGTGTCATTATGAGTAAAAGAATAGTATGGCAGATAATGCCAGATTTTAAAATATCTAAAGGATAAGATAACCATTATCTTGTTGGTTTTGGTTTGTGGGGGTGTTTAAAAAGGTGATGATAACCATTAAAACTACCTCATTCTTGAGATCCTAATGCATTGGTATAAAAAAAAATAAAAAAATAAAAAAATAGCTGATTTGAAATGCTTTGCAATAGAAATGGGATACCTGCATTTCCTGTGATGATATCGTGCTGTCCTAAGTAAATTTTGAAATTTGAAAAGAGAGAGTGAATTAGACGTAGGAAGTGATTCTGGGGTTAAGTAATATGGTTAGTTAACTAAGCTAAAGATCTATTGCTGTTATTTCTAACATTCTGCTGGGTGTGTGTTTTTACAGGTTGACATGGTTATTATACCGGCAACTACTGGACAGATGGGTGTTCTCCCTGGACATGTAGCCACAATTGCAGAGCTGAAACCTGGGGTCATGTCAGTGCATGAAGGAAATGATGTGACAAAGTATTTCATTAGCAGCGGCTTTGCAGTCATCCATGCTAACTCCTTTGCAGATATAATTGCCATTGAGGCTGTGCCTATTGATCAAATTGACCCAAGCTTGGTTCAGAAGGGGCTTGCTGACTTCACGCAGAAGCTGAGCTCAGCATCAACGGACTTGGAGAAAGCTGAGGCCCAAATTGGAGTGGATGTGCATAGTGCTCTTAACTCTGCTCTCACGGGCTAGAGTTAAATAGCTCTATGTGCTTTCTTGCATCTTCTTCTCACCTTTTTGCTTCTTCAAATCTGCCCCATTGACGCTTAGATTTGTGTCGAGCCCGGGAACTGCTCTGAATATTTTGTTTTTGAATTCTCATGTTGAATATGGGATTGAAATAATATCGGGAATAGATTTATCATCATCCTGGAATTCAGAAATTTGAGCCCGACTTCTTGAAACAAGAAATGTTGTATTTATCTTAATGCTTATGGGTGTCTCTCTTTTCTTTGTCTGGGCACTGTGTTTGCTGTCTATTAAGAAGCATAGGTACTTTCAGGGGGAGGAACTATTGAGAATACCCAGTTTACCGGTTGTTGCACAACATGGCAATGAGATTGAATATGAATTAGTTAATTTCAGAGATTAAGCTTTAAGGCCCACTGGTAGAAATGTTTTGTATGAGCATTCAAAGTTGGTGGGCATGCAAAGGAGAAAGAGAGCTTGAAGTCTCTGTTGAATGTACAGGTGTTGATGTCATTAATGGCTTTTTTCTTTGTAATAAAAAGAGGATAAACATCCAAAGGGAATGGGACATAAAAAAATATCACTGCAAGTTTTTCTTTAATTTTTATTTATTTCGTTTTTTTTATTATTTATTTATTTATTTATGATCGTGTTGTATTTCTATGTTTAGTTAAATTAATAATTTTTTTTTGTAAAATATATATATATATATATATATTTCTTTGTCCTCTCCCATTCCAGTCCACAGTATTTCATTGCCTCTCCCATTCCAGTCTACAGTATTTCATTGCTGTCATCGCCGAAAACACAAAAAGCAAGAAAAGAAAAAAGAAAACATGGATAACAATTGTTCACTAAAAAGTGAAAAACAATCAAAAACACCTTTTTTTTGTTCTTTGAAAAGAGGCCTTTTGAGAACATGGAAAACACAAAAAACAAAAATCACCCCCTTTTTCAAACATGTTTTCAATATTTTTTTGTTTCCAAAAACAAAAAAAACACTTCTTGAAAACAACAGCTAAACAAGCCCTAAGATTCAAACTATCAACTTCTTTTCCTACATTTTCTCAGCAAAATAAATCTCTCAAAGATTCTTTTACTTCAACTAGGAAAATCATTTTCATTTTCAAGGATGAAAACTCTCCCTAAGGAAACAACAAAAAATAAAAAAATAAATAATTGAAAAGGAAAATAACTCACATCATACAATAGGTAGACCTTGTATGTTTCTTCTTGAACAGAACAATATGTGAGATTACTTGCAAACTCTCTCCAGTCCTCCATCAAAATGAAATCCACATTCTGAGGATCATCTGGATGAAGATGCTCACTTTCTTCATTAATTTGTCACTCATGGCCATGGATAAAGCATCCCAGGTTTGCTCTCATAGAAAAGGAGGAAGGGGTTAGACAATGACCATTAGTACAGGCAGTGAGGAGACGAGGGCAAAATCTACAAACAAGGGCTGCCTTCCACAATTTTACAAGGAAACCAATAAATGAATAGCCTAAAGTTGTTCCAGAGAAGCATGACTCTGAATAAGCTTCAAAATCCTTTCAACGCATAATATCACAAACAAGGTGTGTAGTTGGCTCTAAAACAAGAATGTTAAGACTATATGTTCAAAAGCAATGACCATTATACATGATTCCTGTGTGGCAGGAAAAGACCCAATACAAGGCATATTGAATTTTTTTTATACATTCAATAAACTGGTAACCAAATTGTGCCATTCCAACAACAAACTTCACAAGATAACGCCTCGAATCCTGGGAAAAAAAACTGCAGTTGAATCATGCAATAATATTCCTTGTCAAATAGGCTATTTATTTTGTAAGAAACAGATTTTGAGCCCGTTATTATCAGTTTTGAAGGCCAAACACTAGATAATTTAGACTGATTATTTCAATCTCACTGTCTGACAATCTAAGAGTGTGTACATATTTTTCTTTCATTGCCAGTAAAGGAAAGCATAAAAGAACACTGTAAAGAGTGCTGGTGACCCAATCTCCCCTGCCATAGAGAAGGATTAGTATTACCTAGTAAATTGTCCTTCCCTACTCATAACCCAAGTCAGTCAAATTTTGGTCTCAACCATAAAAGGCTGGCTATATTAATCGCTTTTCACCATTCTACTCTATCTAGGCTACACCTTCTCTTAATCCATGGATCACCATCTTTTCTGATAGCCACAGTCCCGCTCTTTTTGTCATTCCTTAGTCCATGTAACAGCCGGTCGCTTGAACCATATCTTTCTCCATTGGTGCAGAAACTGGTCTTTGCTGCAACCATCACAACATATTGCTTTCATTTTCACAAGTAAGGTTATTCTCAACTTCTCCACCACTGGATGCACAACATGCTCAAATAATATTCCAGATCAGCACTGGCATGATCCCAATCAAGATCAGGATTACATAAGGTTCCTCCGTATGTCAAACAACTGAAGTGCTCAAAACTTATCCAGCTTATTAACTTTCAGGACCCACTGTAACTTCTGTCAATCAGTTTAAGAGGATGCTGAGTTGTTTCACTGTGAGGTCTGTATCTACAAAAATAATCATATGTAATGTACATAAGGAAGTCCAGGAAGAGGCTCTTTGCAGATGTTACTCTTGAAAAATCAGCATCTTCTAGTATGTGATGGGCTTTGTCCATTATTTTATATGTAATTTCATCAAAGGCATAGGGAATCTCACTCAACTTGTGCCCCCACATCAGGGTTCTCTCGGGCATTCCTTGCTTGTAAAATTGAGACAACAATAAATTAGCCGTTACAACATTTGGGACAAATGCCATCTTAAGCAATCTTGCAGTCAAAATCATAGCACGATCCAGTATGTCACTACAAACACCATTCAGCATACTGTTGTATGTTACTGTATTTGGAACAATACCAGCTGAAACAAGCTCATCTAACATCAACACAGCTCGATTCATCCGCCGGCTGCTACAAAAACCATGGATACGTATATTATAGGTTGTGAGATCTGGGTTACTCCCACTGGCATACATTCTATTCACCAAATTATCTGCATTAACCATGTCAAAAGCTTTACAATACCCATTGATCAAAGTGTTGTATGTAATAATATCTGGGGACAATCCGGTCTGGTGCATGTCCATAAAGACATTGATTGCTGACCGCATCCTGCCCTGTTTACAAAGCCCACCAATGATCATATTGGTGGTGAAGATATCAGGGAGAAGACCTCTGTGCCTCATCACTTTCTCCAGCTTCAATGCCTCATTCAGCTTTCCACACTTGCAAAAACCACAAATCAAAGAGTTATATGCAAAGTTATTTGGAATTAACCCTTTCCTTAACATTTCTAAAAACACATTGTAAGCCTCCTCCACCAGACCTTGTTTAGAAAGTCCATCAATGAAGGCTGAGAAGGCAACAACATCAGGAAATATTCCTCTTCTTTCCATTTCTCCCCACAAACTTTGTGCCCCCACCACATCTCCTCTCTTAAAAAACTTGTCTAGAAGCACTGTGAAAGCCATGTTATTGACTGATAAACCTTTCTCTATCATCTGACCTATAAGCTCTGTCGCTTCTTGCAGCCTCCCATTTATGGACAGACCCATAAGCAGAGAACTGCATGTGGAAGGTGAAGGAGTCAAACCAAAATGAACCATGAGTTTATAAGCTTCAAAAGCTTTATCTTCTAACCCTGCTTGGCTGTAAGCAGCAATAACAGAGTTAAAAGCAATTATGCTAGGAGATAAACCTTTCTCGAGCATATCCATCAAAAACTCCATAGCCTCATCCAACCTACCTGCCCAACACAGCCCTGAAACTGAAATATCAAATAACGACCGATCTGGAAGCAATCCCAATACAGATATATCCTTCAACAGTCTATCCCCATCCTCTTCCCTTCCATATTTGTAGTGCCCAGACACTAAAATGTTAAAAGTTATGCCATCAGGAGCTATACCCTTTTTCCTCATTTCTTCATAGAGCATGTTTGCCTGATCAATCTCTCTCATCTTAACATATCCGTTCATTAGTGTGTTATACATAATGGCATTTGGAGAGAAACCCATCTCTTTAAGTCCATCAAAGAGTTTCCTTGCTTCTACCACATTCCCCTCCTTGCAAAAGGCATTGATAACTGTGTTAAATGTAACGACAGTAGGATTACAACCCCTTTCAATCATCAAATTGAACCACGCTAATGCATCAGAGGTTCGGCCCCTGATGCAACATGCATTGATCACAATGTTATATGCAAAAGCATTGGGTTCACAATGAAACTTTGGCATCAAATGCAATAAACTCTCTCCAAGATGGATACAGCCTTTTCTACAAAACCCAAGAATTATCCCACTGAATGTATACTTACAAGGTTGAGGACCTCTCCGAATCACATCCTTAAATAACTTCCACACGTTACCATAATCACCAACTCTAAGCAATAATTTGAAAAGAATTGCTACCCCTGATGCACTCGGCCTCACACCAACCTCCCTCATTCTACCTAAAATCTCCAAAGCCTGAAAACCCATTTCCGCATTCACAAAGGCCCTCATAAGGGAATCAAGAACTGAAAAATCTGACTCATAAACATGGTGCCCTCTCCACATAAACTCCACCAAATCCCCACTCCGCAACACTCCAATCCTAGCAATCACCCACCAAATCACATCTTGCGCGACGTGCCGAAGCTCTTCGGCTGCTAAAAGATGCGCCGCAACACAACACGACCTTATGGTACTCTCCGAATCGTCCTGAAATGCAAATTTGAAGAATGCAAACGCAATTTCCCGACTTTCCAATAGTTTCATGATCTTTACTAGAAAACATGGGCAAAAGTTCTGTGCAAATCCCCTCAATACATATCCTTGACTTTGTTTGATCATCTTCGACAAGCGAACCACAATTTTTCGCCGCTCATTCGGATTGATACTAAATTTCGAAGAACTTGAGCTAGGAAAAGGCGAAAACTGATCAAGAAAATCGATTTTTTGGGGAATAATTGAAGAACAGCTACTACAAGAAGAAGAACGTGTGTGAAAATCCAGGGTTTTGTGGAGGGTTTGCGAAATGTTGAGAGTATGCGATGTAGATGAAGAGAGGAAGTGAGAAGAGTGACACACCTTGAGAGTAATGCGCAAACGGCGCGCAGTAGCAGACATCCGTAGGTACCGGTATGACGCCGGAAACCGTCTTCAGGTGGCCGGAGTTTTGTGCTAAAGAAGACGGCTCATTGAGGGCAAGTCCTAGTGACCAAGGAGATTTTCACCATTTCATGGTGGACCAGGACGGTGCAATTGGGCCATACTGGGCCGTTGTAGGGTGAGTTGGGCCAGTCGGGGCTAACCCAAAAAATGGGCCCAAGGCCCAACCCAAGCCCCACCATTTATAAGAAAGAGAAATATGAGAAATCTTCAAATAATCTTTATCACAAGCGCCCAATCACTTAAAACATTTAAAATATTATTTATTTATTTATTATTTTTTTTTGTAAAAGGGTTTAAACAAGAATTTTTTAAAATTAAGAAATATTTTAGAATTTAAGTACCTGTACTATTTGATTTTTTTAGGTACATTTTCCATTAAAAAAAATTCGTTATAATTTAAATTATATGAATATTTTTTCTACCTTTTTAGGTTATGTTTAGTTCTTGTAAATTATTAAGGAAAGAAAAAAATAATTTAAAAATAATTTTATCATATTTGATTGTTTTATGAAAAATATCAAAGAAAATCAAATATAATTAAATTAATTAGAAATTTATATATTTTAAATTATTTAATATTTATATTAAAGAATTAATATAAATTAAATGAGTTTGAAGTAATGTATAAGAATAATTTTTTGTTTTTATTTTTATTTTTATTTTTATTTTACTTTTTCTTTTCTTTCATTTTTCCTCTATATTTTCTTTCTATCACATTTTCTCACAAATTTTTTGGAAACAAAACATAGCTTAGCCCTTATAAAGATGATCTGAAACTTGATCATCTTTAAATATAGTTAGATAAATGAGTATTGTAGACATTGCATAAGTGGAGAGATAAATGGGTTGAACCAAGGTCTAGACCTTCTAGGTTTGGATTTAAGTTAGGAATTTAACTCGATCCAAACTTGATCTGAAACTTAACATTGAGGTTATATTTGGTTCTCAAAGAATGTTAAGGAAATTGTTTGGTTATCCGTGAAAAAGTTAGAGGAAAAAAAGTAAGAAATTAAGGGCTTGTTTGGTAACTGTTTTAGAGAATAGTTTTCCAGAACAAAAAACCATGAAAACATGTTTGACAACAAAAAACTATTTTCTCTTTTATGTTCTTAAAAATAGAAAATAGGGTGTTTTTAGAAAATATATTTTAGTTGTTTTATGTTGTTTTCACTTATTTTCTGATGATTATTTTTTTTAAAAAGGTTTATTACACTTTACCCACCCAACCTAGAGCTTGTTTTGCACATTGCCCCAATTGAGTTCAAAATCGAGCAATGTACTCTCCATCCTTTATAATTACATGCAATGTACATTTTTTTAGAGACAACGTTATTTTTTTGGATGGAAAGGCACATTGTGGACCCCGAATTTTCGCTTGATGCATTCCCACTCGATGGCTAACTCGCTTTTTATTTATTTGTTGAAAATTTGATTTTTAGAAAAAGACTTGGAGTCGTCACTTATTTATTTATTTTTTTAAAGGGAAAACAAAATAAGAAAAAAAACTCTAAGTGTGACTCTTGAAGGAAAAACAGGTTTGTGAAAAACCGAGTTTGGTTTCATGGATTAGGTTACCTATTGGGAAGGTACGGTGGTAAGCTGTAGCACCCTTCTAGGCTCGTATACATACGGTCTCTACTAAACAAATTAAGAGAATTATGACAATTAATTAATTAATCATGGATACCAAAATTAATAACATAAATCAATATACATAAAAGTGATAACAAAACAAAATTACAAAAATGTATAAAATAAATGACAATAAAATTATGCAAATTGATTTATTGAACTAATTAAAAAAAATATTTGAAAAAAAAAGTTTTCCGAAAATTTCAAAGGATTTTATAAAAAACAATTTTGAATGAGTGATTTTAATTTATTTATTTACAAAATATTTTCTTCAAGTGATTTGATTCAATCTCATTTGTATTTAATTTTCAAAAAAAGTTTTTTTTTTGCACTTATTGCATCAAAAGAATTTATTAAAAATAATATATAAAAAGAAAATAAAAAGAATTTGATTTTATTTAAAAAATGATTTTTCAAGTTTTATTCATAAGAGCAATACAATTTGATAATTGCTTTATTTTTCTTCTTTTTAAAAATAAAAATAAATAAATAAATAAAAGGAACTTTAAAATTTTGCACTTTGTTTAAGTAAAGAAACTTATATTTTCACAATTGTATGTAAAAAAGAATTCAATTCAATTTTATCTACAACAAAAATTTCACTTACAATTTTATTTATCTACAAATTTATTTAAAATTTTATAACTTTAAAATAAAGGATATTTACTTGCTTGGAAAGAAAATTGTCTTTAAAGAAGATTTTTTATTTTTATTTTTATGAACTTATCTAAAAAAATGTCTTTTTTTAAAAAAAAGATTTATTTGCGGCAATAGTTTGATTCAAATTTATTTACCAAAAAGGGATTTTTTTTTCCAACTTTAATAAGAATAAAAAATAGAAAATAATGACTTTTTGAAGAGACGTTACACAAGCTTTGTAACTTATTATTATTATCTTTTTTTTAGGTCATTTTTAATTTAATATAAAAGGAATATGTCAAATTTATTATTAAAAAAAAACTCAAATTTATTAAAAACATGATTTTCGGGTTTTGATAATTTTTTTTAATTTATATATATATTAAAAAAGTTTTTATTAAAAATAAAAAAATCGTTTTATAGAATTGAGTTTATCTATTAAAAAAAATTGACTCCAAATTCATATTTATTTATTTTTGAGAAAAAAAAAATTTATATAAAAAAATGTATAAAAAAAGATTATGGTTTATTAGAAATATGAATTTTGGTTTACTTAAAAAAAGTTATTATAAATAATTAAATATATTATTATAAAATAAAAAATTAAATAAATAGATAAATTTGAAATTAAAAAGGAACGGTGTATTGAAATATTCTATAAACCGAAAAACATTACTAATAATTTGAGAATTAGGAACAACACAAAATAAATGAATAAAAAAAATAAATAGATAAGCAAATTACTCAAAAGCATACGCGACAATAACTAAAATAATGAAAATTTGAAGCATTTAATAGAATATGAATGGAAATGGATCGTACACCAATATATACCAAAAGGTCATCTAGAATAAATCCAATATATACAAATAAATAAATAAATAAATAAAGAGGACAAGGATAATCGGTATACCCTTTACAATGCAATCCCAAATCTAGTGGCTCTCCACAGCTTCCTCAACAAAACTTAGAAATACCCACAAACATCTCAAACCTTTCACAGAAGAAAAAAAAACAAAGAAAATATAGAGAGAGTTTCTTTTCAAAAATCCAGCAAGTCGTCCCCTTTAGCTGTCCTCCCTCTCTCCCAGAATGCTCATTTTTTTCCTTCTTAATCCAAAATTTTTGGTCCTCTAACAGCTCAACCCATGCCCTGTTTTCACCTACCCCAACTGCTCCCAATCAACACTGCACCTCTTTTTCTGCTCTCAGCAACAACAAAAAGAAATGCCACAACCATGTAAGCAAAAGGGGTCAGACCTAATATAAGATTTAATAAATATATCAGCCCAAATCTAACTAATATAATAGGCCCAAATAAAACCAAATAGCAATCCAACAAGCCAAATCTCAACACTAATAAATAGAAAACAGAAATCAACCCAAAATAAGCCCAAATGAATAAATCAAAGGCCCAATAGGAAATCCAATAATATGTAAGCCCAAATTACACAAATCTGCAACCCAAATCAACATCCTTAAAGTCTGTAAACACAATCCAAAGCCCAAACAAACAAAACCCAAATCTCCAAACAAAACACTGTAGAAATCAAAAGGAAGAAAGAAAGGGTTACCTTTAAAATGAAAGTGGAAAGAATGAGTGTCGGGGTGGAGAGAAAAGATAGATAGATAGATAGATAGAGAGAGAGAGAGAGATAGAGACATGGAAGATATGGTCGGAGATGGGGGCAGTCGTCGATGGTGGAGGTAATTGTCAGTCGGCGGTGGCGTCGCCGATAGCAATGGTGAGATAGGTAACCATCATGGAGATCAGGGAGAGAGAGAGAGAGAGGGGGAAAAAGAGAGAGAAAGAGAGAAGAAGAAAAAAAAGAAAAAAAAAAGAAACAAGGACTGATCGGAGCAAGATGGTTGTTGTCGGCGTCGTGGGGCCACGACAGTGAGACTACCGACAGTGATATAAGGGGTGAGTGAGAGAGAAAGAGGGAGAAATAGGGAGAAATAGGGAGAAAATAAGGGATATGGGTGTGGAGAAAAAGTAAAGAAGAAAGAAAAAAGGAAAAATGGGAAAAAAAATAGGAAGAAAAGAAAGAAGATGGGAAGAAGAAAAAAAAAAGGTAAGTGGGGGTTGTCGTGGGGATGAGAGAAAGAAGGAGAAGAAAGAGAAAATAATAATAATAATAATAAATAAAATAAATAAAAAAAGAAGATAAAATAAATAATAATAATAATAATAATAATAATAAAATTAAAGTTGAAAATTAAAAATTAAAACAAAATGG
Source organism: Vitis vinifera (assembly GCF_030704535.1). Classification (NCBI taxonomy): domain Eukaryota; kingdom Viridiplantae; phylum Streptophyta; class Magnoliopsida; order Vitales; family Vitaceae; genus Vitis; species Vitis vinifera. The sequence goes on from NC_081819.1 coordinate 13,824,175, forward strand.
GTTTAAAATATTAGGTTAAAAAGATAATAATAGATAAATAAATTAAATAGGACAAATTTTGGGGTCTACAAATATGCCTCTCTTCAGTAGAGTTTACAAGTGAAGTGAGTGTATACATAAACGAAACGAAGTGGGCTTTGCCGAAGAAAAAGAAAGACCATCAAATTCCCAGTATGACACTAGTTCTCTTAAACTAAAACAAGAATAAAGAGACTCTAAAACCTTACAAAAATTGCAAGAACGAAAATTCCTAAGGTGCCTCTAAAGATACACTATGGGTCCAAACTCACTCAGAAAAGTCTCCAAAAATGACTTGAAAATCGATGTCGAAGTCAAGTAGCAGCTGAACCACCTAGGAGTATAGGAATATATGTGTACAAAGAAAGAAACCACACATCTACTATACGAAAGTAAAATGGAATATGAAGTTGTGAGGATAAAGTGTGCAAAGACTAGAGTCACCTGAATCTAAAGGAAATGATGGGACACGATCACAATGACCGAAATCACCTGAAACAAATGGGACGCGGTTGCCATGACTGAAATCACCTAAACTAAAGGAATGAACGGGACGCAGTCACAATGACCGAGATCGCCAAACTGAAGGAAAGAACAGTACGCGATCACAATGACCAAAATCACCTAAAACAAATGAAACGTAGTCGTAAGAACTGAAATCACTTGAAACATAAAAAACACGGGACGCGATCACCATGATTGAAATCACCTAAACCCAAGAAAAAAATGGGACGCAGTCTCAATGACAGAAATCACTTAAAACATATGGGACGCGGTCGCAATGAACGAAATCACATGAAACATACAAAGGACGGGACGCGGTTGCCATGACCGAAATCACCTAAAGCATATGGGACGCGGTCGCAATGACCAAAATCACCTGAAACATAAAAAGGACGAGACGCAGTCGCCATGACCGAAATCACCTAAAACATATGGGATGCGATCGCAATGACCGAAATCACCTAAAGCATAAAAAGGATGGAACACGGTCTCCATGACCAAAATCACCTAAAGCATACGAAAAATGACAAAGACGAGACTGATCGTATAAGGTGTGGTCTGTGTTAAAGATAAAACTCAATCGACATAATAATGATCTGACCAAATGGCTCAAAGCCAAAGGATGTCGGAGATAGTGATGCAAATAGACTCGACACAAAAGGGGGTATGCCCCAATATGACAACTCATAAGAATCAACAACTAGATCAAAATGCCATGAAGTCTACTAAAGATCTGATGATCTCGAAGAACGGGGTATGCCCCAGTATGCAAATCATGAGGGTCGACAACTAAGCCAAAAGGTGAGTGAAGTCTGCCGAAGGTCTGATAATCTCAAAGAAAGGGGTATGCCTTAGTATGTGCTGGTGAAAAGACTGAGATGTGGAATGTCATAAGAATTGTTGTACTTTGGGATATGCTCGTCAACCATGTAATGAAGATGTCCAATCTCAAATGGGAATGCTAAACATGACCATGTATCATGATACCATGTTGACAAAACAAAACTAACTGATAAATAAAAACAATGATGACCAATGCTCAAAATACAAGAGCAAGCAAATCAACACTCATCATGTCAACTGTTAAAATGAAAGCATCATCACTAAAAAAACAACAACCTGTCAGGCCCTGCCATCATGGAAGATGTTAAACCTAAAGTCCACAAGATGTATGAAAGCATAACCAAGGAAATCGAGGACTGGTCTACATCTTCTTCTAATCAAGAGAGAGGTGTGAAGTCATGTGTCATGGTGAGATGTGTGGGATAAAAGAAGGTAATGATCAAGCTATGGTAAAATAGAAAGCACGAACGTATCAAAGGTGAAATGTCTGAGTATGAAATGAAAGGTGAGCAGGTATCCAAGATCATCCAAGTATAACGAGAAGACTAAACCCAAGGTATCAATAGCTCTATAATCTATCGAAAGCAATAATCACAAATAGAAAGTCAAGTCTTGATGTCAAAACATCTAACAAGGTGGCTATGCCCAAGTACGCGATGAGGACAACATGAAATAATCCAATAATCTCCATATCACCCGTCATATGCTCCAATGTAAAGAATCAATCTAATATATCTCCAAAAGATGGATATGCCCCAGTGTAAAGGATCTGATAGGGTGGCTATACTCCAATGAAAAATGCTATCTGCAATGGCTATGCCCCAGTGTAGGGTCATCCCACAACTCCCAATCCATCACAATCCAAGTGAAAAAATGAACTAACTATGCCCTAGTGCAAGGTATCATCCCAAAAGAAACTATCATTGATGAGCGGGGCATGTCCCAGTGTAGATCACATCACCTCCGAAAATCCATCACTAATAAGACGGGTATGCCCTAGTGTCAATCATATCATAGCTCCTCATCCATCATGCTCTAAGAAATGATCTCCGACCAATCTCAAGTATTGCCCATGTGTGAGCTGTCAAGTACAATGTGTGAAGTCATAGCCTCAGGGTGGTCTTAAGACACAAGACATAACGTAGGCTAAGGTAATAGGGTGAAGGAAATGAAAGGAAATGAAAGGAAACTAGGCTCAAAGATCCCAATGATATAATCCCCATACCCCTCATGCATGAGATGCAATGCGTAGAAAACGTCATGAGTTGCGGACTTAAGGATCCTCACACAAAAAGTGATGATAAAAGAGTAGACACATCAAATAAGCAATAATACAGTGTGGATGCTGAACCCAAGTCAAACATCAAGCAGGACGAGAAAAAAAAGAAATCAAATGAGGTAGAGTGAAACAGAGGAATAAGATAAAGATAAAAGAAGACAAAAAGATAGAAATGTGAGTGATGGTCAATCTACATCAAAGCATGAAGATAAGTCACATAAAAATGGATGTAATGACAAATAAGGCAAGGATCCAGAGATCCTATAGAAAGGTCGCTCAACTCTCTCACAAAAATCGAATGAGCGACTCATACTCTCACCCAAAACATATACCAAGATAAAATCTCAAATATAAACTCTCATACGAACTCTCTCTAACACATAAAACCAATGAAGCAAACTAGCACCTCCATAAATGTGCTCAATGGAGAAAAATACAATGAAAAAAACGCCATCTTTTATTTATTTATTTATTTATTTTTTGCGTACACTTTGATCAATAATGAATGACCTCCCATGAAATACATAGACAAATGAATAAACTCTTCCCATGTACTGATGTAACATGAATCCTCATTGATAAAACAATCTCTCAAAATAAGATTTCTGAAGCACTGCCCATGGAGTAAACGGGAGGAAAGAATGAGACAATCCTCCATGCAGTGATGTGTGAAAAACCACCGCTCAAGGTAAAACAAGGATATGTCAAGTTAGAAATGATGAGAGAAAAGTCAGAGAACAAATATCACAAGTGGTGATATGTGATGTTGGAAAAAGTGATGAGATGATGTCAAGTGGAAAATATCACAATGAAAAGTGAGATATGAGGCCTGAATATGTATGTCAGGTCTAGAATTCATGACGTATCTAATCAAAGCATGCAAGCACTATAGGGTCCCTGACCCGGTGTAATTGGTAAATAAGGTGATGAAAGAAAATGCTATGGTGCTCGTGTGAGGCTCAAAGGGCTACCAATGGGTAACTATATATGTAAGGGTGATAGGGTAAATGACTCTTGAAATGATGACCACCCATCATTTGACCACAACCTCGAACATCGTGCTTTCAAGATTTCACATGGCCAATACTAAAGACTGGCATCTATCAAACACAGTCATGACAACTCCTCTGAAATAGTGTAAAAGCTCCCACTGATGCTCTGTGATAATCATCAAAGCCCTCTGACAATCACCTCACTTTATCATCATAAGCCACTTACCATCATCTCATAAAAAACCCCATCTCTAGTCATCCCGACTCTCTAAAGTCATGTGCAATGGCTCAAATATGGATGCTCCATGACAACCCCTCTATCTTAGCTATATCATTAAGCAATCAAACCACCCTCTCATCATGATCCATCTATCATCATGTGAAGCTCACCTCAGGTCTAACCATCTTGGAATCTACCTAGTCAGATCAAAGAATATGATGGAAGGAATAGGCAATGACACTGTAGTATGCTAAGGCAAACAAAAGTAGTAAGGTCGTATAATGGTACCAAGGGGTGGTGTCATGTCAGGCTCAAAATTGGGTAGGTCATCAAGTCTAAAAAGTCAGGGTATGGATATGGATATGGTACTGCTCTGATCAAAAGGTGAAATGAGTCATAGTCTCAAATTCTCTAAGTCGGTCTTCTAATCCTAGGTCAAAAGGCTCAATATCCTCCATGATAGGTCAAGCCAAAGTGATCATGATTTATAAGTGAAAAGATGTCTCATATCGAAAGCATAACACACATCAAGGCAAGATATGTAAAGCATACTCAAGAGAAAAAAGAATAACACATACTCAGAATAAAAAGATCATATCACTAAATGAACCAATGAGTACATCATATGTGAAACGATAAAGGACTACAAACAACTAGACTCTCAACATGAACTATAAACAACTGGACTCTGAACCAAACTGGACTCAATGAAACAAAAATAACTCTAATGAACTAAAAATTGGACTCGACAAAATGAAAAAAACTCTAATGATGACCATAATCAAAATGAAAAGTGCTTTGAGCTAAACTGCTGCAACATGATGTACCCATGTCGACTGAACCAAGTCCTCACCCGGAATATCCCAAAATGCCATATGACCATCAATATCATCAACATCCAAATCAATTTTCTGAAGACTAGGAGAGGAAACTGCATGTGTAGAATGTGTAGGCAAGGGATTGGTGGTCACACTTGGCCCCGACAAGTTGACCAACCCTGAATCAATCAAATCCTGTATGGCATTGCAAAATGTTGAGCAGTAATCTGTTGCATGCCTGATTGGGGCCAAAATATGTGCTCTAATGGCACATATTCGATATGATTTGTGCACCAAATGACATTCAAATCACCCAACTTGACCTAAATCAATGCTAAGGCCCTAGCCATGAGTTTAATTTGTACTTTAGAGACTTATCTTAGGTTCAAGGGAAGAAAATGGTGCAAATTGAATGACTTTAGATTTTGAAAGATCAAGAAAGGGCTAAATGAGGAAATAAGTGAGTCAAGACTCATGGAACGTAAGAAAAGGTAAGACAAGGATACCATGAGTTTTAAAGATGAGAAATGACCATTATGGAGTAAGAAAGAAGGCAAGAAAGCATAGGAAATGAGGCATGAAGCAAGATTCAGCTGCATGGAAATTTAGAACTAAAAAATCTGATGGCATTATATACTCTGAATTTGAGGACAAATTTAGAGCACTTTCTGGAGTCTATTATATACTTACTTTATATCGTTTCAAAGCTCGGGAAGTCAGGAGTCTAACGCTTAAAATGGTGTGCAAATCGGAGCTAAAATGAAGAAGTTATGACCATTTGAAGAAAACTGCACCAAGCTGGAGGGTCATTTCGAAATGATTTCAAAATTCAACTTATGAATTCGAAATCCTCTTCCAAATGACACCAATTTTGAATTCACCCACTGCCACTTTGATGTTCCGCCTCCTCTACCTCGGGAATTGCATCTAGAGCACTCCATCCACCCTAGGACCCTGTACGACTAGAAATCACCATTTTATTAATTTTTTAATCATTTTTAGGAAATTATTTTGTAATAAGTGGCCAATGAGAGTGTGCCACATGTTAGGTAATTGAGGATATTATATAAACTCTCTCAATTCTAGGTTTTGGGGATCTTGGATTTTTTTCTGGAGAGTTTGACATTGAAGGTGGAAGAAGACGAGAACTTTGGTTTGTTTTCTTTTTCTTCTTTATTGAATATATTGTTTTTAGTTTCTTTTGATTCAAATTATGAATTTTTACCCTATTATGGATTGTGAATGTGACATCACCCCCATGAGAGGCTAAGAGCCAACTTGGGGCTTGAAGCATGAAAACCTAAGGGTTAGGAAACCTATAGGACAATGGGTAAATTATTATAACAATGAGATTAATTATTGGTTGGGAGACAATTTATCATTTTTTTTTATCCTATCCTTGTGAGTTCATTTAGGGAATGATACGGTAAGTTATTACTTGATACTAGTGATTCTTGATCATTAGTTATCCTCGTCTTACCTACCGTTATTTGCCCCTAAACAAAGCTATAAGGAGGAGGAAGGGTTAAAAAGCCAAATCTTACATTGATAATCAATCTCATTCATTTGATGGTTTTAGGAATCTGTTTTAAAAAATAAAAATTAGGTTTCGGATACAATTTTGAGTTATAGAACTCAACTTGATCGCGAGCGGCCAAGGATCCTAAAACCCTAAGATCATATTACTTAAAATACCCTAGTTTTCTTTAATTTCTATACCCTATGTTGGATTGTGGAAAACCCCAAACTTGAATCAATTGAATTTAAAATCAATATTCATTTTTTTTATTAATTTAATTTCTTTTACTTAGTTTCACATTATTCACATATTGTTTTTCACTTAAGGATTTAAACAAAAATAATTCATTTATTCTAGTATTGACAATTTTCATAAGCCAGTCCTTGAGAACGATACCCAGAATACTAAAAAAGTCGTAGTGACTCTTTCTCTAGTTTTCTTGACCAGAGTTACTACGTAAAAAGGCTAAGTATTTTGGTACAATAGAGAATTTCGGTTAATGCCCTTGAGTCTGATGAAATGAACAATGCTCATGTAAGCGGAAATGATAAGAAATAGGATGTGGCAAAGGGCGTGGTGCCAATGGAACAATCAAACCAACATCTCTGAGCTTCTCAAAAGCTCTAGTCAAAGAATTGTCTTGCGGGCCTCTGTGCGTATGGTCTAGGCGACGGGAGAGTAGTGGCTCTCAGATGTGGTGGTCGTGGTTGCATGCTAGTTTGAGCAATGTAAGGCTGCTGAACATAAACTGGCTGATACTGATGCTACAAATGAGGCAAATGAGCTCTAGCTGTGGGAGACATATAGTATGAGTGATGTGCGGGTCTCTGATGCTGGTAGCTAATAGTGTCAATCTCTCTAGATCTACTAGATAATCCAACTATCCTCTTCCCTTTATTTTCAAGAGAAGGAACAGTATCTGTCCATAATCCTCGAGCAATGGCCTCCTCAACATTGAAAGCTGCCTAAACCAGACCCTTGAGATCCTAAAATGGAATGCCCACAAAGTGTATAGCAAACCTCGGTTGTAGGTTCCAAAGAATCATATCAATCTGATCTTGTTCTTTAGGCCGGTCTATCCTACCAACCATCTTTGCCCTCCAACGACTGACAAAGGAAGAAATAGACTCGTCTGGCCTCTATTTGGTGGCCTCCAACTCTCATCTATATACATCAATGTCAGCACTGAAAGCAAATTGAGTCAGAAACTCATGAGCCACATCCTCCCAAGTGCAAAGTCTTGACGGCTCAACTGAGGCAAACCATCTCCGAGTTGTTCCACTAAGTGACATGGGGAAAGGGCCACCAACTGTGCATCATCTATCCCACGTGCTCTTATGACTATGCTATATAGTCTCAAGTGGATCTTAGGACAACCAATCCCACTATAACGCTCAATGTCTAGCATGCGAAACTTGGCGGACAAGCTAGCCACCGGTATGCCATCCCTATCATCCAAAGTCAAACCTCCATCCTGTAATCTGATCTATCTCATCCTGGACTCAAGTCTCTCAACCCTGACCTCTTGCTCGGCCAATCTAGTATCATTAGTAGTAGAAAAAATGGGAGGCGACACTATGGCAGCAGGTGGTGGAGTGGTCTTACAATGATCTGATAGATGGAATGGAATGCCATGTTAAGTCCTAGGTGGAAAAACCTGCACTATCTAAGATGCATGAGGAACTATTTCTTCAGTGCTAATGTCGACAGGATGATGATCCTAACGAGAACTCTCTATCTGATCCAAACGTCTATTGACCCTTGCCATGAACTCCTGAATAGAAAAAAGTGTAGAAGCTAGCTCGTCTGACATCTCAACTGAACTGTCTGAACCCTAATGTGAATCTGCTCTGATCAATCGACCTCCAACTCTCCTCCAAGAATGTGACTCCAGACTCAACCAACTCCTAAATTGACTCCCTACAATGCAAACGAAATGGATGAAGGACATAAGATAAGACCTTCAAAGACAACAGTACAACATGCAAGCACATGGTCTTGAGGTGGCAATTTGAAATCTGGATGTATGATGAGAACTCTGGAGTCATAAAGGTGTTGATTCGTGCCCAGTCGGGTATTTTAATAAAAAAATATTTATAAATCTTATGACCTCATACTAGCGTAGCAAAGCTACTATAGTATAGCAGCTCTAGGGTCGAACTCTAGGATGAGTTTTCATTCTACCAGTGATAGACTCAAGATTAGAAATTGAATCTGATGATTTCCTTTGTCAAAAACTTCAAGTTTAAAAGAAAATAAAATTTGTTTTGAAAGTGGTGTTTGAAACTAAACTAACATAGAACTAGGTAAAAATGGAAGAAAGAAAGTCTCCCGGAGCTAAGGGTTGCTAGGATCAAATTCAGAATGCAAAGTGGAAATTCCGGATTTCTCATCTCGTATTGGGGACAACAACATAAAGGATGGTTGTTTCCCAAACCGGTATAGGTTTAACAATGAAGATTAATCCATAAAAAGTCAATAGAAATGGTAGTCAAGTTCCATTAATGGCTTTAGACACTATGGGTCTTCACCTTGAGTCACTTTCCAATGGCTCGTACATGATAACTAATGGTCTGATGTGGATCTAGCAATAAGTATCCATAGAGACCTAAAGCTTATCATGTATTGGCCATTCAAAGTGATTCTAAGGGATTTAAAGCAAAAATTTAGATTTAGAAGCCATTTATGAACTCCAACTACCTGCATTTAATGCACGAGAGTTTTCCACTTTAGCATCTAGACTTTTCACCTAGCTTCCTTCACTCAAAGAAACCAAAGGTTTAACCTCTCATCCTCTGGGAAAACATCCTCAAAGGTTGTTTGGCTTCTAAGAAAAAGAAAATAGTCGAGAGAAAAGGAAAGTAAAAAGAGCCCTGTATTTCACTAAGTGTAAAAAAATACAATATGTTAGTCGTCTTTCTAGAGATGATTTCCACCCCTCATATAGTCTTTACAAAAGCAAAGCCTGTGATTGGCTAATTACAGGGATAGGAAAGGAATTTACATTAAAAAATACAAAAGAAAAGATCTCATGTGGGGTCGGCAGAACAGAGGAGATTTCGCACCAAAGACGCATGGGCTGGTGCGAAATTCGCACTTGCATGGCTGGTGGTGCGAAATTTGCTCTTAGCTTGATGCAGTTGTCTTCCAAAGGCCATATCTTCCTCATTTCAGCTCTAAATCATACACGGTTTGAAGCGTTGGATTCTTAACTTCCTGAGCTTTGAAATGGTATATAGAATGTAGAAAATGGACTTCGGGAAGTGCTCCAAAAGTGCAAAGGAAGACTACAGCTGCTGTCCTCTATTTTCTTTACTCTGTTTTCCTTTTTGCTTCTCTCCTTTACTTGGCTTGTCTTAATGATCCAAAAAGCTGTCAAAACACTAAAACTAGCCACAAATATGATTAGAAGTCATTGCTAGGTCCTTAACATACCAATTGGAATAAAAATGGAGAACTACTACACAAAAGTGCTTAAAACATAATGAATTAAAAGCGTAAAATAACACTTTTTGGGTAGTAATCACTCCCCCCAACTGACACATTGCTAGCCCCTGAGCAATGAAGGAGAGAAAAAGAAAGAAAGAAAAATAGATAATGTAATAATTTACAAAATCATGCTGATCACTCCAAAAAATAATCAAGTGGCATGATTGGATCAAACTCTCACAAGGTAAGTCAAGGATATAAAACTCAATCATCAACAAGAGTCATCAAATAACTTACCTATCACAACATACAAAGAGTGGGCATTATGCAAATTTGAGTATCAAAATAATTTCTACTCCCAAAGGACCAACTCTTAATTTTCCACAAAAATCTAAGTGTTAAGGTGCTTAGTTTCCAGTTATAGTATGTCAAACTATATTCTCCCCCCAACTAAGGTTTTTCTCTAACTTTAGCAACACTAACCCCCATATAAAAGGCTAAGAACGCACTTTTTTTTTTTTGAACTCCACCCATCCACCCATGTAACGAGCAGTGAGGTCGGTGACTCCCAACCAATAAAGGCTTAGGGCACCAGGCTTCAAAGATTTTTATCATATACCCCTCGGACCTTGCTTGGGTTTCAAAGCAAGTGAAGCAAAATTTTTCATAAGACACATTGACCTTTTATAAGGTGTCCCAACACTAATAGAATGAGGTCAAAGGCACCAAGTCGAAAATTTCCTAAGTTTAGGGGGTGAGAAAGTTTTCCATCTTATAACTGGAATCTAATGTGTTCAGTGTGTGAAAAGATTAGAGTGGAAGACTTAAGATTGAAATCAAAAGGAGCTTCAATAATTTATCAACTTTAATAAGCATAATACAAACTCTGAGACTATGGCAATAAGATAAGAATTTAATTTCTCCCATTTACTTTTGAGAATTTATCTTTGAGAAACAAAGAGAGTTTGCAAAAATTTGTTAGCAAAATAACTTAACCAAAAATCCAAGAAATTACTTCCTCAACTCTCCCCCCAACTAGGATGAACATTGTCCTCAATGTTCCAAAAGCAAGTGATAATAAAAGGGAGGAAATGATACCTCTTGATAGTAAGGGACTCTGAATGAACAAGAAAAACCACATGTTGCATAAGAAAAGAAAAATCATAAGAGTGATGATTAGAGGAAATAAAAAGGAAAAGCTAAAATACATAAAAAGGAAGATGTCTATATAAACTGAGAGAGTACAATATACAAGATAAACATGGAATACATCCAATCCCAGTATAAAAGTAGTCCAAAATATATAACACATTCAAAAACATAGAATATAGATACAAATCAAAAAGGGAGAGGAGTGATCGTATGATCAAGTAGTAGGCTCCTCTGGTGGATAGGAAGGGTCCTCAGCTGCAACTGTGGAACGTACCGCTACAGGTGTAGCATCATCAGCTGGAGCAGAAGGCTCTGAGGGTACAGGAGCAACAGGTGGAGCTGGTGACAAAAGACCGAGGTGCTGCTGAATCTCAAGGAGAATGAGAGTCTGTTGGTCCTACCGAAGCTGGAAGTGGTCCATCCGCTCCATAATGGCCGTCTGAGTAGTGGTCAGAGTCTGGAAAGAAGCGAGCAAGTCACGATACTCTGCACCAGGGATAGTAATGGGCGGCTCTGAGGTAGGAAGAACAGTAGGTGGGGCATCAGACGATGCTGCCTCTGGTACGGGCTCCGAGGGAGCTGAAGTGGACGGAGCAGATATAGATGGTAAGGGTTGTGGAGGAACTTCCCTTGGCTCGGGAAGTTCTGGGGAATGCTGATGGAGAAATACCTGATTCCATTGGTCAAGAGAGAAGCTCTCTCGACAATGGCGGCGGGTCTCAGAATGAGGGTCTACAGGGAAGCCCATATGCGCCAGAACATGGCATAGCAACCGAGGGAAAAGTAAAAGAATGGTGTCTGCCCTCGTAAGATGCCTCTTATGCACCTTTTCCTCAAAATGGAGGAGGGCGGCCATAATCAAATGATGGGGGGCCAAAGTAGTAGCCCTCAGAGATACGGAATAATGCCTCTAGAATGGCCCCTCGCTTCTACACTCTATGCTGAAGAGGAAAAAGATTGGCTCGAAGCACCACATCAACTAGGAGCATCCCAGGGGGAAGCTCCTTCCTCATAATGATCCTGTTTGAAGATGTCCCTCGAGATAGTATACGAACCATGTCCCACTCAGAAAGTAGGGCCCAGCGTCTAAATACAGCTGGATCTGCTGGTGCATAAGGGATATGGAACGCCTTGGCAATCTGTCTAGCCCCCAAAATACCCTAGCGTCCATCAATGGTAAAAAGGATCGAGACGGGTACCGAGACGCCACGAGTAGTCATAGACTGGTAAAAGTCTAAAGCTACTCAAGGATAAAAGAACTGTAGTGGAGTCATAAAGGGTACAAGATGGTACCTCTCAAGTAGGCGGTATGAATCCCCCAACTCAGGCTGCTGTCGCAAAACAGAGTGATCAAAATATGCCTCGACATGGAATGCTCTCGATCGGCAATCAGAATTGCCCTCAATGGGCGAGTTGAAGAGGATAGGGCGCCTGGTGGGAGGAGGCTGAGACTGTGAATCTCGAGGTGCTCTGGAGGACTCTCCTGGCTATGAAGTCTTGGCCTTCTTTGTAGGAGGACTCCTAGCTGGAATCTATGTAGGGGCCACAGGCGTGGCAGCTGCTCTCCTCGTATGGTATCTGCGCTGGGGGGCAGAATCAGGTACATGTGGGGGTGCATCTAGCGAGGCCCGCACAAGGGCAGCTCTATGACTACTTTGGGGAGCTGAGGTAGAGCCTCCTCGGGTCTTAGCCATAAGGAAGCAAAGAAATGAGGCTCAGAGACTTGGGATTGGGAAGGGTAGGGATGAAGAAGCTCAAAAATTCACACAAGGGAAGGGTGGTGCGAGTTTCGCACAAGGGGAAGGTGTTGTGCGAATTTCGTACAAGTGGATAGGTAGTGCGAATTTCGCACAATGCACTATTCACCCGTGTAAATGCGAAATTGGATTCTTTCAAATGGCCAAAAGTTTTGGTTTTTGAGGGTGGGAAATGTTGGCTGAGGTAGGAAAGGAGTTTTTCATGGTGGCTAAGCTTGAAAATGGGAGCTTTACAAGAAGAGAATGGAGAATTTTGAAGCTCCCATAGCCGGCGGCAATGGGTTTCTTATGAAGAAACCAAGGCTTTGAAACCTATGCTTGAGGTTTTGATTTTGAAAAATCAAGGTTGGGTTGGGTTTAGGGATGGATTTGGAGTGTTGAGTGAAGAAATGAAGGGTTTTTTATGGTGGAAGGAGGAGAAAAAGTTGAAAATGGAAGGCATGGGCTGTTGTGAATAGTGATGGTCGCGGTTATGGAATGAAGCTTTTGAGATGGGCTGTCATGGTGGGGTTGAGGATAGGGGATGGTGAAGGAGAGGACCTTGTGGATGGAAAAAAGTGATTGGAAAAAAAGTGTTGAGAGGATTGAAGAAAAACAAGCTTAGAATTTAAAAAGAGAAATTGGCTTTTAAATAACAAGTGCGAATTTCGCACAAGATGAATAGTGAAGTGCGAAATTTTCGCATTCCTGTGGTTCTCCAAGACAGAGAGCATGCTTTTTTGGAAAATGGTCATAAAGGCAATTTCGCACAAGGTTCGCATTCCTGTGCATTTTCGCACTGAGATTTTGGGTAGGGACCGAGAGCATGCTTTTGGAAAATGCTCACAAAAGTGATTTCGCACAAAGGGGTAGGGTGGTGCGAAATTCGCACCAGAGAATTGGGTGGTGCGAATTTTGCTATGTTTTGGCTTTTCTCCCCTGTTTTCCCTTGTTTTCCCTTGTTTTCATTCTTCAAGCTTTCCTACCTGCATGTTAACACAAAAACCAATTCAAACCACGTTAGAATGAAATTAAGGGCAAAAATAAAAATCAAAATAGATTAAACTAAAATTAACGCAAAAGGGAACAAAAGAGGATGAACTTTTTAGTCTTTGAAGAGACTAAGTTCAACCATGAACTGAGTGTTTTCATGTGAGAAGTGGATCAAGGAGGATGAATTCCTCCTTGTCTTGGGAAAATGATTCCATATAGGGCTTGAGACGATGCCCATTCACTTTGAAAGTTTGAGTGCTCTTGAAGTTGAGTAGTTCCACTATACTCCATTTGATTGCACGTCATGAATTATGAAAGGACCCGTCCACCTTGATTTCAATTTTCTGGGAAAAAGATGAAGTTTAGAGTCATAAAGCAAGACTCTTTGTCCCTTGGTAAAATTCTTCTGATTTACCATCTGATCATGCCATTTCTTCAACCTCTCTTTTGCAATTTTCGAATTGAGGTAAGCATCATTCCTCATTTCCTCCAATTTGTTCAAATCCAAACATCTCTTTAACCCGGCTCTTGTCAAATCCATGTTGAGCTTCTTGATTGCCCACCACGCCTTATATTCAACCTCCACTGGGAGATGGCACGTTTTGCCATAAACAAGGCGATAAGGAGACATTCCAAGAATGGTCTTATAAGCGGTCCTATAAGCCCATAATGAATCCAGGAGCTTAATAGACCAATCCTTCCTATTCACATTCACCACCTTCATCAGTATATTCTTGATTTCCCGGTTGGCTAACTCAACTTGGCCACTTGTTTAAGGGTGATAAGGTGTAGCTACCTTATGCTTGACCCCATATTTGGCTAGAAGAGTCTCAAAAGGCTTGTTGCAAAAGTGGGTTCCTCCATCACTTATAATGGCCTTAGGCACTCCAAACCTTGAAAAGATGTTCTCCTTGAGAAATTTGAGAACCACCTTATGATCATTGCTCCTACATGGGATTGCTTCTACCCACTTAGAGACATAATCCACTCCCACCAAAAGTAGGAGTGTCCAAATGACATTGGAAATGGTCCCATGAAGTCTATCCCCCAAACATCAAAGACATCCACTATCAAGATGGGGTTCAAGGGCATCATATTCTGGCGTGTTAGCTTTCCTAGCCTTTGACACTGATCACATCCCTTGCACATAACGTGGGCGTCCTTGAAAAGAGAGGGCCACCAAAAACCTGATTGGACCACTCTCATGACTGTTTTTTGGGAAGCAAAATGACCTCCACATGCACTGTCATGACAATGGGATAGAATTCCTGATTGCTCTTGTTCAGGAACACATTTCCTTATGATTTGATCCGCACAATATTTGAAGAGAAAAGGCTTCTCCCAATAATAGGCATGGATCTTAGCAAAGAAATGCTTCTTGTCTTGGGCACTCCACTCACTTGGAACTTCTCCAGTAACCAAGTAATTTGCAATGTGAGAATACCATGGAGCTACCTCTATTGACATGAGAGACTCCTCAGGGAAGTCATCATTGATAGGTAGACCATGTGAGTCATGTGCTATCACAAGTCTTAACAAGTGGTCAGCTACCACATTTTCTACTCCATTTTTATTCCGGATTTGGAGATTGAATTCTTGAAGCAAAAGGATCCATCTTATCAATCTTGCCTTGGCATCTTGCTTGGTTAGCAAGTACTTCAAAGCGGAATGGTCAGTGAACACCACTATAAAGGACCCTACCAAATAGGCACGAAACTTATCCAAGGCAAAAACTACTGCCAACAACTTCTTCTCAGTAGTTGTGTAGTTCCTTTGAGCCTCATTCAAAGTTTTGCTTGCATAATAAATCACATAGGGCTTTCCATCTTCTCTTTGCCCCAAAACAGCCCCCATAGCAAGATCACTTGCATCACACATTACCTCAAAAGGTAATTTCCAATTTGGGGCTCTCACTATTGGTGCAATTGTGAGGAATTGCTTCAGTTCCTCAAAACTCTTCTGACATTTCTCATCCCACACAAACTTGGCATCCTTTACCAAGAGTTCACAAAGAGGTTTTGAGATTTTTGAGAAATCCATAATGAACCTCCTATAGAACCCGGCATGTCCTAGGAATTGCCTAACTCCTTTAACATTTGTGGGAGGTGGCAGCTTAACAATTAGCTCCACATTTGCCTTATCTACCTCAATGCCATTCTTGGAGATTATATGTCCTAAGACAATTCCTTGTTGTACCATAAAATGGCACTTCTCCCAATTTAGCACTAGGTCTTTCTCAATACATCTTTGGAGAACAACTTCTAAATGCAACAAACACTCCTCATAAGAACCTCCATATACAGTGATGTCATCCATGAAGACTTCCATGATGCGCTCCACCATATCACTGAAGATGCTTAGCATACATCTTTAGAAAGTTGCAGGTGCATTACATAGACCAAAGGGCATCCTCCTATAGGCAAAAGTACCAAAGGAGCAAGTGAAGGTTGTCTTTTCTTGATCTTCCAAATCAATCTCTATTTGGAAGTACCCTGAGTAACCATCCAAAAAACAGTAGAAAGGATGCCCCGAGACTCTCTCAAGGACTTGGTCCATGAAAGGAAATGGGAAATGGTCCTTCCTAGTCACTGAATTCAACCTCCTGTAGTCTATACACACCCTCCATCCTGAGGTAAGACGTGTATAGACTTCTTCCCCTTTCTCATTCTGGATCACAGTAATTCCAGATTTCTTTGGGACTACTTGGGTTGGGCTCACCCACAAGCTATCTGAAATGGGATATATGATCCCTGCTTGAAGTAGCTTCAGAACTTCAACCCTTACCACCTCTTGCATGTGAGGATTCAACCTCCTCTGGGGCTGCCTCACTGGTTTTGCATCCTCCTCCATGTAGATATGGTGGGTGCATACCAAAGGGCTAATCCCTTTCAGATCAGAAATTTGCCATCCAATGGCTTTTTTGCATTTTCTGAGGACTCCCAAAAGACTATCCTCTTGATCACTTGTGAGAGTTGAAGAAACCACCACTGGACACTTCTCATATTCCTCCAAATATGCATACTTCAAATCAACAGGAAGTGGCTTCAAAACAAGCTTTGGAGGGTCCTCCGTAGCTGCTCCTTATTGAACAGTGGTAAGATCTCTTCCTGTCTCCTCCAAGGAGACATGATGGCTAACACATTAAAGGGTTCAGGTAACCCTTCTTCAAGCACTCTAAGGCTTTCGTTCAAGCACTCTTCTAAATTATTGTCACAATGCTCTTCAACCAAAGTGTTGATCAAGCACACCTCTTCCAATCCGTCCTCCTCTTCTGGGTGTAGATGCCTCTTGCATAGGTGGAATATGTTTAATTCCAAGGTCATGTTTCCAAATGTGAGCTACATCACCCCATTCCTACAATTGATGATGGCATTGGAGGTAGCTAGGAAAGGTCTCCCAAGGATGATTGGCACATAATTTGCTTCCTTAACAGTGGGATCAGTATCAAGGACCACAAAATCCACGGGATAGTAGAATTTGTCCACTTGAACTAGAACATCCTCTATCCCCCCCCCCCCCCCTTGGGATTTTGACTAACCTATCAGCTAAGGAGAGAGTGATGGCTATGGGTTTTAATCCTCCAAGTCCCAGTTGCTTGTACACAGAGTATGGGAGCAAATTCACACTTGCCCCCAAGTCTAGTAAAGTCTTCTCCACATGTGTCCCTCCAATTTTGACTGAAATGGTGGGACATCCCGGATCTTTGTACTTAACTGGAGACTTACACTGAATGATGACACTTACTTGCTCAGTGAGGAAAGCCTTCTTTGTCACAATTAACCCTCTCTTGACCGTGCACAAGTCTTTTAAAAATTTTGCATATGTAGGGACTTGCTTGATCATATCAAGTAAGGGTATATTCACCTTCACTTATCTCAAAACTTCAAGAATTTCTGATGAATTCTTGATTCCCTTCTTTCCATGCAACGCTTGAGGAAAAGGGGGAGGCATATGTTTCTTCATCATATCCTCTTTAATCACTATCCTTGACTCTTCATCAATGCTTGATTTAGATGCATTTTTCTTCCCACTCTTCTCTTCTTGGTTATTGCTCTCTTTAACCAAGGTTCTCCTTGACATGAGTTCTTCATCTTGCCTTCCCTTAGGCAAGGGTTGATCAACCTCCTTCCCACTCCTCAAGGTGATCACAGCTTTGACCTCCCTCAACTTTGAAGACTCCCCATCTTGGGTTTCAACTTCATGAACACCCTTTGGATTTTGGCTTGGTTGAGAGGGAAACTTTCCTTTCTCATTCACTGTGTTGAGGTTGGTAAGCCTAGAGATGGAGTATTGAATATTATCTATCTTTTGAGATAGATCATTTTGCATCCCATACATTCTCTTAATTTGAGAACTCTCAACATTTTCAATCTTTTGGTGCAATTGGGAGTTGATTGCCTTTTATTCACCCATAAAGTCACCCATGACTTTACTTAGGTTCACAATGGCTTGCTCCACTGAAGAGGTTTGTTGAGGTGCTTGGGTTTGGGCTTGTGGTTGGTATGGAGGTGGCCTTGGTTTCCAAGAAAAATTTGGATGGTTTCTCCAGCTTGAATTATAGGTGTTTCCATAAGGTGCATTGTTGTTGGGCCTAAATTGCCCCACAACATTGGCTTGATCACCTAACATCTCCCTCACAGCTGGGATGGTTGGGCACTCATCTACCACATGATCACATGATTGGAAAATGGTGCATGGCATGACATGGGCTTGTGTCTCGGAAATGGCTTGGACTTCATGCATTTTTTTCAACTCAAGTTCTTCCAACCTCCTTGCCATTGTTGCCACCTTAGCTTTCATGTCCATGTCTTCACTTAACATGTACATTCCACCCTTTGGATTTACAGGAGCTTTCATCCTTCCCATTTCTCTTGAGTTGGGCTCGTCCCATCCTCTTGATACCTCAGATACATAACTTAAAAAGTCCATGGCTTCTTCCGGATTCTTACTCATAAAATCTCCCCCACACATGGTTTCAAGAATTTGCTTCATGGAGGAAGACATCCCATCATAAAAATAGCTCACCAAGAGCCATGTATCAAAGCCATGATGAGGACAAGCATTGATGGCCTCCATATACCTTTCCCAACATTCATAGAACTTCTCATTTTCTTTTACAGAAAAGTTTGAGATTTGTATCTTCAACCCATTGGTCCTATGGGTGGGGAAAAATTTCTTCAAAAATTCGGCCTGAAGATCAACCCAATTCCTTATGCTCCTTGGCCTTAAAGAGTTAAGCCATATTTTTACCTTGTCCTTCAAAGTAAAAAAGGAATAGCTTGAGTCTTATCAAGTCTATTGAAGCTCCTTCCTCTCTAAAAGTATTGCACACCTCCTCAAACTCCTTGATATGGGCATATGGGTTCTCACTCCCCATTCCATGGAAATTTGGTAGGAGGGGCACAATAAAGGGCCTTATAATCAGCTGCTCAAGAGGAGGCACGATGCATGAGGGTGCACTCATCCTTGGTGGGTGCATTCTATCCCTCATGGATAGATATGCATTTGGATTACCTCCTTGACCGTGTTGAGAATTCTGATCCTCTTGTGGAGGGTCCATGATGTTTACACATATATCCAACTCTGTGTCTTGAGGATTCTCAATCCTTACTAATCTTCCCTCTTAGTCCCGAATCCAATAGGGCATGCACAAGTTACAAATTCCCTGAAAGCAAAACAAAGACAACAAAAACAAAAGAAAACTAGAAGAAAGTTAAGGTTAGAAAGAAAATGAAAGTAAACTTAACAAAAGGAATTCTACAATTAAAAGAAAGGAAATGAAGTTAGTGAAAAAAGAATTCACCAAACTTGTGATGGAAATCACAAGTAGCCTCTAAAAAGTTGTATCACTGTATCGTGGCACCATCCCCGGCAATGGAGTAATTTTGATTCGTGCCCAGTCGGATATTTTAATCAAAAAATATTTATAAATCCTATGACCTCATACTAGCGTAGCAAAGCTACTATAGTATAGCAGCTCTAGGTTCGAACTCTGGGATGGGTTTTCATTCTACCAGTGACAGAATCAAGATTAGAAATTGAATCTGATGATTTCCTTTGTCAAAAACTTCAAGTTTAAAAGAAAATAAAATTTGTTTTGAAAGTGGTGTTTGAAACTAAACTTACATAGAACTAGGTAAAAATGGAAGAAAGAAAGTTTCCCGGAGCTAAGGGTTGCTAGGATCAAATTCAGAATGCAAAGTGGAAATTCCAGATTTCTCATCTCGTATTGGGGACAACAACATAAAGGATGGTTGTTTCCCGAACCGGTATAGGTTTAACAATGAAGATTTAATCCATAAAAAGTCAATAGATATGGTAGTCAAGTTCCATTAATGGCTTTAGACACTATGGGTCTTCACCTTGAGTCACTTTCCAATGGCTCGTACATGATAACTAATGGTCTGATGTGGATCTAGCAATAAGTATCCACAGAGACCTAAAGCTTATCATGTATTGGCCATTCAAAGTGATTCTAAAGAATTTAAAGCAAAACTTTAGATTTAGAAGTCATTTATGAACTCCAACTACCTGTATTTAATGCACTAGAGTTTTCCACTTTAGCATCTGGACTTTTCACGTAGCTTCCTTCACTCCAAGAAGCCAAAGGTTTAGCCTCTCATCCTCTGGGAAAACATCCTCAGAGGTTGTTTGGCTTCCAAGAAAAAGAAAATAGTCGAGAGAAAAGGAAAGTAAAAAGAGCCCTGTATTTCACTAAGTGTAAAAAAATACAATATGTTAGTCGTCTTTCGAGAGATGATTTCCACCCCTCTTATAGTCTTTACAAAAGCAAAGCCTGTGATTGGCTAATTACAGGGATAAGAAAGGAATTTACATCAAAAAATACATGATTACTACTCAAAACATGCTATTTTGTAGCTTGTAATTAGCTCTTTTAAACACCATTGAGTAGTAATTATTACCTTTTAACCCAATTAGCATGTTAGGAGCCCTTGCAATCGTTTCTAACAATTGTGTTAAGTTTTGGTGCTTTTTGATAGCTTTATGCTCACCAAAGCAATTTAAGAATGAGGGAGAGCTATTTATAGTTCAGGGCAAAGCTTTTGAAAGCTTAAATTTATGAAGAAATCAAGCTATGGAGCCTCATAATCCTTTGCCTTAATCGTTCAAAGTTTACAAGGGAGAAACAATGGAGAAGAAGAAAACAGGGGATGAAAATAGGGGACACAGCTGCAGTCTTTTAGTGCACTTTTGGAGTACTTCCCAAAGTCCATTCTTTACATTCTATATACCATTTCGAAGCTCAGAAAGTCAAGAATCCAATGGTTCAAACCACGTATGATTTGGAGCTGAAATGAGGAAGATATGGACTTCGGAAGACAACTGCATCAAGCTGAGGGACAATTTCGCACACCACTGTTTAAGGTGCGAAATCCTCAGTCCACTGTGCGAAATTTTCGCACACCTCAAACCAACATGCGAAATTGGAACTCAGCGTGCGAAAATTGGATATTTTTGCCGACTCTTTTTCTTTTGATATTTTTGTGTTTAAATTTCCATTTTCTCCTTGTATTCAACCAACCATGTAATTCCTTAGCTAGGAAGTATCCAAGGAAGGGTAAAACTACCTTCCTATATAAATTCTCTTGTAATCACTGAATATATATCTTCGTCGGGGAGCTTTCTCCAGAAGACCAACTATTGTAAATTTGTTACTTAGTGAAATACAGAGATCTCTTTTACTTTCTTTTCTCTTCTATTTTCTATTTTCTTGCAAGCCAAACACCCTCTGAGGATGTTTTTCCAGAGGATGAGAGGCTAAACATTTAGTTTCTTGGAGTGAAGGAAGCTAGGTGAAAAGTCCAGATTAAAAGGTGGAAAGTTTCCGTGCATTGAATTCAGGTGGTTGGAGTCCATAAATGGCTTTTAAAGCCAAGGTTTTGCCTTAAATCCCTTAGGATCACTTTGACTGGCCAATACATGGTAAGCTTAAGGTCTCTGTGGATGTTTATTGCTAGATCCATATCAGTCCATTAGTTATCATGTACGAGCCAGTGGAAAGTGATTCAAGGTGATAGTCCATAGTGTCTTAAGTCATTAATGGACCTTGACTACCATCTCTAATGATTTTTTATGGATTAAAACTTCATTGTCAAACCTATACCGGTTCGGGAAATAACTATAGGTTAAATCCCCAATGCGAGGAGAAAAATCCGGAATTTTCCACTTTGCATCTGGAACTTGAACCTAGCAACCTTTATCTCCGAGAGACTTTCTTTCTTCCACTTTTTACTTAGTTCTATGTGAGTTTAGTTTAAATCACCACTTTCAAAACAATTTTAATTTCTTTTAAATTTCAAGTTTGTGCTAAAGGAAATCATCAGAATCAATTTCTAATTTAGAGTCTATCATTGGTAGAGTGAAAACCCATCCCTGAGTTCGACCCTAGAACTGCTATACTACAGTAGCTTTGCTACGCCAGTATAAGGTCATAGGTTTTATAAATGTTTTTGATTAAAAGATCCGGCTGGGGAAGTCAAGCTCAAAGAATCAATACAAAAGAAAAGATCTCATGTGGGGTCTGCAGAACAAAGGAGATTTTGCACCAAAGACGCATGGGCTGGTGCAAAATTCGCACTTGCATGGCTGGTGGTGCGAAATTCGCACTTGCATGGCTGGTGGTGCGAAATTCGCACTTGCTTGGGCTGCTGTGCGAAATTCGCACTTAGCTTGATGCAGTTGTCTTCCAAAGGCCATATCTTCCTCATTTTAGCTCCAAATAGTACGCAGTTTAAAGCATTGGATTCTTGACTTTCTGAGCTTTGAAATGGTATATAGCATGTAGCAAATGGACTTCGGAAAGTGCTCCAAAAGTGCGAATGAAGACTACAACTGTTGTCCTCTATTTTCTTCACTCTGTTTTCCTCTTTGCTTCTCTCCTTTACTTGGCTTGTCTTAATGATCCAAAAAGCTGTCAAAACACTAAAACTAGCCACAAATATGATTAGAAGTCATTGCTAGGTCCTTAACATGTCAATTGGAATAAAAATGGAGAACTACTACACAAAAGTGCTTAAAACATAATGAATTAAAAGTGCAAAATAGCACTTTTTGGGTAGTAATCAGGTGTCCACTGTGAGATGGCTACAAATGTGACCAAAGAATTCTTATCAATAATCCAAGATGAAAGAGGTGTGAGAAGCACACTATCATGAGATCGATACTCCACCTATAACCACATATTCTTAACTCAACCTTTAACTCGAGCTCCATGAAGAGAAAAAATGATGAGGTGATCAAAGCGAATTTTTTAAAAAAATGTGAATGTGAAAACATGTCTTTCACCTTCCCATAATGAAAATGTGAGCACCGAGTTGAAATTTGAATAAAGAATTGTACAAAGAATGGGGTACTGGGCCTATGATAAGTGTACAATGTAAAAGGATGATCATGATCAATGAACATATCCCAAAGCATTAAGCAAAAGACAATCAACTGAAAGGATGTGCCAAGCCAAGAAAGAGAGACAAAATCCCTAGGGAAAAAACATGTTAAACTCATCGAGTGAAAAGAATAATCTAAGGTGACATGAAAAAAGGTGATCCAACTTATACTAAAACTCGTACCAATCTCAAAGCACTCTCAACTGGAGACCAAAAGAGAGAGTATTGGATCCAAACTATAGCTAAAGAGGCTTTGAAGGCTCTCAGATGTACCCATGTGTAAGGAAGGAAATCCTTATCGAAGGATCTAAGGCTCAACCTACGAGGTCAAGATGGCTCTAAAAAGGAGAGGGGTAAACTTTGAAGGATCCCTAGTAGAAGCAATCGTACCCTCCGGTGGTACACAACCCTCTACACGTCTCCGAAGAGACGGGCACTTCCAATCAAGGTGGTCATCACCTCCACACATGCACTACCTCAACATCCCAGGGGGGCTCCTATGATGAAGGCTCTCCTAATGGCTGGCATATCTCACAACTCTGATAACTCATCGACGATCTAAGGTGCATAGTGAGTGGTGTGGATGCATTCGAAAATCCTATTAAACTAAAAGAAAACACACTAGTCACAAATATCCTAAAATCTAGCTCTGGGATGTACAAGTCTTCAAAGTTCGGACTCCAATCAACACCAATGTGTCAGCCACCTCCAAAATGCTCTCAAACATAGATATAACCCATCACTAGACCCTGCTCCTAATCACTAGCTTGGTCGAAGAGAAAATAAAACAACAAGTCTCATATCAAATACGAGATCAAGTAAAACAAGGTTGACCGAGACTAGGGACTTGGAGACAAGGGGATAGGTGTGTGTCCCACATAGACAAGCAACTCATGTAATCACACGGAAAGAGAGAAGTCATGCAACAGTCAATCATGCAAAGCACATGTATATCATCCAAATCTACACACAAGCTAAGCAAGAAATATAGCAATCAAGATGAATAGTAATGAGGATAGCATGCTCAAAGGTGATCAAGATAATCGACACTAAGACAAACAAGATATACAACAAAGTGAACACGCATGTCAAAGTGAGCAGGATAATCATGGCAAGAGCATATTTGATACACTAAGATAAGCAAGATAATCAATCAATATCATCAGCATGTCCATGTCGCAAATGGATATAGCAATCAAGCATAAAAAATCACCACATCAAAATCCTCAATGTGCTATGATCACTCAAGCATAGAGAAGCACAAAGGGAAGGTATCCATCAATCGACTAATTAAACGCCACATTTGCCTCAATTTGAGTTTAAGTTTGACCTTCTAAACATCCCCAGTGGAGTCGTAATTTTGTGGACCCTACATTTTCGCTTGATGTGTTCCCACTCGATGACCAACTCGCTTTTTATTTATTTGTTGAAAATTTGATTTTTAAAAAAGGACTTGGAGTCGCCACTTATTTTAATTTTTTTAAAAGGGAAAAAAAATAAGAAAAAAAAACCCTAAGTGTGACTTTTGAAGGAAAAACAGGTCTATGAAAAACCGAGTCTGGTTTCGGGGGTCAGGTTACATATTGGGAAGGTACGGTGGTGAGTTGTAGCACCCCTCTAAGCCCGTATACATACGGTCTCTACTAAACAAATTAAGGGTATTGTGACAATTAATTAATTAATCATGGATACCAAAATTAATAACATAAATCAATATACACAACAGTGCTAACAAAACAAAATTACAAGAATGTACAAAATAAATGACAATAAAATTATGCAAATTGATTTATTGAACTAATTAAAAAAAATATTTGAAACAAAAAAGTTTTCTGAAAATTTCAAAGGATTTTATAAAAAACAATTTTGAATGAGTGATTTTAATTTATTTATTTACAAAATATTTTCTTCAAGTGATTTGATTCAATCTCATATTTAATTTTCAAAAAAAGTTTTTTTTTTTTTTTTTTTTGCACTTATTGCATCAAAAGAATTTATTAAAAATAATATATAAAAAGAAAATAAAAAGAATTTGATTTTATTTAAAAAATGATTTTTCAAGTTTTATTCATAAGAGCAATACAATTTGATAATTGATTTATTTTTCTTCTTTTTTTAAAAATAAAATAAAATAAAAGGAACTTTAAAATTTTGCACTTTGTTTAAGTAAAGAAACTTATATTTTCACAATTGTATGTAAAAAAGAATTCAATTCAATTTCATCTACAACAAAAATTTCACTTACAATTTTATTTATCTACAAATTTATTTAAAATTTTATTACTTTAAATAAAGGATATTTACTTGCTTGGAAAGAAAATTGTCTGTTATTAAAAAAGAAGATTTTTGTTTATGAACTTATCTAAAAAAATGTCTTTTTTTTTAAAAAAAGAAAAAAGATTTATTTGCGGCAATAGTTTGATTCAAATTTATTTACCAAAAAGGAAATTTTTTTTTCCAACTTTAATAAGAATAAAAAATAGAAAATAATGATTTTTTGAAGGGAAGTTCCACAAGCTTTGTAACTTATTATTATTATCTTTTTTTTTAGGTCATTTTTAATTTAATATAAAAGGAATATGTCAAATTTATTATTAAAAAAAAAAACTCAAATTTATTAAAAACATGATTTTTGGGTTTTGATAATTTTTTTAAAAATCTAAAACGGTTTATATATATATATATTAAAAAAAATTATTAAAACAAATTGACTCCAAATTCATATTTATTTATTTTTGAGAAAAAAATAAAAAAAATAAAAATTTATATAAAAAAAAGATTTTGATTTATTAGAAATATGAATTTTGGTTTACTTAAAAAAAGTTATTACAAATAATTAAATTTGTTATCATCATTATTATTATAAAATAATCAATTAAATAAATAGATAATTTTGAAATTGAAAAGAAACGGTTCATTGAAATATTCTATAAACTGAAAAACATTACTAATAATATGAGAATTAGGGACAACACAAAATAAACGAATAAAAAAATAATTAAACAAATAAATAGATAAGCAAATTACTCAAATGTATACGCAACAATAACCAAACTAATGAAAATTTGAAGCATTTAATAGATTTTGAAAGGAAATGGATCGTACACCAATATATACCAAAAGGTCATCCAAAATAAATCAAATATATACAAAAATAAATATAAAATAAAATAAAAATAAAGAGGACAGGGATAATCGATATACCATTTACAATGCAATCCCAAATCTAGTGGCTCTCCACAACTTCCTCAACAAAACTTAGAAATACCTGCAAACATCTCAAACCTTTCACAGAAGAAAAAAAAAACAAAGAAAATACAGAGAGAGTTTCTTTTCAAAAATCCAGAGAGTCGTCCCCTTTAGCCGTCCTCCCTCTCTCCCAGCATGCTTGTTTTTTTCCTTCTTAATCCAAAAATTTTGGTCCTCAGTCAACTCAACCCATGCCTTGTCTTCACCTACCCCAACTACTCAATCAATACTGCACTTCTTTTCCTGCTCTCAGCAATAACAAAAAGAAATGCCACAACCATGTAAGCAAAATGAGTTAGGCCCAATACAAGATTTAATAAATATATCATCCCAAATCCAACTAATATAATAGGCCCAAATAGCAATCCAACAAGCCAAGACCCAACACTAATAAATAGAAAACATAAATTAACCCAAAATAAGCCCAAATGAATAAATCAAAGGCCCAATAGGAAATCTAATAATATGTAAGCCTAAATCACACAAATCTGCAGCCCAAATCAACAATCATGTAAGCCCAACATCGTTAAAGCCCGTAAACACAATCCAAAGCCCAAATAAACAAAACCCAAATCTCCAAACAAAGCACTGTAGAAATCAAAAGGAAGAAAGAAAGAAAAGGTTACCTCTAAAATGAAAGTGGAAAGAATGAGTGTCAGGGTGGGGAGAAAAGAAAGATAGAGAGAGAGAGAAATAAAGACATGGAAGATATGGCCGGAGATGGGGGGGCAGTCGCCGGTGGTGGAGGAGACCGTCAGTTGGCAGTGGCGTCGTTGGTAGTAATGGTGAGATGGGTAGCCATCATGGGGATGAGGAAGAGAGAGAAAGGGAAAGAGAGAAAAAGAGAGAAAAAGAAAAACAAAAGAAATAAAATAAACAAGGGGTGGCCGGAGCAAGATGGTCATCGCCGGTATCGTGAGGCCACGGCAGTGACACTATCGGTAGTGATATGAGGGGTGAGAGAGATAAAGATGGAGAAAATAAGGGTTATGGGTGTGGGGAAAAAGGAAAGAAGAAGGAAAAAAGGAAAAATGGGAAAAAAAAAATAGGAAGAAAAGAAAGAAGATGGGAAGAAGAAATAAAGGTAAGTGAGGGTTGTCATGGGGATGAGAGAGAGAAGGGGAAGAAAGAGAAAATAATAAAAATAAAATAAATAAAATAAAAAATAAATAAAATAAGATAAAATAAATCAATAATAAAAATAAATAATAATAATAATAATAATAATAATAATAATAATAATAATAAAATTAAAGTTGAAAATTAAAAATTAAAACAAAATGAGTTTAAAATATTAGGTTAAAAAGATAATATTAGATAAATAAATTAAATGGGACAAATTTTGGGGTCTACACACATGCTCTCCGCGTAATCAAGGGCAAAATCGTCATTCTTTTTTAAATTTGCAGCCCTTCTTTTTTTGGTCGATCGATCGTTTCTTCCCTTGTTGCTGCTAGTGAAGCCCCAAGTCCAAACTTTTTTTTTTCTTTCAAAGCCCTAAAATCCCAATCCCACAAAGCTTATGCCAAAAACCCCACATAATTTCTCCTTGTCTATTGTTCCTCCTTTTCCGTGAGGTGGAAATTTGCAAAATCACCAAATAATTTCTTTAACTCTAAAATCCCCAAATTTCCCCTAAAATTTCCTTTACTCTTCTGAAACATCAAATGAAACCTTAACCCTCAATTTGGCAGAGTTTTATTCTCCTATAATTTTCCCAATTTTTTTGAAAGATCAGAACAAAACCCTAACCCTCTTTCCCGGCATGTTTCTAAGCATTAAAGAATTGAAAGTAAAAAAATTACCATTAAACTCCATGTCTTCTTTTTTATGTCAGCCCTGCATTAACTTCATTGGGTGAGGAAAGCTTTGGCTTAGGGCTTCACTAGGTAACAAGTGAAGAAACGATCGATAAAAGAAGAGACGAGAGAGAGAAGAGTTGCAGATTAATGTTAAAGTGGAATGGCCATTTTGCCCTCACTTATTAAGAAAATTACCATTTTGCCCTTGGTCATACAAAGAGAACGTGCATTTCCATACAAAAAAATAACATTGTCTCTAAAAAAAATGCACATTGCATACAATTATAAAGGATGAATGGTATATTACTCGATTTTGAACTTGAAGGGGTAATGTGCAAAACACGCTATAGGTTGGGGGTTAAAGTGTAATAAACCATTTTTTTAAAACAATCCTCAAAAAACAAGTGAAAATAACATACAAAACCAAAATATGTTGTTTGAAAACACCTTATTTTCTATTTTTAAGAATAGAAAACATAAAATAATTTTTTGTTGTCAAACATGTTTTCATGGTTTTTTGTTTTGGAAAAGCGAAAACCGTTTTCTAAAATAGTTACTAAACAAACCCTTAATTTCTTGTTTTTTTCCCCTCTAACTTTTCCACAGATAACCAAACAATTTCCTTAACCTTATTTGAGAACAAAATATAGCCTCAATGTTAAGTTTTAGGTCAAGTTTGGACCAAGTTAAATTCCCAACTTAAATCCAAACCTAGAAGGCTTAGACCTTGACTTAACCCATTTATTTATCTACTTATGCAATGCCTATAGCACTCATTTATCTAACTATATGTAAATTTGATCATCTTTATAAGGGCTAAGTTATGTTTGGTTCCTGAAAAATTTGAGAGAAAGAAAACAAAGAGGAAAAGTGAAAGGAAAGAAAAAGTAAAAAGTAAAATAAAAAATAAAAAATCAATAAATTATTTTTATATATTACTTCAAACTCATTTAACTTATATAAAATTTTAATATAAAGATTAAATAATTTTAAAATATATAAAATTCTAATTAATTTT
The DNA here is from genome assembly GCF_030704535.1 of Vitis vinifera. Lineage (NCBI taxonomy): Eukaryota > Viridiplantae > Streptophyta > Magnoliopsida > Vitales > Vitaceae > Vitis > Vitis vinifera. The sequence goes on from NC_081819.1 coordinate 13,853,151, forward strand.
AATTATATTTGATTTTCTTATCATGTAGATGACAACACAAACATATGCACATGACAATTCAAACATTTGCCATGTCATACAAGTACAGTACATTGCTACATATCTACAGCCAAATAAACTTCCCCATTAAACACCTTAAATGTCCTTCCCAAATAGGGCATCACACTAATCAAACCAAACTTCATGATATTTGACATTAGCTTCTCTTTTGTTTTCGGTCCAATCATGTTCTTCCATGCATATGGTTGTCCAATATGGCCACAAGCTTATCCATGTGCATCAACAACAACGTATAAATTGTTTGGTGGCACTTTTCTCTTAACCACACACTGAAGGACTTTGCAATATTAGTTGTCATTTTATCCCAACATCTTTTTTAGGGAACTTTGACATCGCCCAATGGCTGGGATTGTTTTTCGCAACCCACATTGCTAGGTCCTCATTGAAGTGCACAAGTTTTTCAAATGTCTCTTTATAGTCTATATCTAACTTAGTATACACAATGCCATCCAAAAGCAACAAAGCATCTTCTTTCTTTTTCTTTCCTCTAATGTTTTGCCTATTGAAGAAGCTAACAAACTTTTCTTTCACATGTCGATAACAATATACATGATTTTCTATCCCAAACAACTCGAAAACACTACGCAATATCCTTTCATGTCTATATGATATAATGACAACTTTTTTACCATCCAAGACCTCATTTAATTTATTTAAGAACCAATACCACTCCTCATAATTTTCTAAATTGACCATACCAAGGGCTAGAAGGAACATTCCATTATCTGCATCATATGCAATGACGGACAAAAAAACTCTCTTATATAGACTACTAAGGTGGTAAGAATCAATAACCAATACTAGTTGACACCCTATGTTGAACCGTTGAATTCAAAATGCATGGGCAATTAATAATTGCATGAAGTGACTCACGAGAAACATACTCCACAATAGTTTTGGGGTTTATTTCCTTTAACCTATGGCATAACCAAGGCAAAAACATGTAGGAGTCACGTGAAACTCCATATATGTGATCCTTTGCCTTCTCTTTAAGGTGACATGCTTGGTTATATGTCAATTCAACTCCATGATCACAAGCAAAATCCTTGCATATTTGACGGAAAAGATAGTCTAGAGTTGTTCTAAAGACACCTTCAACAACAATAACGCTTCTCTTTGAACTGACCCTCACCTTAGATGAACACTCATCTTGAGTTATATGATTATGATTAACTTGGTAAGTATGCAGTAGCAAGATTTCATTCATCTCTACAACATGAGCTATTATTTTCTAAGGACAACCCTCAACTGAACACTTCATTGACATATGATTGGGTCAATTTTTTTTGTACTTGTACTGAAACCTCTCACCTAATGACATCTGGTATATTACATTTTGGAACTCCTCTACATTTTTTAATGTATGCCCCAACCCTAATGTTGCATCATGAAACCGATTCGATTCTATTGAATGTACTCACTTTCATACAATGCAATGCAAAACCTCTTGATAACATCATAACATCACATATTGTGTTGCATGAGACATTGGAGGAAGAAAATGTGGGAGGTGAACCTTTGCATATTACATACATACATAAAATTAAACTAAATCATGCATAAAATTGATATTCACAATATTTTACTTGGACATTCATGTGAAAGCGCATTACCCAAATGCCAACTCTATATCCGATATATTTTCCTCAATGGCTTCTACATAGGGTGACTCTACTATGTAGACATTTGCAAAGTCATCACTATGGGAAACCACATTATCCAAGTCATCCTCATCTTCTAAATCTTAGATGATTTTGGGGTTAAACTTGAGGGTGCAGTGCATCTTCATCATATCAGGGGAGGTGTCGAATTTCTCTAATACTCTTTAAGTGAATTCTTGAAATGTCATTCCTTTATATATGTGAATACCTTTACTCATTTCACCCACATATTCCCATTACCCATTATTTTTTTGGACAAGTTTATCCTCTCTCCCCCGAAAATGTAACAAAACACCTCTTTCGTATTGTTGAATAAACAATTATGCATATAAAAACACCTACGCATCAAATAGTCCAAAGTTTTTTATTCATATTCATTATCATCTGAAAATTATTTTCATCTCAGAATATATAATGTTCTCATACGAATTAATACCAACAACATTCTATCACTAAGATCTATTGTTAAAAAAACTAAGGTGCATTGAAAAATCATCAAACAAAATCGATTGACCATTCTAATAAAAACTCCTAAACAATCTATTAATCAACCAATTTTAAGGTTATTTTACATTCTCTCCCAAAATTATATGCCTTGTTGTAAATTGTCAATTTACAGAGTCCAAGGTAAAGACCAAAAGCCCAAAAGCATTCAACAACCAATTCAGTCTAACATTGTACTATCATAGAGCAATCAATAGATAAAACAAGAAGAACCATCATACTAGGATTACCAAATTGAACATGCTCCTAAACAAAAGTCGTCCTTACTCCTTTTGGACTTAGAAATTGGAAGAAAACAATCTTCCAAAGACCTATCAAACAAAGACCTATGTGGAAACTGTTCTGGAAAACAATTTTTTTTGGTCTTGGGAGCAGAATACAATTCTCTAAAACACAAAAAAAAAACAATTCTCTAAATCATAAAATGGTTCTTCAAAAAAGAATACAATTTTCTAAAACTAAAAACAAATCTTTAAAAAGAACACATTGATAGCCTATTTTTTAAATACTTGAACAAAAGTTGTTATTTCATATTTGAATTCCTAGACAATTTCACAATTGAGAACTGTTTCTAAGATTTCCTCTCAAAAACTATTTTTTAAGAAATGCCAACTATTTTTTAAATCATTTCCAATGAGAGCCTAGAATTTCCTAAACAATGTAATGACCTTCGAGGCAATTCCCAAGACTAAGCAAATCAAACACAAAAATTAGGAGAATATGTGTAGGCAAAATAGTTGGAAACATTGTGTATGGTAGTAAACAAACAAATTATTTGGGAGGGTTGAACTGAAATCGAGAGATTTCGAGAACCGTACTCCTAAGGCATTAGATCATTTTATGCCAACAAAGCTAGGGGGAGATTTACAACAACGATAGTAGGAACGACTGAACTGAAATCAGGAGGAAGATAATTTTAGGGCAACAAATCTAGGAAGAGATTTAGGGCAACAACAGTTGAGATGGAGAGGGCAACAATAGTTGAGACGGCTTAGCTGAACTGAAATAAGGAAAGAGAGATATTTTTAGGGTAATGTTTGGGGTTGAATTGAAATGGTCAAGAGATAGATAATTTTAGGACAGATGCAATGTGGAATTCCAATGTGTATTTTGTGTTTTTGTTTTTCACAATCAACAAAGGACTTATTAGGAAGTATTAAAGGATAATATCCTTCTCAATTTTTATACTTCTGTTGGGTTTTGGGCTTAAATGGGCAAGTTATATGGACTTAAGAGCAATTTTCATACCCAACTGGGACCAACACATAATTTTCCATTTTTTTCAAGCAATAGAGTTCTTGGCCGTACCATATTGACATTAAAATATTCTTTAATTTGTAAATGATTATGCAAGGTAAAGCAACCAGATTTGTGTTACATCATCAATAACAAAAAATTATAAATACCGATAACAAATTGAAAATTAAAGGCTATCAAACTTACAATAAATAAATAAAGGGAAAAATAAGACAAAATACATATTTTGTCTCTCTATTAATTATAATATTGTACATTTGTATAATGACCCTCTCCAAACCATATAGATCTTGTCTGTTTTGAACCCAAAGGGTTTTCATGACTTTAAAACACGTTTACAAGCTTAAAAGGAGTTCATACTTATATAACGCCACAAACTTTCTTTCTAATCCAATGTGAGATATCACAATCAATCTCCCACATAGACATAATGTTCTCGTTGTGTCCCATGAGATAAACATGTCTACAAGTCTGAGGATCCAAAGTGGATACTATCTATATGATTGGATTGAGTAATTACAATTTGTCTTAACTATTTCACAAGATGCTCTTTTAGGAATTCATATAAGTATATAGAGCTAATAGACTTGTAAATTTATTTATATGAAATTGAATAATGTTCCAACAATCCAAATGTGAAAAGCTATACAATTCCAAGCAAACTTCAACAACTAGTGTTTTCTCTTACGTATCTTTAGTAGACCCTTTTTCAATCTTTAATAGACCTCTTTTCAATGTTGCTACCATTGCCACAATAACTACTTCTACATGACAACCACAACGACAAAAAGATAAAGAGTCATAACAAAAAATTGCTTTATTGACCAAACTTTGTATTATGAAAAAGAATAAATATGTAAAAATTCTTTTCTCAAGTTTTTATTAATGACAAATTTAACATTTATTCACAAAATTTCCTACAGGAAACTTTTTTATCTATGAGTTTAGATTTCATCGGTAGAACTATATTTTGAAGACAAGTTTAGATTCATTCACCAAAGTGTCATTAGCAAATAATTTGCATGAAAAAAAATTATGAAATTTTTTCTTTTAAATTTTATTTGCCACTAATGTTATAGTTTTGTGTAAAAGAAGTTCTATGGGAAGTGTCTAATGATGATTTTATGATCTCTTCCAAATAATCTATTATAGGAATGAGTTTAGAATTTTACTGTTAGAATGTTGTCCCTCAATAGTTTATGGGAACAAATGACTCAATTTTGTTTTTCAATTTCACTAAAATTGGCACCAAAAAAATATCATGTAGGAAATTCATTAATTATGAAAAGAATTAAAATTTTCATAGAAATAAATAGTTTTAGAAACAAAATATGATTTTGTCAGAAAAAATTCATACTTAGAAATCAAATTTCATGTAGAATGTATGCGAGAAATGAACTTAAGTATTTTTCTATTCAATGGATAAGTGTTAATCCTTTTTATGTAGACTTCAATAAATCTAAAAATCTTGTTGGCTTAGGAATGTGTATATATGATGACACTTGTTATTACATGATATATAGACAAAATAAATATTTAATATTATCTTTTTATCTTTTATACATGGTTAGCCGAAATGGTTAGACTTTGTTCATATTCACTAAGGTTAAATTTAGGAGGGTCCATTCACTTTATTTATCTTTCTTATTAATCATGCTTGTAGTTATCATATATAACATCACAATATAGTTGAATAAGATGAAATCAAAATCAGACATCTAATGGGAAATCTTGAACAAGGAATGAGCCATAGCTTCCTAATAAAGGAAATAAGAAGAAGAGAAGTAGAAAAGAGAAACACCAAAAACTATGGTGAGACAAATATTAGAAGTGCATTTAGATCTACTAAGTGTGAAAAACAATTTATGTGTATATGTTTGTTTACAACCATAATGCAACATTCTCCAAAAATATACTAACTTAATCATCAAAATTCTTGCACTAGCATATATCAATGTAGTCTTTCATTTTTTGAACTAATAAAAATTTTGTTGCTTTGAGATCTACTATCTAAGAGCTCGAGTTGCACTAAGGAGGAAGTTCTAAAATGCATGGCTTCAACATAGAGGATACAATTATTGATTTTACTTATTGGGTTGTAAAATTTTTATTTGAACCATAGTTGAAATAAAAGCTATACATTATTTTCCTCTTAGCAACACTTCCTCATCTTTCTGAAGAAAGTGTAGCTAAGATTGGTGAATGTATGAACTTAAATTTGAAGTAAATAATTACTAACAACACAGTCATTGAAAAAAATAGGGGGAAAAAAACCAAAGTTTCAATGTTGGATAAGCAAAGAGCCTAAGCTAAGGTTTTTATTACCTTAAAAAAAATTACAAAACCAAATTATATTTCCAAAATTTTGAAGATCCAAATTCATAATGAAATACATAATTCAATTATTTTATAGGCATTTTTATAAATTTTTATTTTATTTTATTTTATTTTTATATTTTCCTTCTTAGTATTGGCTTATGAGATTTTTTAAGTTTTGGTTGAAGTGACATGTTTTCAATCTCTTTTTTTAGATCCTGAGTTGCAATTCCTCTTTCTATTGGGTTACTTGAGTTTGGTTTTGTTTTGGGGCTACTCTAAGAAGATTTTCAAGTTCATCTAGATCTAAACAAAATGAGTTGAATGATAAGAAGATTGCCACAAAAATCCTCCTAGCAAAATGATTATACATTAGCACTATCTAACAAAGGAAGAAGGTAATAAACTACTCAAAAGGACTTTCATCTATAGGTACTAAAAAAAATTGAATAGACAATAAATTTTAGGATACAAAACAAACATTTTCATAATTGATTAGGTAGTAAAAGAAACACAAAATCGAATAGACACTTAAAAACTCAAGAATCTTCCACAAGTTATTACATCTTATGGGAGAACATGGATCTTCCTTGTTTTCAATTTCATGTCTAGATGATTTTTTTTCCTGATCATATTCTTTTATTTTAGAGAAATAAAAATTAATTTGGTTTCTCTTTTCTTCCTAGAAAACCTTTGCAATTGTTCACCAAGCTTGGCTAACTTAAAGACATTAGATCATTGTAAGCTACCACCATTATTCACCACAAGCAACCCTCATTCCTTGACATATAACTCATTTTTTTTAGATCATCTGCCATTATTGTTCTCCACATTTAGTGCTATCATATCAACCTTCATGGTATAAGGTAGGTTTCTATTTTCTTATTTTATTTAGTTTTTTATCTCACTTATAATTTATTTGTCATAATTGTAAAGGTAGCATACTCTTTTTCTTAAAAGTATTCTCTTTTCATCTTCATGGAATTTCACTTGTTAAGAGTGGTTCACATAGTGGTAACAATTTATTTTTAAAAAAAATTTGATATCAACAATATAATATATGATGATTGTTTTTAAAAAATGAACTATACAATATAACAACGGTTCATGGAATTTCATGACTATTTACTATAAAAAATGAACTTCATAATCAAAGACTTTACTATGGATTAAAGGTTAACATATTTTACTAGTTAGTTCATACAAGTACCATGGATGTTTGCATATTAATTTTAATAATTAGTATATATAAGAAGGATGGATATGCATGAGGGTACTCCTTGATTTTAATTTACTAAATTATGTAAATTATAGTTTTTATTATGTGTTATATATACTACTGTTACTATATATCAAATCAATTATTATCTATGTAATTATGTGGATAACATTAATCATTAATCCGGTAATTTGAAATAAAATTCCACCTTAAAATGTTATTTGGGGTTGTTGCCTTGTAGCTTATGCAATTAGGCAAAGTAAGAAATGGATAACCTATTGAAGAACTAGGTAGGTTTTCTAAGGAGTTGATGCCTAGACAATCACTTCAAATACTTTTATAATTGTATGGTTAGAAATTAGGAACCTATAAGACAACCAATAAGGGTGAATGAAAAGAAAAAAGTTAAGAAAATCCAACCAACAAAAGTAAATTGGAATTTGAATATTGGGCAGATTTTTATTAGGAAAATTTTAATGATTTGTATGATGTAGGTAAACATTTGATGTTTGGAACAATTATTTTTTATTAATATGATTGATAAGTAAAAGGAAGAAAATAACAAACAAGAAAATAAAGGACAAAGTAATCACAACAAGATATAAGTTTTAATGTGGTTTCATAATTTGTTTATTTCTATGGGTTATTCCAATTAAATCTTACCCTTAAGGCCTGACTTAAGTGGTAAAGCAATAGGGAGAGTTTGTGGGAGGTTCGAAGTTCAAGTTACATTAGGGGCAAAATTTACTTATTAGAAAAAAAAAAAAAAAAAAGGTGTGCCTAGTGGACATCTTCAATGTACCCTTATGAAGGCATTAGGATATACTCCCCTCTAATGATAGGGAAAAGTGGGTTTTGATTCACTAATTTGAAAAAATATATATAGAAAAAGGAATCTTAACTTTTATAAATTAGTTTTATCTTTATCCATTTAAAAATATTTTAAAATGTATGTACCTTTTCATAAGTCAAATAATTAATTCCTAAAATGACCTTTTACTTATTAGTTTAATAATACCAATTGACAATATATTTTTTTTTTATATCATGAGAATTGATTTAAGATCAATAAAATAAGAAAATTAAAAAATTAAAAATACAATTAAAACAAAAACTTTAAAGCTAAAATATAAAAATAAAATATTAACTTTCACTTTGGTAAATCACACTAGTAGAAAAAATAGATTTGAGAAAGAGTTAGAAATAGGAGTCAATATTTTTTTTTAATTTTTAAGTTTTTTGGTTTTAATTGTATTTAATTTTAAATTTTCTTGGTTTTAATTGCATTTAAATTTTAAGTATTTTAGTTTTAATTGTATTTTTAATTTTAAAAATTTCTTATTTTATTGTTGATGTCAACTAACAAAATTTTTATTTAGTTTTATTTATTTATTTATTAAATGAGAAGATAGAATGGATTTATATAATACATGATATAAAATCATTATTAATTAAATAATTAGAAAGATTTTGTTTATCACTCGAGAATTCTAGAGAATTTTTCCAAAATGATTTATATTTCATATTATATAATAAAAAATTTATAATATTACTTGTAAGATACTTTTATCAAATTAAAAGATAAATTAATTTTTTGATAATTTTATTTGATACTATCAAGTAAAAGAGTATTTCAGGAAATAATTATTTGAATTATAAAAAGTGTATGTATTTTAAAATATTTTTAAATGAATGAAAATAAAACTAATTTATAAAAGTTGAACTTCATTTTATTTTTATATTTGCTCAAATTAGTGTATTTAAACCCACTTTTTTGTTAATGATATATAGATTGTTCAATGTATACAACACATACACTATTACATCTAATTTAGAATTCAATCCTGATATCAAGATAAGTCATTATACTGAAAAGCAAGATTATATGTTATAACTTCTATTGAATTGCCTAAATTTACAAACAACCATGAGTAACTTATCAAGTCACAATGATCCCTTGGTTTATGCTTTTGTTATATCGATCCTCTATGCATCCAAGCCATGTTCAAGTCACAATTATCCCATGGTTTATGTTTTCAAAATTTTCATTGATCAATTGTGTTCTGTAAGATTTTCCTTTCTATTTGTTTTTCCTCTAAACAATGGTGATGGTGAGTGTCATGGTGTTTCTCATAAAAGATTTCATTAAGTTTTTATAGCATGGGATTTCAACTCGAGTTTTAAGTTAATAATAAAATAAAGGTTAGTTTCATTCATCTCCCTTGAGGTTTTGGCTAAATACATATAGCTCCCGTAAGTTTGAAATTTCATCATGCACCTCCTTTATTTTGAACGGGAGGGAAGGTAAGTGAAAAAAAAAATGAGAAGGATAAGAGATATATTTGATGAAATTTCAGACCTATGGAGCTTATATGTATTTAGCCGAAACCTTAGAGGAAGTGAATGGAATTAACCTATTAAATAATTATACTCTTAATTTTGTTACTTTTATTAACCGAGAGGAACACTACTCTCATAAAATAGATTTAGTGCACTCTTCTTAAATTAGAGAAAATATTGTAGTGAAGGAAAATATTAAAGGAGGGCTGAATTATTACATTTTTTTTTTTTTTTTTGCTATTCAAGTTATGAGAGCATTATTATTCATTAAGAGAGATGACACATAACCAAAATTACAAACATAAACACCCCATAATAGGAAGCCTAAGTAGAAGAAAAAAGAAAAATTAAAAAATTTCAGATGGCTCTTTCTCTCTTCTCTCTTCTCTCTTATCTCCTCTCTCATCTGATGCCCACCATAGCTCGCTCGCTTGCGTTACAGATGAGACACTCAGACTACACCCCTCATTCAAATTCATCTCTCTCTTCACCATTAACATCTCTCTACATGAAAATTGAAGTATGGTTCTGAGAATATGTACGTGATTAAGCCACTGCAACTGTGCCTGACCGTACAGCTTTGTTGCTGGAAGACTTGTTGGAGTCTGATTTTCTAAGAGACCTCATATTCCAGCTCTTCTCTTTGGCTTCATCAAACTCCATCTGCTCTTGTCTGCACTCTTTGCTACAAAATGGAGTGTTCCCTCTGCAAAATAAAATCAAAAAACAAAATTTAGATTTTTCTATTCATGTGAAATAATAATTAATAATCTTCATCTGGAATTAAATCCTGGAATTAGATTTTTTTTTTTGGGCCTATTCAGATCTTATGTTTGGTTGCTGAGAAATTTTGAAAGAAAAATATGCAAGTCTGATAGTTTTTTGTTCCCAAAAGACAAAACTTCGCATCACCTACTTCAAAATTGTTTTCTGAAGACATTCAGTTGGGTTGGAGCTGTTTTTCTCGGGAAACAAAGGCAGACTAAAATAAGATTCAACTTTTGACATGTTTTCTCAGATGGTCCTAACAGCCAAACAGAAATGCTTATTACATCATCTGAAACAAATGGAACACAAAAAATGAATCAAAAACATCAATCATTACAAGTAATCCACCAACTTAAATCTCTCATGAAGATGTCTATGTTATTAGAACAATTTTTCTAGGGTTTTCTTTGACTGAAAATCCACTGCAAACGACCCAAAAATAACAAAGTGCTAATTGGCAAATCTACATCTGGGTATCATAAACCTTGCAAATAAAATAAAAGAGAGAATTCTTCAAATTGATACATAAAGCTAATCACCTGTACATGAAGATGTCTGCGTTGTTTCCAAGTGGTTTCTGGCATAGAAAACAAGCTTCTAAGAAATGGGGCTGGTGGGGGTACTCCTCACACCCGGCGTAATAAAGCAAGCCTGATCTGGGAGAAGAAGAAGAAGAAGCTGCCATAGTGAATGAAGATGGAGAAGCTGATGGCTGTTGAGATGCGCAGGAGGCTATATGCAGATTGAAAGGACTGCCAGGGGGAGGAGAAATGAGAGAGGAGCAGAAATTATATAGATGCAGAATTGAAAATCAGGTGCGCAAAGGACCATAGAGAACAGGTAGCCTGCACACCCACCAGTATTTCTGATTGGTTGCAGGCTCTGATGGTGGGATGTGATCCTTTTAGATTGTGGTCCATGGGATTACTAGAGAGTTCCTGCGAGATGTCAGCTGTAGATGGTGGTTTTCCCAAATCCATGGGACTGAATCCATTGGCTCGAGTGGCATACATGCATTTAAATTTTTTGTTTTTATGTTCAATTTTATTTCAATAATTTTGGCAATATTTTATTTATCTCCTCCATTTTCTCAATTATCCAATGTTCAAAACTTTTTTCTGATCACAAAAAATTGATAATGGAAATATTTCTTTGATCTTCACATTTTAAAGATAATATTTATTTCACTATTTTTTATATTTATAATATTGTCTTCTTATATTATGTACAAATAAAATAAAATCGGCTCGTTGGGAACTTTTTGAAAATAGTTTTTAAAAATAATTTTATATATTTTTTTAAAAAAAATTATTTGAGAATTTGAAATATATTCAAACCCTTTTTCATATTTATAAATAATTTTCAAAATTAACTTTTTTTTACACTTTAAAACGACTTATATAAAACAAATAAAAACGATTAAAATATGCTTTTCAAAAATAATTATGTGGACAACAAAGTTTTTAAAAACTATTTTCTATAAAAATTAAATATGTTTTCAAATATGAAAAAGTAAGAGTGTTTTGTGTGATTTAAAAACAATTTTATTTAAATAAAAAATTATTTTCATAAATTTTTAACACTATTTTGTTATTGTTTTGTTGAAAACAATTTTGTTAAATAAAATGAGATAGAAAACAATTTTTAAAAAATAAGTAAGAGTTGTTTTCATCGATTTTAAAAAACAAAAAGAAAACACGGTCCTATTTTGACTATGTTTTTTAAAATTTATTTTTAAAAACTATTTTTTATTATTTAACTTAAAAATAATTTTTAAAAACAAATTTTAAAAAAATGACCAACCAGACCCCAATTTTTAAATTTTTTTTTTATAGAAAGACTTTTTTAGATGCAGTTCTATTTTATAAAAAAAAAAATATAATACATAAAAATAGATTGTTATTTAATTAAATCACTTTTAAAATATATAAAATATAATAGTATAGTAAAGGCTTGTCTCCTACTTCAAATATACTTGTTTTTCAAATTGGCCTAACAATTAGGCAAATGACATATTTTCAATAGGTTCAATGAATAGGGATTTAAGTTTGATGTCATAGATTTAAGGCTTGTGACATCACCTTGAAAATAAAAATGTTTTTGGAACCCACCCGCTATTTGATTTTTCTACTTAATTAATCTTTTTTTTTAATTAAAAACTTTTTTTCTTGAATATTTATTAAATATATTTAAAAATAATTATTATTATTACTTACGAAAATGATAACCATTTTCAAGAATAGGGCATGAATTAATTGTGGGATGGAACATAAATTTCATAAATGATAAATCAATTCATTCATTTTCAGACTTATTCATGGATTGATTCAAAACTTTTCAACATTGCTAAGGAAAAAAATTTCATAAATGGTAATGATTATTTCTTTAGAATAATTGAAATTCTGAATTATTTTCTCTACTTTACTACAAGACTGATCAATCAATCCATTATCATGCTTTTGACTTCTCAACCATAAAGTACTTATTGGGAATTTTTAAAATTATTTCCCTATAACTTTTTTTCTTTCAGTTGGTACTTATTGGGAATTATATTTTATTTTACTCACAAAAAGTTAAAAAATATAAATAAATATTAATTTTAAATATTTCAGAAAAATATTTTTCATTCCACCCTTATTTTTATGTTTATTTTTTTTCAGACCTTTTATTAATATGTTTTTATACCCAATTATTGTCATGATAAAAAGGACCAAAAAAAAAAAAAAGAAAGGAGAAAATTCCAGTGCCACGTCATAACTCATAATTGAAGGGGGGTATCTGGACAAAAAAACAAATCAATTCGAACTTTTTTCATAATTGAAATCTCATAGCACAAAAACTCATAATTTGTCCAGATAGCCCCTGGGCCCCACACCTTCGTCGTCTTCTGCGTCCGTCGACTCCAATCCTAGTCGGCGTGGGCCCGACAATTCATAAACAACCACCAACAGCGGGGCCTACGATGGCTCTACTCCCAAGGTCGCTGTCCCCTCTACCCGTAAACCACTGGGCAGCTGCTTTTTCCTGGCTGCCCGAGACACGTGCGGGATGTCAGGGCCACCAGCGCAGCCCCAGGTAAATGTTTGATTAAATAAGGGGGCGAGGTGCTGTCAAGTACGTGGCGGATGACGATAAAGAAATGGGAATATAAGTGGACGCGGTCTTCGCCGGGGAATCGCGTGGAGGACGGAGTGAGATGAGATGGACGGTGAAGATGGCGCCTCGTGGGATGCCTGCGAAAGCGACTCCATTATTTGGGGCTGCCACTTGCCACGAATCCCACGTTGGATCATGAGCAAGATTCTAGTTAAATACGAGTAGGTGAGAAAGTTGAAATTAAAAAATATTAAAATAATTGAAGTTGAGTATTAAAATAATTGATTTTTTTAGTTTAGGAAGAATCCTGTAGTTTTATTTTCTGACTAATAAAATATATTAGAATAAATTTTGATTTAATTGATTTGAAAAATATGATGATTGAGGCTTTGGAAATTGAAGACTTTATAAAGGGTATCATGGAATTGCACTTAGAGAATCATTTTTAGTTCAATGTTTTTCTTGAAAATTTTAACTCAGGTGGTAAATGACAATATTAAGTTACATTTGAGTTATCATTGAAGTTCATTTATTAACTTCATTTACTTATCTTAAAGATGAGTAATGGGAGATAATTTTGAAAGTCTATAAAAAGGTTTTTCATCCCTCGTAAAAAAATCATCTTTAGTAAAAAGAAATTCTTTTTCTTTCATTCTTCCAACTCTCTCAATTCTCTTCTTTGATTCTTTCCCCCCATTATATATTATTAAAGTAATATATATATTCTCTACTTTTGTTTGTATTACATTTATTCTTGTTATCAGTATGGATTACTTTAAAAGTAATTCTTTAATCTCAATCCTAAGGTTATTTTTGTATAAAATAAATTTTACATATTTACATTACTATTAATTTGTTCATTTAGATTATGTTATATATTGTCAAAAGTTATAAGCAAATTATTTGGTTTTAATTATAATCAAAAGTCATGCTACTGTTATCAATTTATTGTAACTAATTCTAATAATATTATTTTGTCATATATATGAGGTTTTTTTTTTTATAATATTGAATATTACAAAACTTGAATTTATAGCACTTGATATTTTGGGAAAGAATTATTTATTTTGGATCCTTGATACTGAAATACATCTTAATGCAATGAATCTTACAACTACGATCAAAGAAGGAAATCAAGCATCCCTGTAGGATTGTGCAAAAATACTTATTTTCATTCGTCGTCATCTCCATGAAGGTTAAAAAACAAGTATCTTATAGTAAAGGTCTATGAAGTGATTTGAAGGAAAGCTATGACCACAAAAAAATTTTGATTCTCCCAAAAGCTAATATGAGTGGATGTACTTGAGGTTGCAAGATTTTAAAATTGTTAGTGAATATAACTTTGCATTGTTCAAAATTAGCTCTCAATTAAAGTTGTGTGGAGAAAAAAAAAAAGGCATGTTAGAAAAAACTTTTACTATATTTCATGCCTCAAATGTGCTCCTATAGTAGTAGTATCAAGAGCGTAAATTTACAAAATACTCTAAATGAATATCATGTCTTCTTGTTACTAAACAAAATAATGAGCTTTTGATGAGAAATCACTAGTCTCATACAATTGGATCTAAACCATTCCTTGAAGATGAGGATGAGGACATGGTTGTGATTGTGAAAGGAGTTCTAGATACCAAGGTTATCATGGTAGTAATTCCTCAAATTCCCAAAAAAAAAAAAAAAAAGTCACATTGCACCATCAGAAGTGGAGCAATCTGAGGCAAAACAAGAAAATGAGTAGTGTATACAGGATAAACCTCCCAAAAACCATGAGAGTAATTACTATAGATGTGGTATGAAAGGGCATTAGGTGTTTACATGTCGTACACCCAAACATTTAACTGACCTTTACCAAACATTAATGAAATTAAAAGGAAAAGAGATAGAGATAAACTTTACTGATGGTGATGGGTTGGACCTAACGTACTATGACATTGATTTCTTTAGATAAATGATGAAAAAATTGTTAGTGAATATAACTCTGCATTGTTCAAAATCAGCTCTCAATTAAAGTTGTGTGGAGAAAAAAAAAGACATGTTAGAAAAAACTTTTACTATATTTTATGCCTCAAATGTGCTCTTATAGCAGTAGTATCAAGAGCGTAAATTTACAAAATAATCTGAATGAGTATCATTTTTTCTTGTGGATGAACAAAATAATGAGTTTTTTTATGAGAAATCACCAATCTCGTACAATTGGATCTAAACCATTCCTTGAAAACGAGGATGAGGACATGGTTGTGATTGTGAAATGAGTTCTAGATACCATGGTTCTCATGGTAGTAATTCCTCAAACTCCCATAAACAATATATATACCGCATTGCACCACCAAAAGTGGAGCAATCTAACGCAAAACAAGAAAATGGGTAGTGTATATAGGATAAACCTCCCAAAAACCATGCGAGTAATTGCTATAAATGTGGTATGAAATGGCATTGGGTGCTTACCTGTCGTACATCCAAACATTTGACTGACCTTTACCAAACATTAATGAAAATAAAAGGAAAAGAGATAGAAATGAACTTTAATGATGGTGATGGGTTGGACCTAACGTACTATGACATTAATTTCTTTAGAGCTCCTAGTGAAAAAATTGACCATTTAATAAATGATGAAAATTCGAACATTGACTATTAACGTTACTTTATATCTTGTTATATGAATTAATATATCATTGTGTCTTATATTTACATATTGTTATTGCATTCATATCGCTATTTACATTATGCCTTTGTTTTTTTTTCTCTAAATATTAGTTATATCTAAAATTTATGCGTTATTGGGTCTCAAAATGAATGATGATCATGTATGTCTCGTAGACTATGTGACCATGCACACAAATCTTCGAGATAAAAGATACTTCCTCAAATTTACATTAACAAAAACTAATATAAGTACCATATATAATACTATAAACTTGGTTGAAGGCTCTAAAAGAACAAATATAATGTTACCAAATGGAACTAGATTACATATAAATTAATGATGCTTTATATTCAAGTAAATCCATAAGAACTTTGCTTAGTTTTAAAGATATCCACATAAATGGATATCATATTGAAACTATGAAGGAAGGTAATGTAGAATATCTTTACATTCCTTTTATTATGTTTGGCCAAAGGCTTAAAGTAGAAAAACTCTCAGCTTTCTCATTTGGGTTGCATCATACAATTATAAAGCTTATTGAATCATATGTTGTCGTGAACCAAAAGTTCAATGACCTAAAAGTTTTTATCCTTTGAAATGACATGCTATATCACCCAGGGTCTTCAATGATGTGTTGAATAATAGAACAGTCACATAGGCATCCATTAAAGAACCAGATAATTTTTTTGCCTAATAAATACTCATGTATTGCCTACTTATAAGGTAAATTAATAGTTAAACCATCTTTTACTAAAGTCATATCCAAGTCACCAGTCTTTTTAGAAAGAACACATGGGGACATATGTGGGCCTATTCATCCACCTTGTGGACCATTAACCATGATTCTTTGTTGTCCAAAATACCAAGCCTAAGAGTGCGTTTGACAATGATTTTAATAAGTGTTTCTAACCTTCTAATGCTTAAAAATTTAAAATTTTCAAGTATTAAAAAAAACTAAAAATACTTCCTAAAATCAGTACCAAACGTACTCTTAATTATGTAGCAACTTTAGCCAAGAAAAACTAGAGAAAAAGTCACTAGGACTTTTGTAGTACTCCGGGAATCATCCTCAAGGACTGGCATATGGAAGTTGTCAAACTAGGTCTAAAAGATTGTTTTTTGCTAAATTCTTGAATTAGAAAAAATAAAATTTTGATTTGAACAAAATTGAATTTAATAAATAAACCTTAAATAAATTGCAAAAGAATGATTGATTTCTAATTCAAATGATTGAAGATTAAGGGTTCCACAATCCAACTTTGGGTATAGGACCTTAGGCAAAATAAGGGTATCAATTTTAATTAGTCTTAGGGTATTCAAAATGTTGGGTCAAACGAGATCAACATGAGTTCCACAACTCAGGGTTGTATTCATATCCTAACTTTTAATATTTTATTCCATTGCTGAAACACAAAATAAATGAATGGGTATGAAAATTGGGTTTAGGTCTAGGAGTTAGGTCTTTACTACTTTGTGTAGATTTGTCTTAAGGTAGATAACAATAACAAAACCTTTGATAACTAGGGATCAAGAATTACCAAGAATCCCTAATATCAAGGAATGGGTCATTGTACCATCCCCTAATTCAAACTAACATTAGATGATATTTTTATTTTCATCTATTATGCCTTAACCTTTCATTCATTCCATTTTTTGTTCAAAATTTACCCATTGTTTTCCTTTGGCTCTAAACCCTAGGTTTTCATGTTTAACACCCCAAGATAGCTTTTTAGCCTAGCATGGTGGTGATTTCATTCACATAATCCATGAAAGAAGAATAAAGAACCATTCTTGAATAAAAGAAATTAGAAACAATTGATTAAAATAAAGAAAACAAACCAAGAATCTACAATGTCGTCTTTTCTCCCTAAGAAAATCCAAAAACATCTAATAATTCCCCTCACTCCTAAAAAAGAACTCTAATGCCCCATTTATAAACTAAATGTTAAGTTGACACATGGCAAGATCCTAGAGAGCATGTAAAATTTTCTTTCCAAATCAAAGGTTCTTAATAAAAGTTGTAAAAATTTGAGTCACGGGAGTCTTTAATGAAAAGATGTTGATTTTGCATGAGGATTATCCATTTTGCACGGTCATGTGAAATATAAATGTATTGGCAACATTCTAACATCATTCTAGTGCATTTGAGTTCTAATTAGAATGTATGAACTTCAAGCCATATCCTTCAACCTTCTTTCTCGTGTTTGCTTGCTCTCCAAATCTTTCCACTACCTTCATTTCTTTCTTTCCTGCTATGAATTGCTCCACTTTCATTTATCAAAATTTTTCTTATGTTTCACACTCTTGAAGCTCATTCTAAGCATGTCTAGTCTCTCTTCTACCATGACTGAAAATGGCTTCTCCAACTTGTATTCTTTTCATCATTTAAACCTGAGATTTAGCTCAAGATATATGTTAGACCCATGTCTAAGGTCTTAGCAACAATTCAAGTTAAGTTGGGTGAATTGAGCATTTACATTTACATAATCCCTTTCTATGTGTGCCATTAGAGCATAATTTGTGGCTCTAATAAACCATTATGGTATTTTATGATCTTAATAGATGTCTCTACTAGCTAGTCACATGTTTGTCTTCTTTCTATATGTAATGTTGCCTTTGTTGGGCTCCTTGCACAAATGATTAAATTATGAGCACAATTTCCAGATTATCCAATCAAAACAATACGTCTTAATAATGCTGACAAATTTACTTCTCAAACATTTATTGACTATTGCATGTCAGTAGGGATAAATATTGAGCATCTTGTTGCTCATACCCATAGCTAAAATGGTTTAGCAAAATCCTTTATCAAATGTCTCCAATTAATAGCTCATCTATTAATTATGAAAACCAAATTACCCACTTCTACCTGAGGACATACTATTATGCATGTTGTAGCTTTAATTTGTATTCAACCTATAACTTATCATGAATACTCTCTTTCACAACTAGTACTTGGAAAACAACCAAATATCTATCACTTACAAATCTTTGGTTGTGTAGTATATGTACGAATTGCACCTACACAACGCATTAAAATAGTTCTCCAATGAAGACTTGAGATTTATGTAGATTTTTATTCTCCATCTATCATAATATATATTGAACCCTTGATAGGAAATGTTTTTATAGCCCATTTTATGGATTGTTTTTTTAACGAGAGTGTTTTCCCATCATTAGGGGAAGAAAATCCACTAGAAGAATGACGAGAAATTACTTGGAACACATCTACTATGTCCCATCTTGATTCTCATACAAATCAATGTGAACTAGAAATTCAAAAGATCTTTCAGTTGCAAAATCTTCCAAACCAATTACTAAATGCATTCATTGATACAAAGAAAGTGACAAAGTCACATATCCCAGCTACAAATACTCCAACATAGATTGATGCCCTTATAGGACAGTTAACAAATGAATCTAAGATATGTTTGAAGCACAGTAGATCTGTTGGCTCAAATGATGTAACTCCCCGAAAGAGAAGAACATAGTGAAAACTTGGCATTCTAGAAGAGACCATCAAAATGATTGATCAGTCTAAACTTGATAGATCTATAGGCCTAGAAGAGACATAAATAATCTAGAAAGTCACTAAAGAGGCACATATTAAATAAGAAACCCTTGAAGTGGTACGAACTAAACAAGTAACCCTTAAAGAATCACAAGTACCTGAAAATTGTGAGATCTCAATAAGTTATGTGCACATGGGAGAAAAATGGGGTCAAAATAATATTGTTATTAACAATATTTTTTCTTTCCAAGTGGCCTTTAATATTATAAGAAATGATGAAGATCTCGAACCATGAAATGTGGAAGAATGTCGACATAGAAATTATTGGCCCAAATGGAAAGAAGCTATGCAGGCAAAGTTAAACTTATTAACAAAGCAAGAAGTTTTTTGACCTATATTCCAAACGCTTGAAAATGTAAAGCCTATTGGGTACAAATGGGTATTTGTACGAAAACATAATGAGAGTAATGCAATCATAAGATATAAAGCATGATTAATAGCACAAGGCTTCTCATAGAAACCTAGTCTTTATTATCTTTATTGATGGAATGGGAAAAAACTACAATTGACATCATAGTGAGCATGATTTTGTTGTTAATTACCCAACAATTGATAACATACATTTTTGGACTATCATATATGTTAGTTTGCTTGTATTAAATTTTTTTGTGAACTAGCTTGCAATATCCTCCATTAAAATTTGTTTATTGATATTGTCACTTACTTGAAATCAATGAATATTAATGAAAATGACATTCTTAGATATTTTTAAGGTGTTTTGGTAATAATCCTAATTTTCAACATAAATTTGTTGAACAATTGCTTTTTCATTATATAATTCTTTGTAGGATATTGGAAATTTTAAGTATTATAAATTAGTTTAAACATAAACAAACCATTGAGTTAGCTTGATTAAGGTCTAGAAAGAATAATAATTACTAACAATATTTTATAGACAAACTATAATCTATAGTTAATAAAACTAAATTGATGAGGAAGTTAGGTGGTAATGAAGGCTTAATTTTACCAATCCAATTACAATTCAATCTTGAAAGATATTTTAGTGAGAAAGAAAATGAAGAATTTGCGGCTAAAAAATGATCAATTGTTTTATAAAAAATGACATAAAATGATCAATCGTTATTGATTAAATTCCTAGAATAATGAATATTTAATTGTTTTTCTTAAGGGCAAAATGATCAATTGTCCTCTAAAAAAAGATAAATTTTCTTCAAGTCCTAGCTAGCTTAATAAGCTATTGAAGCAAGAAATATGTAAAGGGACATTTAATCATCATTGCCCATTACTAGAGATGATAAGTTGTCTTCAATACACTAAATGTGAGGTTCATAATGTAAAAACTAGAATTGATTAATTCTTTTTCCAAAAAAAATCAATGATTCAAGCCCTACATTGTTGAAAAGCTAGCAATTATACCAAGTGTTGGTCCATGTTCCATCCATTAATGTGTGGCTAGGAATAGTCTACTTGTCTTGGTCGTGATCTAACCACATAGGATTTTGATGCACAGGCAAGTGTCATATATAGAATATAGCAAGGAAACTTATCTATCATATGTAAAGGACACCTAGCAGCTACTAGTGTGGTTATGTTTTACCACCAATTTATGGTTGGAAATTATCCAATGTCCTTATTTTAACTCAATTATATAAGCTTTTGCAAAGGTAGCTAGATGAGGCATAAAGAACACCTTGTAATAGTTTGAATTCAAATAGTAGCTTGATATATCTGATATCACTTTATAAGAGGCAGAAAATTCCTAAGTTTGTAGACTGATCTTCCTTATCAAGTACTTACAAGGTTGTGTACACAATCTTGTTAATCTACCAATAACTAATATTTGGTACCCCTCACTATGGGTGGGGTGTTTCTAGTTCTAAATATTAGTATTAGTTGATTTTAGATTGTTGGATTTTATAATTCTTAGTTTAATCCTAGTTAAGGTGGTTGATGTGAAGAGGGTCATTCCTCTTTAATGTCTATGTTCTTTGTTGTAAAGTATATGTGCAAATTGTGTGAAATTGGCAGTGAAGATGAGGAATAGATTTACTTAATGTTTCCAAGTCATGTGTTTATGAATTATTACAACATATCGCATATACGTCATTTATCTTTAAATTTGTATATGTTGTAATGGTTTGATGAATAGCTAGTTTTTTTAGCCAATAGGTAATGGAGTGTAATTGAATCTTGTGTGGGAAGGTTTGCTTGAACGCTAAGGGGTAATTATCCTCCTTATTGTAAAGGCATGTGATCTTATGGCATGGATTACTCAATTGTAGGAAATAAATGTTTGATTGGTCACTAGCATGGGAACAGTGGAAAATAAGTGACAATATGTTTGCATACTGGTATAGGTGCACTCTTATGAAATAATTGGGGGTATGATTTTTGTTTAAGAGCCCCTAAAAAAGAAATAGGTTTGTGATACACTTTTGAATTGATAAGTGGCAATAGTCCTAGGATGAGAACTACTAAAGGAAGAAGGAAAAAGTACCATAGAGTGAAAGACCCAAAACATATCCCTCAAAGATCCTAATTAGAATATGATAAGAGCATAGACATATGTTTTTAGGCGAGTCCTTAAATATAAATTTATGAGTTGTTATATGTCTGGAAGTTTAGAGAAAATGAAAAAAGAGTTATATATACATACATATATATATATTCTATGGTAATATGGAACCACAAAACATGGTAGAGCTCTCATGGCAAGTAAAATGGCAAAAGTACAAGTAGTTGTCCTCATGGTAGGAGGGCTAATGATGACAAATATGCTATTAGTTATGATGTTTATTATTTATACCTATTTAGATACATTAAAACAAAGCTTGTTGGGTCATCAACTATGGTTTGATCATCATAGTGCACATGTTTTTATCTATATGAGAATTATATTACCATGTGTTTAACTAGATCTTTTAAAACAAACTATCATCTTACTCAACGCACCCAAATTAATTAATTTTCAAATTCAATTATTACTGCTCTTGTCGGGAGTAGAAGGTAGTTGCTTAGATGTTTGGAAAGAACTTCTTCGGCTACATATGTAGTTGAGACCAAGGATGAAAATATCGGTTATCGCGGATATATCAGTACTTCGATTTTACGGATATATTGAATATATCGAAGATATATCGGCAGATATTTTGGAAAAAAATATCAGTAGGCTTAAAATTGTTAAAAACTCATGAAAATGTTAGGAAAACCTCATAATAATATAATTAGAAGTATAATAGACATTTTAAAGTTATTTTATTGAAAATTTTGATATATGTATAACATGATTTATCATATTTGATAATAATATCGTATGCATCGATAAAAATATGAATTTTATAAGTGTACATTTATTTTTAAATTACATCTAATATTATGATATTTGATTATAATATGTCTAATTTTAAATTATATATTAATATTAAAATTATGATCCATTTAATTCAATTATATTAAACAATATAAAATAAATTATGATATATATATATATATATATATATATATATATATATATATATATATATATATATATATATATAATTTTTTTAATATTTAATTAATTATTAATGATATTAAAAACATTATGAAGAAAATTTTATAATTTTTATATTTTTGGTAATCAATTAAAAGAAAATTTTGCATTTAATTATAAAATAATTATAATTAATTTGCTTTTTAAAATATTCTTTTTATATAATGAGTTTAAGTATATATAAATTTAGTACACAATATATAACAAAGGCAAGTTTGCTCGAATGGCAAGTGGAGTGTACCTTCTAGATTTTCCGCATTCTGTTGTAAAGAAGCTTTCATGGGAATGAATATGTAACAAATATTGGTATATCTAATTGACAATGGAAATACATATGAGAATAAATATTCACGAGGGCTAGCACTATTGAATAATAGTAAAATCTTCAAAATATTATGAGACTCTTAGTGGCAAAAGTAATCATGAGACCTCTAATGCCAAAACAAACAAGAAAGTATACGTGGAAGGTATGACCATTCCTATGCTAACACAAAGCTATTATACATGTTACAAAGCGATTGATTGTTCTTTTTTTGGACTGATTATTACCTAGTATGATAGGACAATTACACTTTTTTAGCTAGATGACTAATCATCTTCTTGATCATTCTACTTAATGCTTAACACAATTTCTTTTAGATAATCATCTTGTAAGTTGATTTTAAAAAATGGGGAAATCATGCAATCATATATCACCAAAAAATAAAAATAAAAAAGAACTTTTTGGAACATTGTTTTTACCCTTTCAATTTTAGTGTGAAGTAAGAAAAAATATTACTTATTTATGCACTCTAATAGTATTTTTGAATTTGTTTCAAAATTACCCTCAAAAGTTGAGGATAAGTGCACCCACCACTTTTTTTTTTTCTCTCACACATCTCAATTGTCACGTTCCTACTTTTTTAAAATTTTCTGTTTTCATTTTTTTCCTCTCTTACCATCATATACATTGCCACTATTATATTTCTTATTATTATTTTTCTTTTTTTCCTTTGGCATTTCTTTTAATATGCTCATGTATTCTCTCATAAAACTTCTTTAATTTTAATTTTTTTTCACTCTCTTATGTCTCCATATTTATTGATTTAATTCTTTTTTGGACATATTAAACTTAAAATGATAATATATAATAAATAGTTAATATAACCATTAGGACATAGAGTTTTGTTTATATGTCGGCAATTTTGTTTGTTTTTTTTTTTTTTTTATGTTTGGTTATAAAAGTTTTTTTAAATAGTGACATGTTCTCCATTGAAGATCAGTGGTTATTGTTAGTCCAACCAGGAAGTCATAAGTACATCTAAAAAGATTTGGCTTGTGGCATATTAGGCTCCTATGAGGTATAAAAAGATTCAGTACCTTTTTTATCAAGTTAAAATAATTTTTATTGACTTTTTTAAAGAGAAAAGGATCACTCAAGCGGTGTAAGTTCGCTCAAGCAGTCATACTTGTTTTGTTGAGATTTTTTCATGCAAATCGAATTTGGAACTCTTCCAAAACCAAATCTCTTAGGCTTAGTTGCCTATAAATACCTCATTATAAGCCCTTGAGGGTAAGAAATTAATCGCATTGAGATCATTGAGAGACCTTACATTCTTTAGAAAAAGTCTCCTAGAGAGAGCCTAAAGTGTCACACTATTCTCAATCTCTCATTCAAGGATTTGATATTTAAATCTTGGTTTGAAAACTTTCATCCCTTTGGCGAGACTAAAGTAATCCACTGGAGCAATTAAAGGTTGTTGCGTTGTAGACGTGAATCAAGTTGTAAGTATTGGAGAGTAAGTCTTTAGGATAAAACGATTAGGTAAATCTATATAACTTGATTTTATATAGTAGATTTAGATTAGTAGGTCTTAGGTCTCATGATTTTTTATTTCTATAGTTAGTGTGGGGGTTTTCCATGTAAAAATCTTATGTCTCATTGTTTATATCTTTTATATTTGATATTTTGTTTGAATTGTCTATAATTGATAGAATAAATTGTCTCTATCATCTCGCAGGGTAAAAGAATTAGGTATAACATATAAATTTTTATTGAAAATTTTTAAATCACCCCTCCTTTAGGTGTTCCCTATTAGAGTTTCAGTTTTTCAATAACAAATTACATAAAAACATAAATATATATAATAGACAAAAATGAAAATATTATCCCACAAATAATATACTTGATGATTTTAAATATTAATTTATATTATTTTTATTTTTATTTTAAATTTATTATATCAAAATCATAGTAAGTGATGGTGCTTTTATCTTTTTTCTTATGGTTTTAACTTGAACGTGGATCTAATTTTTGTTAAGTTAAAATCTTTAATTTTTAAATCAAAACAAAATAAAAAAAGAAAATATTTTACTATTTTAATTATATATAACATAGTTGTCAATATTCTAACTGAGAAACCAATGATGTTTGTTCCTTTGGTTTGTCATTATTCATTTATTCCTCAACTTTGAGAAAATATTCTACTATTGCTAAGGTTAGTAGTTACTTTGGCCTTTGGGTGAGATCCTAGAGTGATTGTACATTACTTATGGATTGCGTGACTAGTGGTTTAGATAGGTAACAATAGATATTCTCAATAAAGACACTAGGATATCTCATGAATTCGATATAGTATGTCCCCTGGTGAAATTTTAGCACAACTAAGTTAATAATAGAACAAACTTGAAGCTTTTTACAATCCAAAGATTTATATTTCAAAGGCATCTAACCGAGAAAAATTTAACCACAAAAATCATAACTTCTTCCTTAATCACACTTCAAGTTCTAAAATGTTTTAGATGAATCTTGGGTATTATAATGAAAAAATGATTATTACTTTCTCCAAGTGGAAAATATATATTGGTCCCAGGTTACAGTACCTATTTATGAACATTTGAGACCCTTGTGAGCATGCAAGTGAAGTGGAATATTCCAAGTTTGGTTTCTTATCATAGTTCAACTCTATTATCCGTGGCTTTGATGAAAATCAGGTTATTGCCAATAGAAAAGATGCAAAATTAAGAACAAAATACTTAGTTAAGGCTAGATTTGTTAGTCTAAATTTGTTCTAAAAATAAAGGGGCAAATTACGGTGATATTTAAAAGTTTCATTGAGGTCTATAGAGTTTCTCACATAAGTAAAACATATTGTCCGGAAGAACCATCTTATCTTTACTTCTATGTTAAATTGTTTTAAAAGCCATAAGCACTATAATCAAAGGTTCCCAAACATGACTACAAAGTGTTTATATATGTTCAATCCAAACACTGCCTTGATGCTAAAATTTATGCTTTCTGATCTTTTTATTTTTTTATTTTTTTATTTTTTTTTTGGATTTCATTTGTCAGATCAAATTCATAACACCCTTAATGAGCTGTCTGATATGATTAATTTATTTCCGATGTGGTCAAGTTTAATTCATAATCAAATGAAGGTGTTTTTTAGGTTATGATTTCTCAAAATATTCAATTTTAAGAAAAAGAACAAACAGAAGCATGGTAAAAAATAGTTAGTGAACATAATCAGATGCAGAAAAGAATAAAAGAACAGAATCTGGAATGGATAAGTTGGGAATATTTGGATATATACGTTCATCATAAGTACTCTTTGCTTTCTTTTGTGAGTTCATAAGACATGAATTTTTGAGTTTGTTCATGTGGTCGGGATTGATCTTTATAGTTTTCTCATAAGGAATTAGTGCTAAGGAAGTATTTATTTAGAAGAACAACTAAAGTCATCACTTTATCTTCAGGTTGTTTCAGTGCTTTGATTTCCAAGCTCAAGATGGCTTCCACTGCACCCACTTGAGTTTGCAGGAGAATTTTGACATATCTATGTAAAGGGATCACAATCTTTTAATAGTAGAGTCGATTAATCCCATGATCATGGCCCTTGATTCTAGAGTTGAGCTATGGGATCTCAATCCTTTAATTGTTGCTATTGCTCGATTATCTTCTTCAAACTTTCTTATAGATGACCAAGTAGTAAGCTAATCAAAATGGAAGCTATTGGTTACCTTCTGGCTATCATTTTTTCTTGCTCTATGTTCCCATTAATCCTTCCAAAATTATCAATAGTAAAAAAATTAAATTGCCAAAAATTAGAGGGTATCATTTGTCTAAATATTTAATGCATTTGGGGCATCCTTGGTCAAAGGATCCCTTTATTGTAGGTCTGTATATAAGAAAACCACTGAGGAGTACACCAACCACTGGAGCTTGACATTAAACACCAGAAGCATACATAATCATTTGCAGATTTTCAGGACATTATTTATTCTCTCTTGTAGTATTATTCTGTCCAATGTTTTGCATATATAGGCAATGCTCAAATGTTTTGGCCTTCTTCCTTTCCATCAATCCTCAGGACTTCAAGGTATGATTTTCCATCAAGTGCCCGTGAAAATAATTTCTTGAAATAATCTGCAACCCCCACTCTTCTGAACAGTGCTGGAAACTCTGGAGTGATGAGACTGGGCACTGGACCTATTTCTGCATCCATTTGTGGGCTGTGAAATGTAGCAATAGACAGCCTCTCTTTAACTGAGTTGACAACTGCTCGATGCTCGATGCTTTTATAAATCCCATTGCTGAAAATCTGCCAAATCATGGAGGAAAACAGACAACATGAATCATTGAAATACAATCCTGTGTTGATTTGAACATAAAATGGCAGGTTCTTCAGTTACCTCCAGAATGTCTCCAATGTTGACAATAAAAGCATTAGGAAGGGGTGTGATGGGAATCCACATCCCATCTTTCCTTATCTGAAGGCCTTCCACTTCATTGACTTGGAGGAGGATAGTGAGGCCAACAGAGTCCGAATGAGGGGTTTGGCCGATGACTTGCTCAGGTTGTGGACATGGAGGATAGTAGTTCATCCTCATTCCCTGTAACCCTTGTTCAAACAATTCTCTCATCTCATTAACTTCTATTTTTAGAGCTTTTTCCATGAAGCTAAGCATTGTCAGGGCAAGATTTCTCATTTCAACCACATAAATTTCCAAGGTATCTCTGCATGAAAAGCAAGATAGTTGGAACTTCATTCAGTAGGAGGATAAGCAAACAGAAGCTCCATGTGCCTTTTGTCCTTGGTTAATCCCCTCTTTTTCTTTAGAAGGCCAAAGAAAACACACAAAATTTTTGAAGGGTACTTAAAATTAATTGTTGTATATAATAATTAATTAAAAACATTTTGATCTTTGATGCATTTGATATATGTTAATTTTACAAGCTTGCACATTATTCTTCAAAAGCATACAATTTTTCTTCACTTGATATTTTACCCCAACAAGTACAGAGAGAGAGAGAGAGAGAGAGAGAGAGAACATGAATGTATGTGTGTAAGAGAGAGAAAGAAAGGGAGGGAGAGAGAGAGAACCTGAATGGAAGAGGGAATTTGGGAAATAAGCGGGGCTTCCTGAAGTGAGTTGGAAGAGTAGACATGAAAAAGAGGTCTCCCCAGTCAAGTTTTTGCTCCTCAGAAACAACGAAGGCCTGTCCAAATCCCTCCACCTCCCCTGGCTTTTGCCAAAACTTCTTCTTCTCATCCATTGGGAGATTGAAGAATTCTTGTGTCTCTGCCTTCACTTTCTCAACCAATGAAGAGCTCACTCCATGATTTATCAACTGTGATCAATTGATATACTTACTTTGGTGCCAAAAAATTGTATGAATATGTTTAAGGAAATTAACAACTTGTTTCAAATTTCATTTTTATCCAGAAATTACTTTGATTAATTGCAATGTGCTTTGACCAAATTTTGTCTATTATAATGTATTCTTAGAATTTAGATCATTTAGTGGTAAATAAACCAAAAAAAAAAGGTATTACGTCCAAACAGCCTTGTTTCTCTAATTTTTGTAAGAAATTGGGCTTTTAATTTTAATATAAAGGTAAAACTTGTGGAAAGTTTCTCAAGTTTTTTTTTTTTTTTTTTCACAATCAATTTCTAATTCCTTAATATTTTCCTATCAAAAAATTTTCTTTGTAAAGGAAATTCCATGGGAACATTTTTCTTTTTCTTCCTTTTAATGAAACTTGACATATAAAACATAGGTGAAGATAGCCAATTGAAATATATTTCAAGTTTGGAGAAAGTATATAAAGGACTACTTGCCTCTCCTAGCCTTAAAACCCAATACTAGGCTTTTTTTTTTTTTACGATTCACCTCATTATCCATTCTAAAGTCCTAACCATTATCTTTGACACCTTCTTTGAAATCATCAACAATATTGCCTTCAAAAGCCTCACCATTGGAAGTCCTGAAAAGCTCTCACCATTCAAATGTGATAATCAATGATGACCGTCAATAGCGACTTAGGTAATTTCTTTATCTAACTACTTTTTCCATACTTTGTCTTCTTTCATAGAAAAGCAAGGATTAGGGTTGAGTCAAGAGTTACGATTTATGTCCAACTTACCAATCTTGGTGGATATAATAATGGTGGCTTGCATACCCTTACCACCTAAAGTCTTCTAGTATCATAAATAAGGAGATAGTTTGCCATACTTTGCTTTTTCTTGCTTAGTTTATGTCAAATTTATGTGTGTTTTGTGTACTTTAGAGTTGCTTTCTCTCCTAAAGGGTTTTAGGCCCTTGACTGTGAAAGAGCTTTGACATTTAGGAAAAAAAAACTACTATATGCTATTATTTGAAGGCGATCTATATATAGTGTTTTAACAACTGAGCTAACCAATTACAATTCTAACTATCTAACCATCTAACTAATATAACTCTCATTCCAGTAGAATGGTTGTTATTCAACTGCTGAGTTGGTGAGGTTGTTTTGATGTGGTTCATTCCCCCGCAAGCTCACTGGGTGAGGAATAATGTACAGCTTGGTATGAAACATAAAGAATAGTGAGCTTGAAAGATGCTTGGTAAAGATATCAACTACTTGATCTTGAGAGGGAATGTAGCAGATGTTAATAAAAAATACTTTGCACCAGTTGTGGATAGAGTAGGTGCAGGGCCCCATAGATCAGCATGGATTAATGCGAGGGAATGTTGAGCTTTGGACAAAGACAAGTGAAAAGGTAGTCTTTAACTTTAATTAGAAAGTTGACAAGCACTACATATAGGAGTAGGAGAATGAGTACATGAGATATTACATGAAGAAAGAATTTGTTTAACTATAGGAACAGTTGGATGGTCTAGTCTTCGGTGCCAGGTGTGGAAGTCAGCTAGAGAGAGGAGAAGCTAATGATAAATGAGGATGGAAACTTGGAAACCTGCACAGA
Organism: Vitis vinifera; assembly: GCF_030704535.1. Classification (NCBI taxonomy): domain Eukaryota; kingdom Viridiplantae; phylum Streptophyta; class Magnoliopsida; order Vitales; family Vitaceae; genus Vitis; species Vitis vinifera. Next base: position 13,883,304 of record NC_081819.1, read on the forward strand.
CCCTACTCAATGGTTCCTTGAAGAAGTGTCTTCTTTGTAGTCTTGTCCTTAATAAAAAACAAAGTAGCATGAAACTCAAAAAATGTATTATTGTCATGAAAAAATTTGGAAACACTTATGAGGTTGGTAGCTAGATTAGGAACATGAAGAACTTGCTATAATTTAAAAGATCTATGTGGAGTAGGAAAGTACTTGGATCCAACGTGTAAAATGGATAGTTGTTTACCATCTCCAATGGTGACTTTGTCATGGCCTTGATAGGTAAGAGGATTGGAGAGTTGTTCAGTACTTGGGTAAGGCGGTGAGTTGCTCTTATGTCAAGGAACTAGGAGTCATTGAGTGTTAAGGAAGGTGAGACCATCATTGCTTAGATACCATTGCTGGTTGTTGCACCATTTAGGGTTGATGAAGGCTTTGCAGAATTTGTTGTAGGGGAACCTGATCGTTGAAATGGGATATCAAACTTGTGATAGCATGAGATGACTGTGTGACCGAATTTGCCTCATAATTGGCATTGAGGTCTATCATTTATGTTATTGGGACGATGTTCTTCTCCACGTCCACCTAAGCATCCTCTTCTTGGAGGATGATGGGAATAATGTTGATGATGAAATAGAGAGTTGGGTTGCCCATTATGATAGATTCTTGGATGAGTAGCCCAATTGTGAGTGACAATATGGGCTGATATAGCTTCGTTTTCTGTTATGGTATTCTGGAAATTAAGACATTATTCGTGTGTGAGCAAGATACTATTGACGAAGTGAAGAGAGATGTCATCATCCCAAGCAGTGAGAGATGCTACTATAGAATTATAGTCAGCTCCAAGACCACCAAGAAGCTGCAATATTTGATCCTTTCTGCAATGGGTTCTCCAATGGCAGCAAGATTGTGGCTAAGCGTTTTGAATTTGAGGATGTACTCCATCATTGTAAGAGAACCCTTTTAAATGGTTTGAAATGCAAGACGAAGTTGCATTATTCTTGCATAGGAAGAAACGGAAAATATTTTCTCTAGGGCAATCTATGCTGCATGGGATGTCTGATGCCCAATTATTTGTCCCATTATCTCAGGGGTAACAGAAGAGTATATCTAGCTTAAGATCATTCTATTAAAGCGTCTCTAAGTGATGAAATCTGGGTTGAGTTCACCTGTTGTCGTTGTCTTGAAAGGGCAGACTTTTATCTCTTCAATATGCTCGTCGAATCCATTCTCAGAGATTACATTCTTCATTTGAGTATGCCAGAGAATGTAATTAGTTCTATCTAGTTTAACTGGTAATGCATGATTCAGTACCTACATTCGTTGCATGGTTCCATTAGACGTATGCAGAAGTTTGAGGCGAAGTTGCCATTTGGAGAAAATAGCTTCAAGCTTGTTTGGTTTTCTAGAAATATTCTGGAACTTGTTTTACTAAGATTTTTTCAGAGAAAGTTCAAGAAAAATGGTCGTGGCTCTAATACCATGAAAGAGCTTTGACATTTGGGAAGAAAAACTTATTACTTAGAGGTGATCTATATGCAATGTTTTAACAACTGAGCTAACCAATTACAGTTCTAACCATCTAACCATCTAACTAATATAACTCTTCATTCTAATAAAATGGTTGCTATTCAGCTGCTGAGTTGGTGAGGTTGTTTTGATGTTGTTCAGACTGATTTTTTTTTAGGAAATGGTAGGCTTTATTGTGTAAACTTAGTGAGGATGAGAAAGATGAGCGTGTCTCGACACGTCTTATTAAATGATGTGTGCGTGAGCTGTAATTCCTTCTATTATAAATATTATTGAAGAAGTGAATATGGATAGTGGTTACAAATCAATACCTACCAAAAATATGCATAGAGAATGTCAACGTGTTTTTCCTTTCATGCCCTTACAAGATTGAGCTTCCGTCATGGATGTCAATCTTGGAATGATGATCTAGAAATTAGAGGCACAATAGTGGCTTTATGAGGGAGTTTGAGAGCTAATTGGAGGTTTGGATGTGAGAGACCCATAGCAACTTCTTGGACACTTGATTATGAACAAAGCAAAAATCTATGGCCATATACTTTATGCAAGAATAAAACACTGGATTAGCACAAAAATATGTGACCCCTACATTGTAGGAATAAATCATTGGATAGAGAATGAGCATTAAGTTCATGGAGAAGGTTCTACACCAAATTAACTTTAGCTACGGTGGAGACAACGACTCAATATTCTACTTTGGTCAAGAATTGAGCTATAATTTTTTGTTTCTTAGAACTCAAACCGATCAGATAGGAACCAAGAAGTACAACATAGACTAATGTGGAATTGTGATCATCAAAATTTCTCGCCTAGTTGCATTTGCAAGGGCATGGAGAGTGAGTGGTGAGTGCTTGCAAAGAAGGATGTCAAGATTAAGGGTTCTTCCTTTAAGATAATGAAGAACCCTTTTAACTACTAACCAATGATTAGTGAATGGGCAATGTATGAACTCAAAGAGCTTGTTTATTGCAAAAGAAATATCAAGTCAAGTGATTAAGAGGAATCGCATAGATCCAATGACCTGATGATATTAAGGGGGATCAATCAACAGTGCTCCATCATGCAATGTAAGGAATGCAGTAGAAGAGAGCAGAGTTAAAACCTCATTTACACTAAGCATATTGTTTTTCTCAAGTAAGTCGTCTATGTACATGTCTAAAAGAGGAAAAGACCAAGTGATGTCAAAATAGCTTCAATTCCAAGATAGTATGGTAAGAGACCAAGGTCATTGAGTGAAAAATGATGATATAACAATAATAGATTCATTATTTATAATATGATTCAAATTCCTCAATTTCTCTACCCTATCATGGATTATACTCTTTATGTATTCAAGCCTAAAATCTCTTACATTATACATAATTTGGGTGCATAGAAGATCCAAGTCACGATATGTTTCCTACAAGTACATTTGTTCATAATTGGTTCATAGACTTAAGTAATTCATTTGAAGTTATAGTGCACTACCTCCTAATTGGAGGAATGACTTATCTTGGTTATCAAAATGGGTTTATCATGGTGAGTGTATTAGAGTGTATGGTTACCTATTGAAAAGAGTCTATGATAAATTGGTTCATTCATTGGAAAATAATAGGCAAAGGCACATGCACTTGATATTGCAAAGGCTTAATCCTTCCTTACTTCTTTGAAAGGTGTAGAAAACTTCTTAGCAGTTTGTATCTACCTTCGTACAAGTTCTTTTACTCAACCTTAAAGACATTAGAAGAAGACTTCCTATAGCAAGCTTCCTCTTAGTTAGGATCCACATTGCAATCTTCTAAGGCATTAGACTCAATAAAGAATATATTGTTTGGTTGGTTAAGCATCTTTTACCTACCCAATTGTAATTCTCCCAATGATAAGAACTTAAGGAAGCCTAGTGTAGCAAAAAAGATGATATAAAGAAGGAAGTCCAATGTGCACCAATTTGAATGACATTAACAACCCTCTTATAGCTATGGTGAGAAAGATGAACAAGCTAGTTGCCCTAAATATCTAAAACACAAAGGCATAGTTAGAATCCAATGAAGAGAGAACAAATCATATTGAAGATTTACAAAGCAAAAGGAGGTGATGACTACTTCTATCGTCTTTCACCTATGATTCACCAAAGAATGCATCATCATTTGCCAACCCTTCTAGATGGAAAGAGACTAGGAGGTGGCTACATTGCTCCTAGTTCTTGATGGAGTCCAAGATCTTATAAATGAGACTCCTTGAGTACCAGGAAAATTCCTCTTGACTTGGGAAAAGAAACTAAAGTTTCCTCACCCAATATTATGGGATCTTTTCATCATGTTTAACAAAACTAACCCCATGAGAACCCTAATGGAATTTACAGGGAGAGATCCCCATATGGGATTTAAAAAAATGTTACAATAAAGGTGATAGTGACATCCTAAGGCTCCCTTTAATGTTTTGCTACATTCCAAAAATGGGAAAATATGGAGAAAGAATATGGATCCAAAGGGGTGCGACACATAGTAGCCAAAGGAGGCTACTCTCAAGCTAGGATCAAGAAGTCCATATTACCTTCAACCAAAAAAAAGACCGAAAACACAGTTAATCATGATGACTGCTTCGAATGAATGCCCAAATCAATTGAGGTCACATTTTAGCATCCAAAGTAAGGATCATCCACCTATACAAGACATTAATTAACTTAATAGCCCCTTCTTGCCCATTGTTTATTACCTGATTGTATCCACCCATCTCAAATTTTCCACCACCATGTTCATTGGTGTTGTCCATTGTTTATTACCTGATAGCATCTGCCATTCTCAGTTTTTTCACCAACCTGTTCATCATGGTATCCCTGATCCCCATCAATTGAAGGTGCTTTGTCTTTTTCATTTCAGGAAACCCCCAGTTTGCTTGCATGAAGACTAAGGTACAAAAAGATAAGGGTAAACAAAGGAGATGAGATTTATCCCTTGTCCCAGATTATTGCCCTTCCAAATAATTATGATAAGGCAATAATCTACATAATATCAACTGTGGAAAGTTCAACTCAGTGTTCATTCCAGAAAATGCATTATAAATGGTAATAATTGCAATGGGTAGAATTAATTAATGGCAACAACATAAGTAAGTGATCCATTATAAAAATTCAAATTTCACTTCACCAACTAAAAATCATTTCAATTTCCCAACTAAACACTTCTAAAACATGTATGATAAAAAAAGAAAAAAAAAAGTTCCAAAAATATCAAGAATGTCAAATTGTGCACATGATTGGTAAAAAATTTGATAATGTCACCAAAGAAATTTAAATACCAAGTTTCACAGAAAAATACATAAATAAATGCTATAGAGTGGGGGTAAAGAATGAAAGATATGTACCTGGAAGAAGCCCCATTCTTGGCAGGCATGGTGGAGGTCGATGATGGGGACATGGGGCATAGAATCAGTGGTGTTGGATAAGACTGGAGGGTCTTGTTCAGGACGCAAGTATCGATGTGGGACTGCTGTCAGAGGCTCCTTCACCAGCTCCTGAACACAAGGCACCAGCAGAGAGCTTCCAAGGCTTGACAGTCCTGACTCCATAGCTGTCGGCAAGAGATAAAGATATTGTCTATCCCTGAAACAAAGGATCTGTTATAGTCTTATAGACTGAGACGAAGCCAAACATGATGATGTTTTTCAAATTTCAAAAATGGAAAGTACTCAACATATCATTTTTTTTTTCCATCATCTTTAATTATTATGATATAAAATATTGCCTTGGCATTTTAAAAATGATGCATCCACACTCCACAGTCGCTGCCAAGACAGCCCACCCACCGCACTTGAGATAAAAATTTGTAAACATGTTTGTGGTATCAGAAAAAATGATGATCGAAGGATTCTCTCCTTTATGATGAAAACATTAATCCAACTTGATATCATCACAATCATTATGTCTCAGTAATTGAGAGTTTTGGAGAAAGTAATGTTTTGTGTCATGTGGGCAGAAGCTTTTTTTTTTCTTTTTAATCTTCATTGGTTTTAATGTAATTCATAAAACCAATATTGCCAATATTGGTTTGAGCATATGAACCAATACTATAGCTCTCAATTTTAGTTCTATTATCTATTACCAATCTTAGTTTTAGAATAATTTTACAAAATATTTGAAACCATCATTGATAATATTTTTAAAAAAAATTTTGAAACCAATACTGTTAGTGCTTGTTTAAATTTTTTTTAAATTAACTTAAAACAAATATTGCCAATGTGGGCTTTGGTACATATAAAAAGATAAAATAATTTCTCTTTACATATGTTGTCCACGTGGCAAAGCATTTCTTTGACAAATATTTTGAATGGCATCCTAATACTATAATATTAAAAATAAAATAAAAAAGCATTACTTTTTCCAAAAAAAAAAAGAAAAAAAACCCTCCATAAATGAGAAGATTGTTTTGTTGGACTTTAAAGTCACTTGGTAGGAACTTAAGCCACTACCTCACACAATCGTGCAAGTTCAACCGATGGACTTTTGTACTTGATTATTTAATTAATTTAGGGGGAATTATGTAAATATATATTATTTACAAAATATGAATAAAAAGATAACCCAAAAAAAAAATTATTTTTATAGGAAATATACCTTAAAAAAAATAATTTTCATTTCATGTACTAAAATAATATCTACCTCACCTTACCCATAAATGTCTTTATATGTGTATTTGGATTGTCGTGCCTAACTCACATAAGGATGGTATATCATTCAATCAAAAAATGTACTTTATACCTAAAATATTGGTACTTTATGACTAAAACAATGTTACTTTAATACTAAAGTATATGCGAGGGTAATATATGTTACTTCCAAAATTAGGTAATTAATAGGTAATCATTATGATAAAAAGTCAAAATAAATAACATCAACTAGTGAATCTAATTATTATCATACAAGAGTTGAATATATATATGCATTATCACACTAAATATTACAAGTAATTAACATAATTATAATGCCTAATAAATGTCACATACATTGTAATTTACTCTAATCCCATGAGTTTTCAAAAGCACCAAATAAAATACAAATTAAAAGAAAAAAAAATTAAATAGAAGAAGGGGACACAATATTTACAAGGTTTTGGAAGGATGCCTTAGCAATGATTAATCCATGTTCAGTAAGGTGGCATTACACTTATGGGTCACTCGTGGAGCCAAGTTGCCGCCCCATGAGACCTTTGTGATGCATACTCCGAGTTAAAGAGCTAACAGGAAGCCACTTACCCTTCAAGAAAAGCACATAAATTTGAAATTTTTGTTGGTTCTTTCCCTTCCCTAACTTAATGTGCATTATTCTCAAATGTAATGAAAGACACATGTAAAAGTAGGAAAAGTTACCTCAAAAGGTAGATCATCACACTTAACTTCACAAACACAACCAAAAAAAAAAGGAAAATCAAGTTAGATATGTATAGAATATAAAGAAAATAAAGGGATATACCAATCTGATAGCAAAAAATAAGACTGTCAAAGGAGTATCATTTGGAAAACATGCCACTCATCAAAATAAAATTTCAAGTTTATCCAAATAAAGTGTATAAAAAAAATGGAACTCAAGCAAAGCCTCAATCAACATCTAGTGTGGAGACTATTAAGTCTACATCCATTGAGGCTATAGCCTCCCCTTCAATAATTGAAAGCGGAGCATCATCAATAGTAATGACTACATCAATTATGGTAATTTCAAGTTTTGAGCTCAAATATTGCAGTAAACTTGGGAAGTTAAATACTTGAATAAAGCTTAGGGGTAGTAGTGCTAGAAAATTTTGAGAATGAATTTAAGTAGGAAAAGGTAGTATGTTAGCAAACTAGAGGCATGCATTGTTTCTGAAATCTTTCACAATGTAAATTGATTTTGGAAGTTCACTTCTATTTCGGTTTACAAGTAAAATTCATAACCTCACTACAACAAATTTTACATTTTGCTACCATATTTTTAGGCACAAATAAATTTTTATGAAAAAAAAAAAATTACAACAAATTTTATTTTTATGGTAAAAAGGAATTTTTTTTTTTTAGAGATTAAATTTGTACTCATGAAAAAACACTATATTTAACCAATTCGAGTCCCCTCAAGGTCATTAGAGGTTTACCTAGTTGTTAATTTTAAGGCCCCGTGGGATTAGTCGAGGTGCGCATAAGCTGGCCCTGCCATCCACGGTTAAAGTCACATTTGTGGCTGAAAAATAACCATGGGTGTAGTTACCCCCAAAGCATTAGCTTCTTCTAATGCAATTTCAGGATATAAGGCCACGTATAAATCTCTTCTTCCCCTTCTTCTTCTTCTTCTTCTTTTATTCTTTTTTTGAGAAATACAAAGATTTCTGTTACGTTTTGTTCTCACATGCATGTTCCCCATGATTATATAAACTTTCAATTTTTATTTTTATCTGGGGATTGGGAAGTAAAAAATATGAATTAGTCCCGGTTACGGTAGCTGTTTATGAATGTTTTGAGACCCCTTTGAGTATGCAAGTGATGTGGTATATTCCAAGCTTGGCTGGGCAACTTCTTATCTTTTTCACACACCTATAACTTGTGGTTGTTGTATCTTCATGGTGGTTTGTGTTCAAGTTTCTCATCATAGTGCTCGTCTCTATTTTCAGTGGCTTTGATGAAAATTGGGTAATTGCCAACAGGAAAGATGCAAAATTAAGAACAAAATACTTAGTTAAGGGTTAGATTTGTTAGTCTTGATATTGTTTTTCTTATTTTTGATATGTAGAGATGTTAAACAAATGACACAAAGATCAAATTGTTTAGGATTAAAATAAGATATATTTAGAATTTTAATTTGTTCTTCTAAAAATAAAGGGGCGAATTATGGTGATATTAAAAAAGTTTGACATTAAACACCAGAAGCATCCATCATCATTTGCAGATTTTCAGGACATTATTCATTCTTTCTTGTAGCATTATTCTGTCCAATTTTTTTTGCATATATAGGCAATACTCAAATGTTTTGGCCTTCTTCCTTTCCATCAATCCTCAGGGCTTCAAGGTATGATTTTCCACCAAGTTCCCGTGAAAATAATTTCTTGACATAATCTGCAACCCCCACTCTTCTAAACAATGCTGGAAACTCTGGAGTGATGAGGCTGGGCACTGGACCTATTTCTGCATCCATTTGTGGGTTGTAAAATGTAGCAATAGACAGCCTCTCCTTAACTGAGTTGACGACTGCCCGATGCTCGATGCTTTTATAAATCCCATTGCTGAAAATCTGCAAAATCAGGGAGGAAAACAGACAACATGAATCATTGAAATACAATGCTCTATTGATTTGAACATAAAATGACAGGTTCTTCAGTTACCTCCAGAATGTCTCCAATGTTGACAATAAAAGCATTAGGAAGGGGTGTGATGGGAATCCACATCCCATCTTTCCTTATCTGCAGGCCTTCCACTTCATTGACTTGAAGGAGGATAGTGAGGCCAACTGAGTCCGAATGAGGGGTTAGGCCAATGACTTGCTCAGGTTTTGGACATGGAGGATAGTAGTTCATCCTCATTGCCTGTAACCCTTGTTCAAACAATTTTCTCATCTCATTAACTTCTATTTTTAGAGCTTTTTCCATGAAGCTAAGCATTGTCAGGGCAAGATTTCTCATTTCAACCACGTAAACTTCCAAGGTATCTCTGCATGAAAGCAAGATAGTTGGCACTTCATTTAGTAAACAGAAGCTCCATATGCCTTTTGTCCTTGGTTAATCCCTTCTTTTTCCATAGAAGGCCAAACAAAACAAACAAAAAAAATTTGAAGGGTACTTAAAATTAATTGTTATATGTAATTATTAGATAGACACATTTTAATCTTTGATGCATCTGATATATGTTAATTTTACAAGTTTGCACATAATTCTTCAAAAGTATTTATACAATTTTTCTTCACTTGATATTTTACCCCAACAAGTACATGCAAAGAGAGATAGAGAGAGAGAGAGAGAGAGAACCTGAATGGAAGAGGGAGTTTGGGAAATAAGTGGGGCTTCCTGAAGTGAGTTGGAAGAGTAGACATGAAAAAGATGTCTCCCCAGTCAAGTTTCTGCTCCTCAGAAACAACGAAGGCCTGTCCAAATCCCTCCACCTCTCCGGGTTTTTGCCAAAACTTCTTTTTCTCCTCCAATGGAAGATTGAAGAATTCTTGTGTCTCTGCCTTTACTTTTTCAACCAATGAAGAGCTCACTCCATGATTTATCAACTGTAATCAATTGATATACTTACTTTGGTGGCAAAAAATTGTATGAATGTGTTTAAGGAAATTAAAAACTTCTTGTTTCAAATTTCATTTCTATCCAAAATTACTTTGATTACTTGCAATGTGCTTTGACCAAATTTTATCTACTATAATGTGTTCTTAGAATTTAGATCATTTAGTGGTAAATAAACCAAAAAAAAAAAAAAAAGGACAGTACGTCCATACAGCCTTGTTTCTCTGATCTTTATAAGAAATTGGCCTTTTAATTTTAATGTAAAGGTAAAACTTGTGGAAAGTTTCTCAAGTTTGTTTTTCACATTCAATTTCTAATTCCTTAACATCTTCCTATCAAAAAAATTTCTATCTGTGTAAAGGAAATTTCATGGGGACATTTTTCTTTTTCTTCCTTTTGATGAAAGTATGTTTCTTCTGTAAGGAATTGGTTCCTACAATGAATATTCTTATATTATTAGAAACAATAATAAAGATACAGATTTTGGTAGAGAGTCAGGGTCCTCAGATGAAATTGGGAATCTTTATGCAAAGATGAAACTTGCTTGCCATCTTCTCCAATGGCTCACATGGTATTTGTCAAACCACATGGATGGCAATGTCTTGTTTTCTGATTTTTCTTTTCACTTTCTTATTTTCTTCTTCCTAACTACCTATGCAACATAGGTACATTTTGTATAGAAACTTGACATATAAAATATAGGTGAAGATCTCCAATTGAAGTATATTTGAAGTTTGGAGAAAGTGCTAAAGAACTAAAGGACTACTTGCCTCTCCTAGCCTTAAAACCTGATACTTAGCTATTTTTGGACAATTCTTCCCTACTTCTTCTAGACCCTTAACCTTTCATCTCATTATATATCCATTCAAAAGTCCTAACCATTATCTTTGACCCCATGTTTGAAATCATCAACATTGGAAGTCCTCACCATTCAAATGTAAGGATCAATGATGACCCTCAATAGTGACTATGGTAATTTCTTTATCTATCTGTTTTTTTTTTTCCATACTATGTCTTCTTTCATGGAAAAGCGAGGATTAAGGTTGAGTCAAGAGTTAGGATTTGTGTCCAACCGACCAATCTTGGTGGATATAATAATGGTGGCTAACGTACCCTTACCACCTAAAGTCTTCTAGTATCATAAACAAGGAGATAGTTTGTCATACTTTGCCTTTTCTTGCTATGTCAAATTTTTTGGATTGTGAAGGTTGCTGCGCTTCACTCAGGATGCAGACCGGGGGGGTGTTGAACTGGCCAATCAGCTCATGGGGGTTGAGATCCCTGATGAGCTCATGGGATCAAGTTATTTGATGAGTTCATGGGGGTTAAAGGGGTACTGCCCATTAGAGAATTTTTTTTTTTATGTGATGATGGGTGAGTTTGCCCTTACTATATATTTAAATTTTTATGTTTAAGGTTTTGTTTTTTCAGAGAGTGCAATGGTAATTAAGAGGTTTTTTTTTAAAGTTTCACCATTGTAAAGATGAAAATATTAGTAATTACGGATATATCAGTATTTCGATTTTACTGATATATCGAAAATATTAAAAAAATATCAATGGATATTTTTTCACAAATGTTGGTGGAACAAAAATTATTTAAAATTCATAGGAATGTTTGATCTAAAAATAATAATAAAATAAGTAAAAATACACATTTTAAAGTTATTTTATAAGTGTAATTGACATAGAGATATATGGTAGATTCGATATTTGAATTTTAAGAATAATAAATATGAATTTAGGAAGTGTATAAAATTATAATTAAATTAAAAAATATTTGATTTTATTAAATAAAAATAATTTAACATAAATATAATACATATGACATTGTAATAATCTTTTATATCAAAATGAAGATCAATATGGTTTTAGACAAAGGAAATCCATCTTATTTAAGACAATATTTATTTTAAAATTTTTAAAATACTTTTATTAAAACATGTTTTATTACATTTTAAATAAAAAATTAAATTAATTTATATAAAATATTTTATTTAAGATTTAATTTCTAAAATTTTATTAAAAATATGTGGTAACAACTTTTTTCATTAACATTAATTTATTTAAATAATTAAAATTATTAGAAATTTATTTTATCAAATTATTTTTAATTTATAAAATATCACCGATAAAAATCAAAATTTTGATTTAAAAATGGATAATTAATAATTATTTATACGGAGAGAGGAAAATTGTTCTCATGATTTGTTTCCTTTTTTTTTTAATCTCTACTTAATCTAAAAATCAAAAGGGCGACCCACTTCTCTCACTGGGGCCTCGGGCATCAAGAAGCCCTTTTCTGAAGTTGCCCTCCAAGAGAATCCCTAAAAAGGTCCTATTTTCCTCTGCCCCTCTCAATCCTCGCAGGTACTAATCTAATCATGTTATTATTTTTTTTTTTTTTTTGCAACCCCCGTTTGATTCCCAAGAAAATCCATCCCCCATTCGATTTCCGAGAAAATTCATCCTCGTTTGATTTCCGAGAAAATCCATGCAAAACTCCCAAGGAAAACCAAAAAAATTGCTTTTTTTTTGCTCCTTGTGTTTTCTGGATCTGTTCTAGGGGTCTCTTTCCTTTTGTGCCGTTGGATTTAAATTTCACGAACCCTAAATCCACGATTTTTGAGCCAGGCTGAAAAACACAACCTTTGCCTGCAAATCATGATCAGATTACCAAATAACATCTTATGTTTGTTTAAAAAAAAAAAAATGGACAGATTTTGTATCCTGTGCGCGGGCTGGACTGGTAGGAAATATCGGGAAATTTCCCGAAAAATCGGCAAAATTACCGATAAATACCGAAATATCGGCGATATTTTTCGAAAAATTACCGAAATTTCCGTCGACCGATAGCTGAAATTTTTGGACATCTCAATCCTTGCATCATTGTAACTCTTAGTGCACTCCATGGACGTAGAGATCGCATTGATCATCTAATGTTAAAAATCTTGTCTTTTTCTTAATTTTCTACTCGTGTAACAAAATTTATGTGTGTTTTGTGTACTTTAGAATTGCTTTTCTCCTAAGGGGTTTTAGGCCCTTGACTGAAATGGTAGGTTTTGTAGTGTAAACTTAGCGAGGATGAGAAAGATGAGTGTGTCTCTACACATCTTATTAAATGATGTGTGTGTGAGTTGTAGTTCCTACTATTACAAATGAGATTAAGGAAGTGAATATGGATAGCGGTTACAAATCAACACCCACCAAAAATATGCATGGACAATGTCAATGAGTTTTTCCTTTCATGCCTACAAGATGGAGCTTCTATCCCCATGTCAATCATGGAATGATGATCTAGAAATTGAAAGCACAATAGTGGTTTTATGAGGGAATTTGGGAGCTAATTGAAGGTGTGGACATGAGAAACCCATAGCAACTTCTTGGACACTTGATCATGAACAAAGTAGAAATATATGGCAATATGCTTCATGCAAGAATAAAACACTAGATTAGCACAAACATATGCGACCCCTACATTGTCAAAATAAATCATTTGATAGAGAATGAGCATTAAGTTCACTGAGTAGGTTCTACACCTAATCGACTTCAGCTGCAATGGAGACGACAACTCGATATTCTACTTTGGTCAAGAATTGAGCCATATTTTTTTGTTTCTTAGAACTCAAACTGATCAGATTGGAAACAAGAGATATAACATAGGCTAATGTGGAATTGTGATCATCAAAATTTCCCGCCTAATTGCATTTGCAAAGGCATGGAAAGTGAGTGGTGAGTGCTTGCAAAGAAGGAAGTCAAGAATTTTTTTCCTTTATACTGAAGAACCCTTTTAACTACTAACCAATGATCAGTGGATGGGCAATGTATGAACTAAGAGAGCTTGTTTATGGGAAAAGAAATATTTGGTCAAGTGATTGAGAGGAATTGTATGGATCCAATGACCTAATGGTATTTGGGGGGATCAATCAGCAATGCTCCATCATGCGATGTAAAGAATGCAGTAGAAGAGAGCAAAGTTAAAACCTCATTTGCACCAAGCATATTATTTTTCTCAAGTCACGTATGTAAATGTCTAAGGGAGAAAAAGGCCAAATGATGTCAAAATAGCTTTAATTCCAAGGTACTATGCTAAAGGTCTTTGAGTAAAAAAAGATGATGTAACAATAGATTTATTATTTTATAATATGATTCAAGTTCCTCAATTTCTCTATCCTATTCATGCATTATGCTCTTTGTGTATTCAAGCATGAAATCTCTTACATTGTACATGACTTTGGTGCATTATGAGTTGCATAGAGATCCAAGTCATATGTTCCATGAAAGTAAACAATTTATTTATAATTGGTTCATGGACTTAGCCAATCCATTTGAAATTATAGTGCATTACCTCCTAATTGGAGAAATGACTTGTCTTGGTCATCGAAATGGGTCTCTTATGATGAATGCACTAGTGTATATGGTTACACATTAAACAAAACCTATAATAAATTGGTTCATTCATTGAAAACTTTAAAAGGTTCCTTCCTTACTTCCTTGAAAGGTGTAGGAAACTTCTTAGCAGTATTTCTCTACCTTTGTGAAAGTTCTTTTTCTCGACCTTAAAGAAATTAGAAGAAAACTTCCTATAGCAAGCTTCTTCTTAGTTAGGATCCACATCGCAACCTTCTAAGGCATTAGACCCAAGAAAGAATTTATTGTTTTGTTGGTTAAGAATCTTTTACCTACCTAATTGGAATTCTCCCAATGATAAGAACTTGAGGAAGCCTAGTGTAGCAAAAAGGATGATAAAAAGGAAGGAAATCCAATGTGCACCAATTTGAATGATGGTAACAACCCTTTTATAGCTATATATGATGAGAAAGATGAACAAACTAGTTACCCTAAATATCTAAAACACAAAGGCATAGTTAGAATCCAATGAAGAGAGAACAAATCACATTGAAAATTTACAAAGCAAAAGGAGGTAATGAGGTGATGACCACTTCTATCACCTTTCACCTATGATTCACAAAGGAATGCATCATCATTTGCCAACCCTTCTAGGTGGCAAGAGACTAAGAGGTGGCTACATTGCTCCTAGTTCTTGATGGAGTCCAAGATCTCATAAATGAGACTCTTTAGAGTACTACGAAAATTCATCTTGACTTAGGAAAAGGAACCCAAGCTCCCTCATCCGATATTGGGATGTTTCGATCATGTTTAACAAAACTAACCCCATGAGAACCCTCATGGAGTCAGGATGGAATTTATAGGGAGAGATCCCCATATGGGATTTTTTTTTTTTAAATGTTACAATAAAGGTGTTAGTGACATCCTAAGGCTCCCTTAAATGTTTTTCTACATCCCAAAAATGGGAAAATATGGGGAAAGAATATGGATCAAAATGGGTGTGACACATAGTAGCAAAAGCAGGCAACCCAAGCAAGAAAAAAGGAGGCTGCTCTCAAGCTGGGATCAAGAAGTCCATATTAGCTCTAACCAAAAGAAAAGACCAGAAAGAAAACACAGTTAATCATGACGGCTGCTTCGAGTGCATGACCAAATCAATTGAGGTCAACATTTTTAACATCCAACGTAAGGATCATCCACCTATAAATGGCATTAATTAACTTAATAGCCCCTTGTTGTCCATTGTTTATTGCCCGATAGCATCCACCCATCTCAAATTTTTCACCAACCTCTTCATTGGTGTTTTCCATTGTTTTTATTACCTGATAGCATCTGCCCTTCTCAGTTTTTTCACCAACCTGTTCATCACAGTATCCCTGACCCCCCATCAATTGAAGACCCACAGATTGCTTTGTCTTTTTCATTCCAGGAAATCCCCAGTTTGATTACATGAAGACTAAGGTACAAAAAGATAGGGATTAACAAAGGAGATACGATTATTGAATTAAATCTTTTGTATATGATGCTTTGAAAAAAAAAAAAAAAAGGTCCAAAAAATATCAGGAATGTCAAATTGTGCCCATGATCAGTAACAAATTTGATAATATTACTAAAGAAATTTAAATACTAAATTTCACAAAAAATATAAATAAACAAATACTAAAGAGGGAGGGAAAAGAATTAAAGACATGTACCTGAAAGAAGCCCCATTCTTGGCAGGCACGGTGGAGCTTCTCCAGTTCTGAATGGGTGAAATCTGCTGACAGTAAACGGTGGAGATCGATGATGGGGACATGGGGCATAGAATCAGTAGCGTTGGATAAGACTGGAGAGTCTTGTTCAGGACGCACGTATCGATGTGGGACTGCTGTTAGAGGCTCCTTCACCAGCTCCTGAACACAAGGCACCAGCAGAGAGCTTCCAAGGCTTGACAGTCCTGACTCCATAGCTGTCGGCAAGAGATAATGATATTGTCTATCCCTGAAACAAAGGATCTGTTATAGTCTTACAGACTGAGACGAAGCCAAATATGATGATGTTTTTCAAATTTCAAAAATGAAAAGTAGTCAACATATCATTTTCATTTTTTTCAGCCATCTTTAATTATTATGATGCATCCAAAGTCGCTGCCAAGCCAGGCTACCCACTACGCTTAAGATATATTTTTGTGGAATCAGACAAAAAGGTGTGGGCTTTGCTACATATAAAAAAATAAAATGAGTGTCGGCTTAAGATATAATTTCTCTTTACCTCAGTTGTCCACGTGGCAAAGCATTTTTTTTACCAATATTTTGAAAAAAAAAAAAACCTCCATAAGTGAGGAGGATTGTTTTCTTGGACTTTTAGAGCCACTTGGTAGGAACTTAAGCCACCACATCACAGTAATCTAGCAAGTTCAACCCCATTAGGAAATAGATGGATTTTTGTAGCTGGCCATTTAATTTTAGAAATAATTAATTAAAATGGATGAAATATTTTTTATATTTGTGAATTTTTCCATTTCTATATTTTTATATGAAGAATAATCTCTTTTTTTACATGTCATTAATTATTTTAAGTATTTATTGTATATTTTTAAAAAAAAAATTATTTTTACAAGAAAATAATAAAGATATTTTTGTCAAAATGGGATCAGACAATAACGAAGGGTTAAATTTCTAATATTGGCTTTCTAATCATCCCTTTAATCAAATATCCCTTAATTTTATATGTTATTTCAAAAATTATGTAATTAGTAGATAATCATCATGATAAAAAGTCAAAATAAATTAGGTCTAAAACTAATGATTATCATACAAGAGTGGAATATACATGGAGCATCACACCAACTATTACAAGCAATTGACATAATTATAATCCCATAGGACTTCAAAACACATCAAACAAAATACAACCTCAACTAGCTTATAATATTAAAAGAAAAAATAACAAAAGAAATAAAGATAAAAGAAGGGACACAATATTTAATGAGGTTCGATAACGATGTCTTACCTATATCTTTGATAATGATGATTAATCCACCAACCTTCAAATCAAAATTACAAAATGGGTCAAGGGAGTTTACCTATATCTTTGACAATGATGATTAATCCACCAATCTTCAAATCAAAATTACAAAATCGATCGAGGGAGTTTTCTTTATGCAAAATTGGTTAAAAGCATTAAGTTTTGTGACTAAAATCATAAAGATTTACTAAAGTTAGTCTAATTACTTTGGCTAAAGTCATTCAAACTAACTAACCAAAGGGCTTAGACTTATTTATAGAACCTCAAGCCTTGAAAAAAGCCAATTCAAAATCCTTATGGGAAAGGGACTCTTAACATATAAGAAATTACCAAATCATAATCCTTGTGAGACAAGGATCCTTAAAATATGTCAAACTTTTAGTGGAGCTAAAAACCATCACCTAATTACCTTTTTCATACTTATTCTTGAGTTCTATTCTCAACCTTCTCACCTCCTGTTTTGGAATAATTGAAATGGACAAAATTAACTTAAAAAGGACGTTAGTTTTGAATTCTAAGGGTAAAAGTTGGGCAAGTTAATCTAACTCAACTCAAACTTAACTTGACATTGGAATGGATGTGAGTAAGGTGGTGTTTGTTTTTTGGCTGAATAGAAAAAACCAAAATATTTGGTTTTTTCTATTCAGCTAAAAGTAATTCATTGACATCAACTAACATAATTAAACTAAATTTTTTGATAATAAGTTCACTTTAGTTATATTCGTTAATATCAATAAGGTACTTTTAACTGAATAGAAAAAAGTCAAATATTTTGGTTTTTTCTATTCAGCCAAAAAACAAACATTACCTAAGTATTTTAAATTTTTCAAGTTGGGATTAAGTTATATTTTACTTGAACTGAATCCAAATTGAGCATAAAGAAGAGTTCATTAACCCAAAACTAACTTGAACCTAAGTTAATATCAAATAATTGTAATGACTCACACCCAATTATGTAGACATTGTCCACTTAGGCCTAAAGGGGTCGTTACAGCTTTAAAATACATTTACATAGTTAAAAAGAGTTCATATTTATATAGTTTTAAAAATTTTCTCTCTTATCCGATGTAGAATATCACAATCATCCCCTCATAACAAACACAACGTCCTCGTTGTGTCTTACGAAATTGTAGGGTCAAATAAACAAACACCCCTCAGAGGATCAAACAAACCCCCACACTAGGTTCAGGAATCGACTTTGATATCATTTGTAATAACTAGCAACCAACTTTGTATATTTTATCCACTTTGAGCCTAAAGGGATCCTCATGACTTTAAAACAGGTCTATATGATTAAAAGGGATTCATACTTATATAGCATTAGGAACTTTCTCCATGTCCGTTATGGGGAAATAGTTTCCAAACAGATCCTTTGACCCTATTTGATAATTTATTTTTAGAATGGTTTTTAAAAATTGTTATCTAATACTTCATAAAATAAAAGTTTGTTTGACAACTTGAAATATTGTTAGCTTGTTTTTAATGTTTTTAAATATGTATTTTAAAATAATTTTTATATATAGTACTTTATTTTTAATCATTCTCTATATTTGTATGATTATTTTTTAAAACAGCCATAAAAAAATAAATGAAAATAACAAAAAACAACTTAAAGATATTCTTTAAAAACACTCTATTTTTTGTTTTTAAGATCAAAAAATAGAAAACAGTTTTTTTATTACTAAATTATTTTTCCCGTTTGTTGTGGGGATCATAAAATTATTCATGAAACAATAACAGGGCATTTGGTTCTACCACAGCACCCAAGTGATTGAGCAGTGCTAAATGAAAAAAGGAAAAGGGAAAAACAAACTAAAATCAGGCTAAAATTATTTGTGAAATAAAAAATGTTTCTCCCAAATTACATGTAAAAGATGAAAAAACACATTCACGTAAATACCATTTGAAAAATCATTTATCTAAAAATATTGTTAAATACCATTTGAAAAAATTTTAGTAAATACCTATCAAGTGCTTCCTCCAGAAGTACTTTATAAAAATAATTTTAAAATTTCATCATATACAGAACTCTTTTTATACTAGAAATGATTTTTAACGCGCTCTAGAAGCACTGAAGATGAGGAACCCAAGGCCAACACTTGACAAAGTGGCTTGGAGAATCCAATGAAGCAGGGAACGTTTTTGTCAATTTGAAGAAGAAACAGGGAAAAAAGAACATATCATGAAATTCCATTACATCAAATTTACAAGAAAAAGGCTATATCCCACAAGACCCACCACTACATTTCAGTCCAATCTCATGACTGTATTTTGTATAAAGCTCACATTCACTTCATACACAAGGGTTGCCAACAAGTCAATCTACTTCACTATATTTTTCTCTGTTGCAGAAAATGAAACCATCAGTCTCTTATCAGTAACAAAAAATTGCAGCATTCCAGGACAAAAACACAATCAAGGAACTTTGGCCCTTTGCATGATCATAAACCTTTTCCTGTTGGACCCTTCTACATGTTCACCCAGGCTTGCTAGATGGGCCATCCGCCTTTTCCAGGAGTCAGAAGGCCCTGGTTGATCTGCCTTCTTATCTTTGTCATCTGAATCGTTGTCGAAAGATTCAGGGCTTTTCTCACTTGGGCCGCCTTCATCAGGGAGTTGGATTATTTGCTTCAAAGTCTCTACAACTTCACTCATCTTTGGCCGGTCTTTTGCACTCTTCGACAAACAACTGTCGGCCAACTTGGCAATTTTTCGAGCTGTACTGATAGGATACTGGTTTTCCAGGCGCCAGTCCATTATCATGTGAAATTTCTTACTATTAGCAGGGAAATGTTTCACCCATTCCAAAAGCTTTTGCTCTGCTCTTGGGTGGTTTCTCTCCATCGATCGCCTGCCTGTCAGGATCTCATACAGTACAACACCAAAACTCCACACATCACTCTTAGTTGTCAGGTGGCCTGTCTCAATATAATCTGGAGCAGCATACCCAAAAGTTCCTACCGCCTGATCACCAAAAAAAAAAGGAAAGAAAAAGACAAGTTTTCATTAAACATTCTGACAAAATGGCCCTTCTTTTTTTATGTTCCAAATTATGCCCGACTTCTCCAGTTACAAATGCATCACCCAATTTCACACATTATTAATTTGGCAACTAAACAGTATCTACAGTAATGTGGACGAAGACCTTTCATTTGATAGGGGTGCGTAACATGAGGGTTCTAAAATTTCCCACTTTTAAGTAAATCCTAAAATGTACCATATGCTTGTTTTGTTAGTCTGCCTGAACAATCAGTGTTACTCCTGCTCAACTTCTATTTTGCCTAATCATTCCTAATTAAAAGTGTATTTACTTTAAGTTCTTCCAGGGAAGAGGGCAGCCGGATGAATGATAAGTGAGCTCAGAGAAGACACAGAAGCTAGAGAAAAAAGACAGGATTGGAGGTGGTAGCAGTTAGACCCAACAGTTAGAATCTAGAGGAATGCTGAAGGAATTGAGAGAGATTTACGAGAATAGAGTTATGACTCTCTCCCTTGAACTGTGACTATTTGGGCCTTACAAAGAAGTTAGAGGATGCCATGGAGCTGGGTGCAAGCCCAAACCAATGTGTGGGCCTTGTGTGCAGACCTTATAAGAACAAGGGCTGCAAGCCCACGAGTATGGCAGGTCATATTTACCAACAAGTCAGCCCCCACATTGCATGTACCACACTGAGGCTTACACCTGTTGAAGGGACGGAGGAGGGTTCCCCATTTCCCCCCAATAATGTTGGATTCTTCAAACCCTTCACCCCTCAACACTCCAACAACCCCACTTTCTGAATAATGGCCATTTGGGCTTTATATAATGATTCGGAGGATAGCCACCAGGTGAATCGCAGCCAAATACCAATAGCAGGCCTTGCCATGTGTAGGCTTTGTTAGCAGGACCTCAGAAGCCAGGTCCGGTATGTAACAATATCGACATGTCAGTCTCCTTACATGTAAATTACATTGGAGTCAACACGCATCCAATGAACAGAGTTTCCCTTTCCTATCAATTTAGCCAAACCAAGTGAGCCAAGCCCCTCAACCCATCCCCACATGCTTGGTGGTGGCAAGCTGAGCCAACTTCCAGGCTCACAAGCATCAAAGTATTGTGCCTCAGGCACCTTCAACAGGAATTCCTCAAGGAGAGCTGCCCTTGGCAATCACCAAGGAGATGGACCCATACAATGAGAGAATATGGCATTAGAATAGGACATACAGCATTATGTTCAAGGCCAAGTGACACATAGCCACCAGGTCCATGGATTACAACAAGATGACCCAGTTATCAATTCATATGCACTGTCTTCTATTAACCAGGTCATGCATTCTCAACTTACAAGGACATTTAGGTTGCATGCATGCACAGAATGACATTTAACACTAATCTATTTCAGGAGAAAAAGAAATGTTCTCAAAAATTGATCCCTATAAGGTATGTTTTCTACAAACTACATGCTATGAGTAACAAAATAGTTGTGGCCCACAAGGTGAATGTAAATGATAATGAGGAAGAAGTAAGTGCATTCTATACTCACTGCTGTTGAAACATGAGTAAACCCATCTGCTGGCCCCTCCCTAGCAAGCCCAAAGTCAGAAAGCTTTGGGTTAAAATCCTTGTCCAGTAGCACATTTGATGATTTAAAATCTCGATATATCACCTTCATCATTTACAGAAAAGAAAAGGAGTTTAACAATAACTAACAGTAAACTTCAGCTCTGAATATAATGTAGCAAAATAGGTAAATGAAAGTCAATGAGGAAACAACCACCACCACGGTTCTAGTAATGCTCATCATCAAGATTATTGAAGGACAATTACATCATTCCAATATGAATAAAACTTACTTTCAAAATAAACATGGTTTAATTCACCCCCCAACCCCCCATTAAAAATTTCACATAATTTAAACAATTTTAGTTTTATCTGTTTCAAATCAAAATATCACAATGATCGAAAAGCAATGAATATCATCATTATGATCATAGGCATACATTTTTTTAATATAATACAGATTTTCATTCAATGACATTTTAGCTTCAACAAGTCTCAGATTTTTTACCACAAAAGCCAGCTATAGATTTTTATTTATGTCCAGCAAACAACCTTCGGCAGAGTCATTGTTACAAAGATCATTCTGAGTTCTGAAAAACCTTTCATTCATTTCTTCCATGGTCAAGATCTTCTATTGCGTTTCAGAGAAAGTATTAAAATAAGCAGTAAGGAAACCCAGAAATAGCAGTAGCTTAATGGCTGGTTGGTAAAGTTCAGCTAGGTCTTAAGTTCAGTCCTACCTGGCTGTAACTTCCAAAGTTCTCTTTATTACATTCTCATAAATTCAGTATTATTAAGTAAAACTTCCCAAATTATACTTAGTATGAATACTAAAATAAGAAGTCAAAGCATTTCAATAAATCATATGTTTAGAAGTGAACCTGAACTTCCAATTCTTCATGCAAATAAGCTAATCCTTGAGCTGCTCCAAGTACTGTCTGTAATCTTGTCTGCCAAGGAAGAGCTGGGATAGCTTTATTGAAGAGGTGATCTTCCAAGCTTTTGTTTGGCATGTACTCATATACAAGTAGCCGTTGAATTCCTCTCTCTCCATCTACAGCACAGTATCCTATAAGCTTGACAAGATTTGGGTGCTCCACAATACCGAGAAATTGAACTTCTGCCACCCATTGTTTATGACCCTATATGAGAAACAAGGGATAACAAGAATCTTCATAAATCATCAAGTTTGGCAATCAAGAGGAAGAGTATTGATGAGACAATAACAAGAGTGAAAGCAAGTATATCCATCAACTCAATTAAGCATACAAATAAATGACATAATTCCTGAACCAAGCATGTTCAGTTTGGGAGGTTTTGTGCTCACCAATATCGAGGAAATTGACTGCCTATGCACATCCTATTCATACCATATTAAACATGTACTCAACTATATGGCATACTGATATTGAAATAACAATGACACATGCATCCTCCCAAAGCACTTATAAGCTCCTTTCATAATTTCATCTTCCATTAAACCAAGCAGCCTTTGATCCATAGAGAATACAAGTACCATATAATTCATCAAGATAACAAGACAAAAATTTGAAAGATTCCCAGATTTACTTGCTAGATTACTAGATCTCAACGAGTATCACATTGACGGCAATGTTTTTTATTAACAAAGGGGATTTTCGACATCAGTGTGTTAAAATGATAAAGGGGCCTTGGGAGCCGACAAAAATGAATGCCTATTGTGTTGTGTTCTAAATGTCATTTCAGCATATTAATGCATAGTGTCATATGGAGGCAACACAACAAAATAGTCAATTAAAATCAATAAAAGGCTTTCAGGCACATTATAGTAAATTGAGATCCAACAACACAAGAAACTGATTCAATTTCCATAGAACATCAAAATGCTCCAGTGAATAAATTTATGAATAGAAGAAAAGAAAATTGGGGTACAAGATATTTAGAAGATTGAACACCACAAACGTAAAATTATTCATATTTTCAATCAATGGCAAGGGCAGACAAATTAGATGGTTCTGTTTACCAACTTTTAACAACCAATTAGTATACTGAAGGCAGATGTTGAAATTTCCAAATGAACTAACATTGGGCTTCAATTACAAGCCAATTGGTTGCATATTTAAAACTGCATTCTCAAGTGAATATCTTAAGCTGGGATGGAATTATACAAACTATGAGGAGGAGTTGATTGAGCACTTAAAATATACTACATAAAGCAATGGACATGATTGTGTGGTTTTTTAGGAAGGAAGATAACTGACATGCTCCTCAACAAGAAAAGCTTGGAAAACGAGTAATGTGGCAGAGCTATCTTAGAAAAAAAAAAAGGCATCAAGAGCCATGACAAATTGAATCAATTTTATTCAGTTCATCTTTCTGGAAATCAAGCACCATGAAAGAAAAAGGACAATGTAAGGTTGGCTTCAAAATGCAACAGCTATGGTTGTGTGTGTGCCTCTCATAATGCCAGATAAAGGCGACAGAACCAACTTTCATGCAATATTGTATAAAAAAATTTTAAAAAAAAAATTCCATTAAAAAAATGAAAAGCATTAAAACTAAAACAGATCACAAGAGGAAAAAAATCTAAGGTTTAGGTCACAAAAACTAACCTCCAGGTTGTTCAACATGTAATAATCAAGGTGAATCTTATGCATGAAACAGATTTCTATTAGAAGAAACACTGAAAAGCTCAAACTAATGCCCTCAAGAAATTAAGGAATTTTCTCTCCCTATGTCGACTTTAGCCCATGTTTTTATCATCCACTTTCCAGGATATGTGGGTTTGATCTTCAACACCCTCAGGTCTATTTCCGTCGGCGCATTCTTTAAAGCCCTCTCTGTTTCTGCCAACTCGAGATCCTTCCCTCCCACAAACTTCATTTGGAAATCTAAAGCCCAACTCAAAGTCAAGGCCTTCACATGGCTGTTGGAAAATAGGAAAGTTAATACTAATGACTTACTACACAAGAGGATACCTCACAAAGCCTTTCAACCAGAATGTTGTATCATATGTAAGAGGAGCAGAGAACAAGCAAATCATCAGCAATGATAATGTGTCATAGATTATTCGGACTTGTTAGGATTGACTGAGTTCAGCATACGAGTGTGGTGGAGATGTTGAATATTGCTTATTAGGGTTTTAGAAGTCTTCCTAGGGGGAAGTACCATGGGGTATTGTTATTCCCACATTAATTTGGACTATATCAAGGAAGAGAAATGCAAGTATTTTTTAGGACAAACAGAGCGCTTTAGGGGCAATGTGTGATCTAAACTATTTCTCCTCTTCTCTCTCGATGTTAGTTAGTGCACACCATTTGTAGGCAACCCCCTTTGAGCGTTATATTGCTACAAGGATGTTTCCTCCAATGGGCAGCGTCAAGATGAATTTTGATGGAAGCTCCTTGAGTAACCCAAGACAGTTGGGAATTGAAGGAAAACTTATGAATCATCATGGAACATTAATGAGAGCATTCTCTAAGAATGTTGGAGTGGCACTAGCCATCCAAGCAAAGATATTAGATTATTGGAAATCTTAAAGCTGGCTAAAGCTAATGGTTTATCCAACCTGGAGATTTTGCACTAATCATGTCTTGAGTGAATAAGAAGGAGAGAAACTTGTGAGGTTTTGGTGGATAGCAGTGTCAAATTTTAAATATCACTTGAGTTGGGGTTTTCATGCTACTGGATTCCTTGGGCAACTAACCATATGGCGGATCAGTTAGCAAAAAGAGAGTCAATCCAAACCAGTTGATTTCTTTTGCAGAGGATTTCTCATCCTTCTTTGTATTTAAACAATAATAATAATTATAACAACAACAACAACAACAGAAAATAATGATAAATTTTCTAGTCTAAAGCATACAGAGAATTACTCAATTGATGATATATCTCATGCACTTCACAAAATCATTCTTAACCATACCAAAACGTTTCAATATAATAATTTATAGCTCCAAGGATTTATAATCAAAAACTGTACTGCAATTACTCAATATGTGATATCTCAGGCACTTTATAAACAAATAAATTGTATGAAATTTCTCAAACCCATACCTGAACACCATCTGGGTTCAGCCTTTTAATGGCAACCTCAAAGGAGTCTCCCTTTCCATCAGCAGGCTTGATTGAACCTTTATACACACAACCAAATCCACCTTCCCCAAGCTTTAGCATCCTACTGAAATCATGTGTGGCATGTCTAAGCTCGGAAAAAGAGAAGACTCGCAAGTTTTGAGCCTTCTCTTCATATAATTCTGGTATACTGCGCCGTGAAGTAGTTGAACACGAAGATTTAATGACCAGATCAGACCCCGAGTAGTATGATTTGCTTTGGTTTTTCAACTCCGGCGCTGATCTTTGTACCTTCAATCGGGTCTTATCTTTAAAGTAGTAGAAACACTTCATTCTTCAGAATTCAGTAGTCACTCTCAACGTTCAACTGTGAACTTTGTTGGAGTCCATCAAATTCATCTAGAAAAGAATAGCAACTACATTAATAAATTAACAGCAATCAGCATTTTGCACACAATCACAGAGAGAGATTGAGATTATAAAAAATAAAAAATAATAAAAAAAGGGGAAATTTTGAAAAAGAAATGAAAGAAGTGGGGGAAGCAAGGGAAACCCAGATGAGAAAAAGTTTTAGCAAAATAGAAATGAGCAGAATCTTAGATTGGCAAAACACACAGAAATGGCTACACAAAAACAGAGAGAGAGAGAGAGAGAGAGAGAGAGAGAGAGAGAGAGAGAGAGGCAGAGACAGAGACAGAGAGAGGAAAGAAGTGGGGGAGGCAAGGGAAACCCTATGAGAAGTTATAGAAACAGGAATGAAGAGAATCTTATATTGACAAAACACAGAAAAATGGCAACACAACAAGGAAGGAGTCAAAATTAACCGCAAAATTTTGAGGAAGAAATTGAGTAAACAGAAAAGGGTGTAAAAAAATAGTGAGAACCCAAATGAGAATCAGATTCAGAAATGTTAGAACAAAACCACAAATTGAACCAGAGCCACATGAGAATTCATTAGAAGCACCCAGTACAAAGCATTCTAATCAAAACAAAGATTGAGAATTGAACGTTCTAAGTAAGACCCACACGAGAAAAACAAGAAAAGAACTATTATAATGCGAACCTCGACTAATAAATTCAAGAACAAGTTACTCTAAAAAAAAAAAAATTGCAGCAAAACCCAGATGGGAATTCAACAAAAAAAACCCCAAAACAACACATTCCAAGCAAAACCCAGTTGAGAATTGAGCATTCCGAACAAAACCCAGATGAGAAAAACAAGAAAAACAGAGAGATAAAACGAAGTATCACAGACAAGAGTCATAAAAACGAATCATTAGCCCAGTTAGCATAACATGCTTCACCTGCTATGCTTGTGATTGTCCAGAAATCCCACGAAACTGGGGCTTGAGAAACTCAAACTTATGATTGATTTGTTTTCTGTTTTTTCTTCTTCTTCTTCTTCTTTTGCTTTTTGTCTGAGCTTTCTGAATCTTGTCAGGTCTAGTCGTCTTTGGACTTTGAACACTGTTCGCAGTGCCTCGTTAGGAGAGCTGCAATGGTCCAGGCACTCCTGAGCTGTCCTTTTACAAGCTTTTGACGAGCCGCCATTTATACATGGGGTTACTTAATTAAAAAGATAAACCGATCCTAATATTATAATTTATAAATTTGGAAAATTTCAACGTGAAAATTGACCAACTTTTTATATAACTATCAATATTAAAAAGTCTGCAACCTTTTGTGATTTTCATTGTACGCTTTCAAAGAGAAGAACGAAACACCAGCAACAAAGGAAGCAGGAGTTTGCCTCTAAATTAATTCTTTTTCTGAAAAGAAAAAAAAAAATCTAAATTTAGATGTAGGTAGGTTCTTTTCTTTTCTAACCATGATCACCGACAATAGTTTAGCTTAGGAGGACTTTATGATCAAACCTACTCTCAATTATAATCATTAATTATATTTTTTTTTAAATTTAAAACTAAAAAAATTAAATATACCTTATCTTTTCCTTCAGGTTCAAAACCCGATATTTAAATATCAATATTTTACTTTTAATTACGAATCTTTTATAAAATTATAAAAGAGATTAATTTTTTCTGATACTTTGATTCTACCATTAATATGAAATTAGGTAAAACAAATTTTAAATTAATAACTTTAAAATAAAAATTTTGGCTTTAAACTTGGGTAATAAATGTTTTGATCATTTTCTTTACATTTTAATATTATTTCTTTACTTAAGGAACTATTTATGGGCCTTTTAATAATTTTAAGGGGTAAAGTCTTGCATTTTAATAAGTTTGGAGAGCAAAGTTTTGAGATTCGAATGTGATGAAAAAAAAAAATTTTAAACACATCAAAAAAAGGTTAAGAGGATAAAACGTATTTAACAAAAATAAGAACATGTACAACTGTAAAAGACTAGTTGATGGATACTTTGAAAAGATATTTAAATTAAAAAATAATTATTTTTTAAACTTATTACTTTTGTGGTATTTAATTAAAAGTATCCATTTTTACGATAAAGTCTTGTTTTGAAAATGTGATTTTAAATTTATACTTTTACAATTCAAAAATATAATTTTTTTTTTTTTAATTTTGTATTGAAACGGTATTTTGAAAATATTGCATTATGAAAATGAATATATGGTTTGTAATTTTAAGTTGAAAACACTTTTAAAAAATATGTAACTTGAGTTCTACTTTTTATTGAAACCACATTTTCAAAATGCGGATTCAGTACAAGTATTCTTTTAACAGAATAAATTTGAAAAGGCTAAAAGCGAGATCATTTTGGACGAAGCTCAAGGAAAGACTAGGAGAAATTTTCTTAGTACTTTGACCCAGTTTCACTTCCACCGCCCTCCAAACTCTCAAAATCAGCTCACGTCTTTGAAAATCAACATAAACTTGGTAGCAATTTCAATATATGTGACGGAGAAAATGAAGATTAGGTTGGTCGAGGAAAAATAGAAAATTGTTTTAAACAATATTATTTTCTCGGGATTATACTTTGAAAAATACTAAAAGAAATAAATATAATTATAAATTTATATATTTTTAAATTATTTCATCTTTATATTGGATAATTGAAATTAGTGGCATTAATTTAAAGTAATATATTGATTTTAAATCTATTTTTTATTTTTATTTATTTTTTCTTTTACTCTATTTTTTCTCTTTTACTCTATTTTTTCTCTTTGTTTTTATTTTTTTTTTCTTTCTCAAGTTTTCCAAGAAAATAACATAATAGAAAAATATAATAAAAAAGGTAAAAGAAAAAAGAGGGTGAACAGTATTCGTATCAAAAGTTTTCAAGTTGTGATAAAAAAATATTTCTCTTCTTCCGTTTCACTAATAAAATAATATAATTTATTTCTCCACTTTTCTTATTAATAAAAAATAAAACTAAGTCATAATATATATTAAAATTGATCTTTTTTTTATATATTCTCTTTCAATAGGATATGATAACTCTAAGTCAAGATACCTGCTATATATATATATATATATATATATATATAAAATATATAAATAAAATTAATAATTATATATATATATATATTATAAATTTGAAATATTTTAATCATGAATATTATTGAGATATAAATAGAAATTTCACATATTTTTTAATAGCAAATATTATGGTATAATATAATTTTTATTTTAAATATTTATTGAATTGAAACTTTTTTTTTCTTTCCTTGATATATATATATACTGAGAGACTATACTTGATCTAAATGTAGGTGTCTTCCTAATTGTTAGTGGTCAATATTGCTCTGCTCACCATTGATTATTACTGACAAATTGGAAAGATGACAGCTCTATAATAATGAGTCAATAATCTTTAAATAGGGTGGGTGGGTGGGGGGAAGTCTACTCTATGGCCAATTTGGAATTATTTTCCCATTATCCCAAACAAAAAATATTTTTTCCAACTGAAAATTATTTTTTATTTTCTATTTTTTTTAAAAAAAATTAGAAAACATCTTTTAAATTTTTTTTTCATTTATATTTTTTGTGGGTGTTTTAAAAAATAATTATACAAATATGTAGAATAATTAAAAATAAAATACTAGATATAAATATTATCTTTAAAATATATTTAAAAATATTTTAGGTTTTCAAACAAACTTTTATTTTACAAAAATTAGAGAATAATTTTAAAAAATCATTTTTCAAAATTATTTTTTAAAAAAAGTTATCAAACAAACCCTATATAATTCTTATATTTTTTTTTTCTTAATAAATACCTTTTATATAAAATATAAGAATTCTTTAAGGGTTTCGGTGAGAAATTATGAAATTTGAAATAGTAGATTTTTTTTGTAATATCTTAAGTTTTAATGAGTTTTTAAAATTATCGTATTTTCAATATAAAGTTCTTCTGTTTTATATAGAATTTATTATTATTTTCTATTTTCAAAAATAAAAAATAAAAAATGTGTCCAAACAAATATTCAAATGTTTAATCATAAATAATAATAATTTGTAGGAAACAAATTGTCATGAGTTGTAAAAAATTAAATAAAAATATAAAAATAAAATAACTAGGATGTTCTTTGAATGCACTTCCTATTTTTTATTTTTAAAAATAAATTTTTTATACAAAACATAATAATTATTATATCTATATCTATATATATATAACAAAAATTTACCTTTTATATTTAAAAAAATATTTTCAAATTTTAAAAACTTTATGGAAGTAATGAGTTCAAGTATACAAGATATAAACATATCCTTCATATAAAGTTTTACCAAAATAGGAAGAAGACAAATGATGTTTGCAATTATGCAAATATTTTCAAATATTTTATTTTTTTTTAGTGAATTTTCAATGAATTTTGATGCTTTTTCAATATTGACAAGTGTGCCATTAGCATTGTTTGTTTGGTAAAGGGAAAGTGATGTAAATGGGTGTAATTTCCCATTCTAAAATTTTATTTTATGGTCAAATTAAAAAAAAAAAAAACAACAAAAAACTATGCCATCAAACATGATTTTTAAAATTTTTAATTAAAAAAATAATTAAGATACAAAAAGAGTAACCAAACATATCTATAACAAATTTAAAATAAGACTCTTGAAATTGCTAAACCCCAAGTCATGTCAAGGGTTGGTGAAGTCATGGATGCTTCTCAAAAACCCCCTAGTCCACAAGAAAGGTCACCTACCCAATCCAAGTGGACCAAATTGAGAAAATTGATATTTCATACAAGTAAGAGAAAAGAGAAAGAGAGGGGGTGTTCCCAAAAGTCATTTTCCAAATTGTCATGTTGTGTTTGGTCTCAATCCTCAATCAAATCAGGGGTTTTGGAGTTTAGGGCACATGCCTTGTATTGGGCACACTTTGGAATTAGAATAGTGACTTGAGTCAGCTCACATCTCAGTCTATAGCCAACTTGCATCAAACACAAGACGGATAGAGTGGGAACCACAAGAGATTTCCAAGCAATTAATAATCCCCCCCTCCAAAAACATCCAGGAAAAAAACTTCTAGAGGTCAACCTTGTTTTTGGTTTTGGATTTATCAGTTGATTTATGGATCTTTGTTGAATACCTTAGCCCTTGAGGATGCCTTTGTATTCAGCTAGGATAAGAGGTCATTGTTAAAATTTTGGTTCACCTATGTTGGTATATTTCTTTTTAATCCAAAGTTGAAAACAATTTTCTGTTTTCCAAAATAAAAAAAAGTAAAAAAAACATATTTGACAGCTTCAAAATAAAAAATCATAAAATATGTTTGGCAGATACAAAATAAAAAACCGTTGAAAATAAGGTATTTTCAAATAATTTTTTAATTTTTTTTAAGGATTATTTTAAAAAATAATTATATAAATATAAGAAATGATTAAAAATAAAACACTTCATATAAAATTTATTTTTAAAATATTTAAAATCATAGAAAACATATTAAAAGAATTTCAGGTCCCACAATAATTTATTTTACAAAACATTAGAAAATAATTTTAAAAATACTTTTAAATTATAACTATTTTCAAAAAAATTATCAAAAGGGCCTAAATGTTGAGGATCTTTCGGTCCTTTTTTTTCTTTTCTTTTTTTCCCCTTTTTGTCTTTTACGAAGTTGAGGTTTGCTTTTAAGTAAAATTTGAATAGTTTTGTTTAAATTTGTTTGAAATATAAATAAAAAAATTCATGTATTCATTCAAATTTCAAGTTTGAAATGAAAGGCAAACTTTTTTATTTTATTTATTTGGACAAAATCGATAAAAACAATACTGAAATTAAAAAATAAATAATATAAAAATAAATTTAAATTTATTAAAATTTAGATTAAAAAATATTAAAATATTAGCTTAAGTGTCTTTCAAGGTTTCTTGGTTTCTGTTTTTAAAAACAAAAAATAGTAAAGCGGGAAAATTCTTATACAAATTATATAGACTTACATTATATTCTTGAAAGTCATTCCTAAATATTTTAAAATTTAATGTAGTAATTTTTTTAATATTTTATTTTTTTAAAAAAAAGGTTTTAGTAACCTTTAATATTTTAAGATAAGTTCTTTTAAGAGTTTTTGTATTTTATACAGGAGTGGCTATTATTTTATTTTTATTTTAAAAAAAAGTAAATCCTAACCACACCATATTTAATAGTATTTTTAGTGTTAAAATTATGGAATTCAATAATGAAAGTATCATTTATATTCATTATTTAAGATACCTATCTACTAAAAGCAATTAATCAGAGCTGTTTTTATAATACAAAGTTTGGTGGATGGTTACTCTTTGATTAAAGTCAAATTAACTTTTGTTTTAAATGAGCAAATTGTCAAGTGCCCTTTGCTAGTTCTAATTGATTTCCAAACTTAATCAACTTTCTAGCAACTTGATAGACTTTCGTAAAATTTAATGGTATCCTAGATAGGTAAGTAAGCTAGAAGGTATTTCATATCAAACTTTCTTAGAGGTATTTTTTTTTTTTTTTTTTTTTTTTTTTGTGATATCAAATGGTGATGATTAATCAAAAGTGAGCACTTGCTCATAGGTTTTTTTTTTTTTTTTTCTAATAACATTTTTATATCTTTCTTTTGTATCTGATCTCATTTATTTGTACCTCAATTTCATGAAATTTAATCAAATATGTCAAGAGTTCTAACTAAAAACTTAACAATTAAAACAAAAAATGTAACTACATTCGTCATATCTTTTAGGCGAAGCCAAGAGTTTAGTTCAAGGACAACTTTTAACATATATAAGGTTTTTAGCCCAATGATTCAAACTTGTCATTGTTAAGGGGGGCAATAAATAGTCCTTGGTTGGAGTCCTCCATTATAAAAAGTGGACTTTTTTTTCAAAACATTTTTAGAAGGGGCACCTACCCCCTAGACCTCAATTGGCTTTGCCAATGCATACATGTAAATATTAATATATATTAAGTGTTTTTAAAAACTATTTTTAGCAAGTATTTTAAAAGAAAAATAAGGTGTTTGACATAGTTTAGAAAATACTTTTAAATATTTGAAAATCACTTATAACATTGAAAAATTATTTGTAGTATTTTATGAAAAAACCCTTGAAATGTTATTTCTCTAAAACATATTTTCAAAGAAAACACTTCTACTAGAAAAGCTTCAAGTAGAATGAACTCTTAATATTTTTGGAAAACCAAACATTGCAGGATCCGATAATGATATGTTGTGACTAAACGAGATTACAATTCATTGAAATAGTTACATGAAATTTTTAGATGATGAGAGTTGGAAATAGCTTTAAGGCCCAACTCATGGTTGCAATTTTAAAGCCCAAAGAACTATGGGCTGAGCCCAAACACTTGGGCCTACCACATATGGGTTGGGTTCCCTCAACTTTAAACTTTCTTCATTTGATTCTTTTAAAAATTTTGGGCAACTTGGGCGACATAACGTCCTTGAACTCATCAAGGACTCCCTCGATTTCCTTAGACATGATATATAAGTTATTTAAATGATTTAACATATAAGTTTTTTCTTCTTAATTTTTCATAACCTAGAAAGAGAAATTAACCTTATTACGTAACCTTAAGACATAAGCGAGATGGATAAAATGATAAATATTGATATTTTTTATTCATATAAGTTATTGAAAAATATGAAAAATAATGTGAAATATTAAATAATTACATAAATACTTCAAAATTTTTCATAGGTGTTTAATAATTTTGTTAATATTTTCATTCACTTTCAATACTATTACAACACATAATATTGGAGGTTAAAAGCCATTTATTTGTCATGGATTTCATTAAAATAAATTATTATTTTTGTAATTAAATTAAGAACAATTTACTAATAATATTAATTGACTAAGAATAATAATCAGGGGAAAAGGTAGCATCCCTTCATTTTGTTAGCAAAAAGTATGATTACTAAGGAATGAGGAGAATATTTTGCCATATTTTTTATATAATGTGCAATTATTTTTATACAATTTTCCTTATATAGACATATAGCCAATACACTATATAGTTTAAATTGCACTAAAAAAATACATAAAAGTTTTGTTTGTGTTGGAGTTGGGTTAGGGTGCCCAAGTGGGTTGATTCAACCCAACCCGATAAATGAGATAAATTAAGAGAGCAATTTTTGGAGGTTTTTTTTAAACTACCTAGAAATTGCTACTATTAAAATAAAATTCATTAAAAAAAATTCTATGTGAAAACTATCCCCCTTACAAAAACCAAAAAGAGAAGAGCATGTTTAAAAAATACAATTCTCCTTTATGAAAAAATAAAAGTTTTTTTTTTCTGTAAAAACGAAGGTCAAGACTCTTATGTTATGAAAAAAAATGGTTCTCATATTTGTAATTCTGTTCATGACTCGAGATAAGAAAATTGGTTAGTAAAACAATTAATTAGCATTTTTGAACATCTTAGAAGGTAACCCGAAAATGTTATTTTACTTTGCAATAGTTTCTTGACTATTATATTACTTTTATTCTTTTATTTTTATTTTCCAGAATTACTAAAATAAAAGCAAATTTTTTTATTAAGCTTAAAGAAGAAAGAAAAAAACATAAATGTTCACTTTTTCAAAAGTAAATTTATTATTTTGAACAAAATTTAAAACCACTTTCTTTAAGAAGTTTAGTTTGGTGCATATAAGGCAATTATGCATTATGCAAACTTTGAATTAATGTGATGATCTTGTAAAAAAAAAAAAAGTACACAATTATCATGTTATTTTTATATCTTGAAGCTAACTCATAAATTTTTTTATGTTATTTTGACATACCATCTATTTTTTATTTTAAAAAATAAAAATTAATAGTAACTTTTATATAAATATTGGAACTCTTGTAATAAAAAATATATATTTACATATGTTCTTAAAATTAATTTATTTATTTTTAAATTAAAGTAATATTTTTTTAATATACCCAAAAAACTTTAAATAATTTATAAAATTATTATTTTTTAAGTTAAGTTTTTACTTTTTACATTTTATAATGGAGTATTTTCCATTTTCTATTTTTAATACTAGAAACAAAAATGGGTATCCGAACACCTTAGTGGTAAGTGATAACAAAAGATTTTATTGATATAAAAGTTGTTTATCAATTAATAAAAGGGTTTTTTATTTTTGTCAAGAAAATTTTTCAAGTTTTTCATAAACTTTAACAAGTTGATTTTACACTTTTTTTAATGTGATTTATCTATTGTTCATGTTTCAGAAAAGCAAAGAGATAAATACTTCTCCTCAAACTAGAAGCAAGAGAGGAAAAAAATTCAAGAATCCACCCTCCTTTTTCTATAGCATAACTTAAAAGTTTCTTTAGTATGCCCATTTGAGCCAAAGCAGAGATATACAAAACAATCATAAAAGGAAATTGCTTTTGTCTACCACTTTATGCATTTCTATCTACTCATAGTAACAAATCGGGAAATTCATCCCATATATCAAAACATTTTGAAATAAAGAATTTATTTTAATTCCAAATTTGGAATTGATATGTTAGATGCAGATAAGAAAAAGATTTTGTATTTAATTAAAATTTTTAAAAATAGAAATATCCTCATGATTAATAACATCTTTTTTTCAAATAATAATAATAAAGTACCCAATGATTAAAAAATTAATGGCATTGTAGAAGTAAACTTTAAATGCTATTCCAAATAGCTTTTGACTTTTTTCTTTTCTTTTCTTTTTTAATGAAAGGAAATTACTAAGTACAATATCTACTAATATGATTAAAAGATAAGTCACACTAATCTTCAAAATTAAACTTTCTAACATTTTTAAATAAATTTGACCACCAAATAATTGATTCTAAACTACAAATACATTTCTTAGTTAAACAATGTATTGTTTTATTTTCTTCCTTATAAATATGACGACAATCATAAATATTCAGATCCTGATATTCCAAAATGACATTCATGGGAAAGAATAATACTCCTCAAAAGCTATTTGGAATAGCTTTTCACTTTAAGTGCTGTTCCAAATAGCTTTTGACACTTTAAGTGCTATTCCAAATAGCTTTTGAGGATTATTATTCTTTCCCATGGAATGTCATTTTGGAAGGGAATGGTTATCATTTAGCAGTAGAAGTAGAAGTCTCTAATTGTTAACTCTGCATTTGAAAAGCAAATTTTAATATCTTAAACTTAGAATAATTTTGATATCTTCCAATAATTTCATCCAACATAACTCTCTAGTATATATTGAAAAGAGAGATGAAAAAGGATGAATATATATGGGCATATTTACTTGGGATATTAGCATAACTTTTGAGTTTTAGTAATAGAAGAAATATAAGTATTATATTATCATGCAATTGAATTTTATGTTTGGAAATTATGAGCCTATTTGGTAATTGTTTTTTAAAATAGTTTAAAAAAATAATTTTTGATGATAGTTTTTCAAAATTGTTGTTTGATATTTATAGAATAAAAGTTTGTTTGAAGATTTAAAATGTTTTTAACTTGTTTTTAATATTTTAAAATATATTCAAAAAATAATCTTTATGTCTAATGTTTTGTTTTTAATTATTTTACATGTTTGTATAATTATTTTTTAAAACAATTCTTAGAAAATAAGTGAAAATAATGGAAAATAATTTTAAAAAATGTTCTTTAAAAATACCTTGTTTTTCTTTTTCTTAAGAATTGAAAATAGTTTCTTTGTTGCCTAACGTGTTTTCTTTATTTTATTTTTTTTGTTCAAGAGAATAAAAATTATTCTTAAAAATAATTGTTAAATAAATCTTATATTTTTTAAAGATGTTTTCATAAAAAATAAGAATAATTTTAATTTATTAAAAAATTAAATTAAAAAAAAAAACACATTTCTCCATCAAGTATAAGGGAAAATATAAATCCTTTTACTTCTTTAAAACATGGATAAATCACTTTTAACATTTATTTAAACATGCTTTAAAGTTAAGATTGACCTTCATAACATCGTCGGTCCATAATCCATAACAACTTACAAATTAAAATCAAATTATAGAGTAACATGATATTCAAATCTTTGCTTTATTGAATCCTTCTGCAAACCTAAAGAATATTACTTGTACAAAACTTTCATTAAAAGGTTAAAATATAAGGATAATTTCTTTAATTTGACTTTAGCCACATGTTGGAAAACATGATTTTAAATAAGTAATTTTGGATATAAATTGCCCATTTGAGGTAGTAATTTTAACTATAAATTTTCCATTTGAGGTAGCTCATATTTTATTACCATCCAAAATTAGAAGCCCAAATTGAAATTAATAGGAAACATTTTAAATTTAGCATGGAATAAACTTCCAGCATAAGAGCTACACACCACTCAAATCCAAATTTTTTTCTTCCGATCATAAAGAATGACATAAAACCAGCCCCTTCTAGTTAGGTCATTTAAATGGCCCAAAAACTATTCCATTCAAAATATAGAAAATATTATTATCAATCTTTTATATACAAATATTACCTAAATATATTTTTTCAAAAAATAAAGAAATATATTTATTATTATTTTTCATGAGCTCAAAATTAATTTGTACAATTCAAGCCCAACACCTAAAATTAAAGCCCTATCATAGTTACATAATCCAAAATAATTAAATTACGTATTTACCCAAACGTTATCGGGGTGTTACGAGAAGTTAGCTTAGAATGATAATTTTAAATTATTTGGGATGATTTTTACTTTTGGCCTTTTGTGATATACAAGTTGACAACATGAATTCGAATGTATAATTTTGGTCATAAAATGCTAATTTGGGATGGTTATTAATTTTTATCATTAAGTAGTAAAAACAAAAGTAGAAGTTTACTTTTAACTTCAACAAGTTGAAAATATAATTTTAAATGAGTAATTTTCACTATAAAAAAATGTCATTTATGTGTCAACGTTATCCTCTATACTTTTTTCAAATTAAGCTTACATAAGCAAAAAGTTTCCACATCACTTAGAAAAGACTTCCCAAGGAAAAGTAACATTATCTTTGTTTCATGTAAAATCTTTTTAAAGTGAAATTCAACTTTCTTTAAAACTATACACTCACGTAGGGACTCTTGTGATGTATGAAAGAGCTTTTTACTTAAATTATTTCATGTAAAATCTTTTTAAAGTAAAATACACTTTCTTTAAAACCATACACGCATGTAAGGGCTCCTATGATGTAAGAAAAAAAAGCTTTTTACTTTAATAAAAATTGGTCTTTTTTTTTTTTTTAGCTCTTTATATTTTTTAAATATTACTTTTATCAATTATAAACTTATTTGAGAGATATAACTCTTTCACCGTTGTCTTTACCATCAACTTATTTTAAAGATGACAACTGAATATGATAAAAATTTATCAATATTTATTAAATGCAAAAGCTTTTAACATAAAATCACTACATGTGACTTAAAAAGATGGTAAAAAGATGGTAAAAAAATGGCAGTGCAACTCTCATTTTCAATTGCAAGTGAGTTTTACTTATTTATTTTCCTTTTTCCTTCAAAATCCCTTAGCTTAAATAAGTTTCCTATATTGAGTTTGACTGTCATGCAAGGGCTCTATATAGAACCTGTTATTCATGTCATAATAACTTTGCATTTTCACACAAGTCGACTATGTCAAACGAGATTAAGGCTGCTAATTTTGGTCTTTGGTGTGTGGTTTCTGTCATATGGTGAATAAAACTCCACTCAATCATAGAAAAGTTAGGGAATTTAAGAAATTATGATTATTGTTATGGGGCACAAAACTTGATTTTTAAGAAATATAAGTAATCATGATCATCGCTAGCAATGCATGGAGCTCAACTCGATTATAACTAATTTAGGGAATACAAGTAATGATGTTGCAACTAGTAGTTCATGATTCTCAACTCAATTATGTCTAGTTTAGGAAATGTTGGTGACAACGTGGCTGTTGGTGGTGCATAGAGTCTAACCCAGCTGTGATTTAATCACATTATACATTGAGAGACTTGATTAATATTAGAGTATGGTAGGGTTAGTGAATTTTAGATTTGTACATTTTTCATTAAATTTTTATAACGTAAAGCTTCCGACCAATTGTGAAGTCAATCTGAATAGCAAACATATGGTAATCACCTAGTAGGATTGAATTGGGTGATGGTTACTTTCAAAAATCTTGCTCAGTCACAATATTATAAATAATAAGGATATAAAGAAAGGTTTATAAAGTGAACTAACATAAAGAAATGGGAAAGAGGATATAAACAATGATTTTAATGTGATTAGTACAACCCCACCCGTATCCATGTCCTCAAACTTCAACCTAAGCATTGAGATATTCCACTATACCAAGGATCCTTCAAACCAAAGAATATTTCAATATACACTTAGTCTCTAGATACGAATGGACTTTTACAATTCCCTCATAAGATCCCTTACTCTTAAACAAAAATACTTAAGTGATACCTCATACTTGAATGACACTTTTTATCTAATAAAAGATAAAATTTACTCAACGTTATCCTTCTAGTTCGCAAATGAAGTTCAAGTATATAAGAAAAACTAAGATTGAAGATACACCATGTATTAGCAAGTTGTATGAAAAGATGCATTTAAACAATCTTTAGAACTCAACAAATGATGAAACAATAATTTCAAGTGGTTGATTCATTAATAAATGCACTTGAAGAGCTTTAAATAGGAGTTTTGGAGTGAAACTAATTGTAGGCACAATTTCAATGCAATCAATCAACTACAATCAACCATAAACTAACCATTAGGAAAAATGTAGCGTTGTGTAGGAGACCATTAAGTTACAAAAAGCTCAACCAATTGAGGACCAGTCGAGTAGTTGAGGTAAAACCTCAATCGATGGTTAGCCATCAACCATTACTAGGTAGTCAATTGGTTTATTCTATTCTCTTACACAATTTACTTACAAGTCCTTCGAATTCATCTAATTTTCAAAATTTTGTAAATATTGAATTTTTAGGCTTAATTAAATTGGGGAAATTGACCATAACATACTCCTTAGCATTTGAAAACCTTTTTAAAGATAAAAACATTGACTTTGTATTAGTTTTCTTATCATCTAATTTTGAAAGAGATTAGATCAATTAAAAAACTAGTTGGATGAATTTTTGAATGATGCATCACCAATCAGAGTATCTAAACATTACATTTAAAGGTCCTAAAATTAAGTTTTAAGCTTGAAGAACCATCCATGGGCCATGATTATGATAAATAAAAATAAATTAAAAAAAAATCCATTTTCTTAATTTCATTTTTAGCTCCATATCATTGTATGACATACCAATAAATCCTTTTTTACTATAGAATTTAACTTTGTTTTAAAACAAAGTTGTTTTATTGTTACTTTTATGAATGCAATAAAATTAAAATTATGATAAGTACCTTTAATTATCAATATTTAACTTTTTCTAAAATAAAATCTTTAGTTGCTTGATATAATAAAATTAAAACTATAGAGAAGCTATTATTTTTATTAGGAAACCAATACTTTTGACTTAGAAATGGGTGATTATGTGAGAGTTCACTTATCAATATAAAGAATAATCTCATAATTGACAGATGATGTACATGAAAAACCATCATCGGAGTTTCTAAAAAATTATGTCGATGTAAAAACCATGGACCAATCAACCCTATAGCAAATTCACTAATTATAAAAGGATAAGTATGCAGTTTTACTTAACTTAAACTTTATCTTATCTCCCTAATGATTAAATATATCAGAAATTGTGGAAATATGGATTATTAGATTTTACAAAAACAAACATCTAATTTAAATTTATTCAAGGATATAAAGAAATTATGATATATGTATAATTTTAAAAAATATTTATATTTAATCAATATGCAAAAGATATAAAGAAAAAATTATTACAAAAATTATTATGATAGGTGTTAGATTTTTAAAAATCAATTAAATAAAATTTAAAATAAGATAGTTAAAATTAATTAATTTGTTAAAAATTTATTCTGATATTTTTGTTTTTCCATATATATATATGGATATTTATTAGGGAAAATTACAAGAGCACCGTTAAAATTATTGACAATTATACCTTAGTCCTTCAATTTTCTGATATTACATTGAAGTAACTTGCAATTATACTTTAACCCTCAATTTTATGATATTGCACTAAAGAAATTGACAATTATAATTTAGTCCTTTAATTTTTTTTATATTACACTAACACCACCACTTGTGTTGGTCTTGTAACTAACTTTACAAAGAGTACTTGAAATACCAAAAATACCCTTATTTGTAAAATACAAAACAATATTGTTTTTATTTTGTTTTATTTTTTATTTTTTTAACAATCACATGAAGTCATTTTTTTCATTTTATTGTTCATCATCTTCTTCCTTACTTTGTTCTCTTTTTTCTTTTTTTCTTCAAATTTTAATTAATTAAGTTTCATGAGTTTCATCCCAGTTAAACATAATATTCCATGTCAATT
Source organism: Vitis vinifera (assembly GCF_030704535.1). Lineage (NCBI taxonomy): Eukaryota > Viridiplantae > Streptophyta > Magnoliopsida > Vitales > Vitaceae > Vitis > Vitis vinifera. The sequence continues at coordinate 13,924,810 of NC_081819.1, forward strand.
GAAACTCTAAATTGATTCAACCCATCTTTCTTTTCATCCATTTTCAATTGAAATTCTAAATCTATTGAATTTAGTTACTTCTAATCCATGTTCAATTCAAACACTAAATGTAATCATAATAAAAAACAAAATTAAAAATTAATGGACTTAGAGACCTTTGAAACCCTAATGCCTTGAGGTTCTCATTCACAATCATGAAAGTTTTAAATATACTAACATATAGACTTCACACTTGAAAACAAGCTAAGATATGGTTATAAGAGTATTTTAGACATTTTTTGTAAGATAAAGTAGTTGAGATCATTTGAGGTATTTTGTTTAAATATTCAACCATGATTTCAATAGTTAGCCAACTACCAACCATCACCATTAATCAAATAGGTGATTTGGTTACAATAACATCTATCAAGGAGTTGTTGATGTAATATAAAAAAACCGAGGGACTAAAGTACAATTGTCTTAAAAGAAAGTGTTAATATAGTATCAAAAGATTGAGGGACTAAAGTGTAAATGTCTAACAAGGTATTTGTGTGATTTTTTATATATTTATTATCCAGGGTAAATACCCTAGTGGTTATGTAAGGCTCATTTCATCCATTTGGTCTTGGATTCAAATCCCACCCTCTTTTAAATTTTACAAAGTTACTTGACTTGCCTTAGTTGGTGATCTAGGTTGTTTCCCTCTTAATGATGAAGCTTATCCTCCATTGTCTCACCGGCCAACCTTGACCTTTTGAGGTCATATCTAGTATTCAAAGTTTGCCTCGATTTGGTACTACTCTTGTGGCCACCCTTTGGTGTCCAATCAATCGTTGCAGCTCATGGCATTTCAAGGAAACCTAGCTAGCTTTGGGTTCAAGTGACATTTCACCCTAACCACAACTCATCCACTGACTTTTCAACATCACTCGGTTTGGACCTCCACTTAGTTTCACCCAAGCTTCATCCTGGTCATGGATAGATCACCCAAGTTCGAGTCCATAGCAGTGACAGTTGCCCTATGAAGACTCGTTTTCGCTATGACTGAAACTTCTCCCAATGGGTCTTATATTTGTCAACACCTACTCATTTTTATGTCCTCAACATAGCATCAACATGCTTCTTGAGGAACTCCTCAATACCTACTTAAATCTCATTTTATTTATTATTAAGAATTATTAATTGAGAAATTAAATAGTAGGTTATATAGATGAAGCTTAAAGAGAACACACCTAAAAAAAGGTAATTAAAAAAGGTAATTAATGATTATTAAGATTTGAATTTAGTATTTTTTAAATGCATGCAATTAGTGTGATTTTTTTATTTGATAAGATAATTTAAATTAAATCTAAGAGTTTTCTATATATATTTATTTTAAATAATTTAAAATTAATTAAAATAATATAATATATATTTGGTTAAGAATATGATATTTATTAATAAATAATCTTTATAAAAACGTTTATCAAATATGTTATCATATTATATATGATTATATTAATATATAATATATTGTAATACATTATAATAATATAATATTATCCTTTATTTTATAAGTTTTATAATTAACTTAGTTTTTTTTGGCTAGATTTATCTTATAGGTCATATAATTTTTGTAATTTAGAATTTCCATTTTATGTCTTTTCATAAATCTCTTACTTAATAAGGAAACATTCATTTTATAATATCTTCTGTTTCATTTTGCAACTGCAGGTTTAAGAGGTTTGAGCTTTCTTTAGTTCTACAATTTGAACAACTATCAAACAAAGTTCATATTAGAATTCTCAATTTTAATGGGCTTTTTTATGCCACAATACATCAATGAGTTCACGGCTATTATAGGTCATGATCTAGTTAATACTAGTTCGAGGTGGGTCTATACCTTGGATGGCTCTTAATCTTGAAGCAGACTTTTGTTATTGTGTGCCCCACTAAAAAAAAATGTCATGTTTTCTTATTTGGCAAATCAATGATATGACAATTGTCCCTTTCTCATAAGAAGCATTTGTTATAGGTTGTTTGACATTTTTACTAAATATTATACTTCATCAGGATGATGGCTTAATTAGGAAAGACAAGGTGAGCATTAGTGGGACAAGTTCGGATCCCTTAAAGCATGATGCAAGAAGTGTGGAATTTTATTATTTGCTTCTAATTTCAATAAATATTTCCTAATTGTGTAATCTGGCTAACATTGAGTTCTAAGGTGATCTTACCAAGTCTTGCATACTTGATAGCTTTACACAAGTGTTATCATTCTCTATTTTACTTGTGAATCCTATTGCATGTTATAACATAGTATAAACTAGTCTCTCCCTTTACAAGATGCCTTAGAACATTTATTTATTAAACTTTCGCTATAAATCCAATAGGTGAAATGGACTTGGCCTAACAATCAAACAAGTTTGTTGCATTCTTTTTTTGCAATTTGTTATGTTTTTTTTTTCTAAAAAAGTTATAATTCTATTTATCTTTGTGAATTTTTTTAAAAGACATTATTTTTTTCTTATTGATAATAATTTGATTTTATGACTTCATTGTTTATCACCAAATCTATTTCTTCCATTTTTCATTTACTTCCAATTACTTATTCATGATATTGATTGTTGTAAGTTAAATGTGCAAATATATATATATATATATATATATATATATATATATATAAAAGAGGAGTACATGTATAAAAGAAATGAATGAAAGAAAAAAAAAATGTCATTTTTTTCAAGGAAAAAAAAAGAGAAGAAATGTTATGTATAAAAAAAATCTTATGCATGTTAGAGTGCACATGCTATGCACGTGCATGGTATGTTATTTTTTTTCAATATTATATGCATACAGTCATTCGTATACATTTATTTTCATAATCATCTTGACTTTTAAATGATAAATTTGTTGTATAAAAATTATCTTATGCATTTATTTTTATAATCATCTAATCATTATTTTAACAAGGTAGCTTTAGATATCGGATTATTTAATGTTTAAAAATTAATTTTAATTATTAATTTTTATAATTAGTGATGATTTGTATTATGTTCTTTAAATTATATACTTTTTATTTTTATAACTAGTGACAATTAGTATTATATTCTTTAAATTACATCATTTCTAAAAAATAATAATTGAAAAGGTAATTAGGTAATTAGTAATTATGAAATTTTGATTTTATTATTTTAAATACACTTTGAATCTTTTTTTTTTATCACATCTAATGAATTAATTTAAATTAAATATAAAAGTTTAATAAAATTTTATCATATTTAATCAGTTTTTATTTGGATTTATACAATAAAATTTTTGAGGTTTAATAAAATTTTAGAATATTTTTCTAAAAATCGTAATTTTTGGCTTCAATTTAGCTTTCAAATATCCGAAAAAAATGAAATTATCCAAATGAAACCTCAATTTATTTAAGAAATTATTTTTGATCTAATAAATTTGCATAATATATAAATTATGCTTTTAAAATTATAATTTTATTCTCAACTTCAATATTTAATCAAGATGAATTTTTATAATATTATAATTATTTCTTTAAAATAATTATTTTAGCTCTGAGTTTTATTTTTAACTAAGAAATAAAAAAGTAGAAAATATTTAAAATGAAACCATATAATTATTTTAAAATAGTTAATTTATAGCTTTGAATATTATTATTATTATTAGTAATAATGCTAAAACCAAATGTCCTAGTGTGAAAAATTAAGGTATATTATAATTCTCATTTATTCTTAGGCCGATTTGTCATACATCAATATTAGACCAATTATATTCAAAATGAAAACGATATTCGAACAATTATAACAACATTTTGGGCCAATAGGCATAAACCAAAAATCAATATAAAATAAATAAAATTAAGGAATTTAGATATTTCGATAATTTTTGAGAAACATCATAGTAGGTCAAAGACAAATCAATTGATGCAATAGAAATAATAGGATGCAATAGAAAAAATCTTATCACAAGTGGGAGAGGATAGGATAGGAATTGCTTTAACATTTGCTAAAACATTTGGGGAAATTTATAAAGTTATATACTTTGGTATCCTAATTGATGCAATAGAAATAATTTTCATCCACGAAAAAAATAAAAGGCGACATATAAACCCAAAAGTCTATGGAGAAGCAAACTTTTTCTTCGTTTCCTATGCACCATTTTAGCTCAAATCCAATATATTTTATATAATTAATAACTTTCTTCCAAAAAATGGAATCTCCTTTTTTTATAGATTCTAAAATAATTGTTGTTTTTAATATTTTTTTTTTTCTCATGATCCTAACCCAAATGCTATCACCATCTGGGAGGATTCTCCGCTGTAACTTAGTAATTGAAGCTTCATTAACATCTTCATTCATCCTAATTCTTAGACCTCCTTCAAATTAAGGTCTACAAACTTTTTCTCAAGCTACCAAAGGAATCCATTTAGGTTTATTATCCTCAATTTGGCAACCTTAATAAATTCCTGTTAATTTTGTTTATATCCTCATTATTTCTTTTTGTAAGCTTTAAACAATTTATTATATGAAGTAGAGAGCTAGTCAAATTATAAACTACTCATTCATCGCCCAAACTGAGAATATCTGAAAAAATGTCAACAAAAGGGAATAAACTCAAAGTCCAATAAGAAATATTAATACAATTTCATGAATTAAACATTTTCAATTATACTTGCAAATAGAAGATATAATGTATAATATTTCTCACAAAAACTTTTGAGTTCATTCAAAGATGCTAAATCATCAAAAAAATTTCAATAAAACATTTTCATATTTATGTCAAAACAATTTAATATAAAATCCAAATCAAATGTTTTTAAAATATTTTTACTCTAGTTATCAAATAACAAATAGTGTCCAATCAGCTGAAACTTTACAAATAAGTGACTAGCCTCAAATTTGTTTATTTTAAGGTGGATGGAACTAAATACTACTAATACTAGTAACCTCTAACCAAATCCCTAAATGTTGGGATTCATAGTAATTACATTATTCACCAAAAATTATAAAAGTCGACTATTATATCCTATTAATAAAGGTAGAAAGTCAACTATTATATCTCTAGGGTCAAATAAACTAGAGTCCAAACACTTTATTTCATTTATTCAAACTTACAAAAACATAGTATTTTCATATTTTTTTGTTATAAAAAAAATGTTATCACATTTTTTTGTACAAAATATATTTGATCCATGCGTAAAATCAAAAATAACATTTTGCATATTTCAAAATAACATATATTACTATTTTTATAAAATTATAAATTGACATTCTTAAGAATTTTATGTATTAATATTATTAATAGGAGTTACCATCATTAATTCAAAACTCTCTCCCTAATCCATTTTCTAGGAACATAATAATTTGATTTAGTTAAATCAAAATTTTATGTTACTTATTAACTTAAAACTAAACATTATTATTATAATTATTTTTGTTTTTAATCAATTTTAATTTGATTAATTAGTTTTCTAAATTTCTAATTTATGTAAAATTCTTGTTCCCAAAGTTTGTCCCTTTTTTTAATTTTAAGAATCTTCTATTTTCACTTATTTGCTTAAATTAAATTTCTTTAAAAACTTATTCCTTTTATTTAAACAAATATATTTTCCTATTATTATTATTATAATATATTTCTTTCTATTATTACATTATATTTATTATATTACCTTTCTAAAAGTTTTAGAATCATAAACATCTCGAGCATTTCTCACATAGTACACAATTAATTCTAAGTTTCTTTTCATTATTATTTTTATTATATTTTTTTCTTTTCTTCCCACAACACACACCTCCCATTCCCTTATTATTTTTATTATTATAGTTTAAACTTTTTTATGCCTTTGCTTTTCATTGTCTACCAAAACACTATTTCTCCCCCCAAACCACCACTTCACGTGACTTTTATTAATTTATTAATTTTTTATTATTATTATTATTTAATTCTTACCTTGTAAGGCAATGATACACGGATCCTTCGTTACTTTCCTTTTTCCATTATTGTTTCTTGTTCTTTTCCTCTTGTTCTTTTTTTTTTTACAAGATATAAGATTTATTTTCTTTCATTTATTTTTATTTTATTGTTTACATCTATTCATTTAGATATTCAAAATTTTGTAATTTCCATCAATAAATCCAACTATGTACATAAATTTTCAATCTTTTTTATCTAAAAATTAGATAAACAAACTCTAATCTAAATTGAGATCTTCCAAAAAAATTTTAAAGCATTTAAAACTATTTAATAAATATGAAATACTAATATAAAGGTTAAAATTTTACCTAAAAACTAATATTAGTCTTATCTTACGTTCTATAATCTTTATATAAAAAGGATTTTAAATAGATAAGATAATAAAAATCTAATTTATACCTAAAGCTTTTAATGTGAAAAGACTTTTATACCCTTATTAAATTTATTTAATTAATTTTATGTTTCTAATTTACTAATTTACCCCTAAATATTTATTCATATTGTTACATTAATGGATGACCCCAACATTACAAGTCATAGAAATCAATTTGATTGACTATTGTTATTAATATACCATCATAATCAAACATCACCAAGATGATGTGAAATAGCTATAAACTACTCTTCAAAGCAAGATGGGTGAAACAAACTCATTCTTATCTTTATATTTGTTAACCCATTTTCTCATCTATGGCTAACTTGATCGGAGAAGGGTTAGCCTAAATAATCCATCATTTTTACGATACTCTTTGTGTAGACCATTTGTGGAGGAATCTTAGAGGTCATCCCTAAGTAGAATGACACAACAAATTAGCACCACTTATGAAAAATGTAAGCAAAAGTCATTACTTCATTCATTTAACTTAGTCATAGTTATAAATAATAAACATCCTCGTCAAAAGCCACCACTATCACGAATTTAGGAGCTCATGAAGGAGATGAAAAGGAGACTCTAAAAGGAAACAAAATAGATGATGTGGTAGTTTGAAAAGTTAAATAAGTGCAATGAAGAGCTTACCTAAGAAAATGCTCAACTACATGAAGAGTTATGTAAAGTTTGCCAACGCCTTAACCTTCTTGTCCATGGTTATTCAATTGCAGCTAAGTAAGAGAAATTGAACACCTAATGAGTCATGCCCACAAGCAAGAATCAACTAATTAAAAGCGAGTACTACAAAGTCTCACACATCTTGAAGATCGATGATAATCAATTAAGCCATAATTGATGGAACGTATTAGATGGTTGCATACTATTATGCTACAAGCCATTCATGGTATCATTAATGTAATGCGTGGTAATTATAAAATATTACCATGATGCCATTCATGAAACAACTATAAAAGGATGATTATTCTTCAAAGCTAGATAAGTGAAACAAATTCAAACAAACATACACACACACATATATATATATATATATATATATATATATATATATATATATCGCCCCCAAGCAAAAGAAAGATGCAACAATAGGCCAGAAAAATTTCATGAGTAATTTTGATTATTAAATACTCATTCCACATAATGCTAGACACTAGATATACTAAAAGATTATTTATTGTCAAATTTTATAATTAAAAATTAAAAAATGTAAAGTAAAAGGGATTAACAGAGTTTTTTTCTTAGCGAAAACTTATAAATTATTTAATTGACTTTTTTTTTCATTTAGAAGAAATGTAAAGTACAAAAAATTATTCAAATGCTTTCATTTATGCTTTAATTTAGTTGTTACTATTAACTCCAAAATAAACCCAAATGTCAAATAAACCCATTTGTGAGATATTTCAATAAATAAATAAATTCATATTACAAATACATACATAAATTGGGCAACTTGAAAAAATAAGAATAATTTTTGGAACTGAAAAAATGTAATTTGGCTCAACTTGGCCTAACCTATTTTTTAACACATGCTAGTTGAGACGAAACTCAAAATTTTCGGGTTTTTTTTTTTTTCAATTTTCGGTCATTTTTCGGACCCATTTTGGAGCTCTCTTAGAAAATGCTGAAAGTTTGGTGGAGTGCTGGGATTGACCCAGATCCCCATGTGAAAAGGCACGGCCATGGCCATTTTATCTACTAAGATAACCAAACTATATATTATCAATTATGATAAATAAATAAATTTTAATTATTTTATTCATATTCAAAATTTTCTAATTACATTGTACAAATATAAAAATTATAGTAACAATATTATCACAAAGTACTCATTTATGTTTAATATTCAAGTAAAATATAAACTTGTAAATATAATTACAAATATTTTTTAAAAACTATCATATAAAAGAAAAGATAAAATAATAACATACTTAATTATCATTTTTTATAAAATTTTAAAGTATTTTTTTAAAATATGAAATTTAATGAAAATACTATTTAATATTTTCAAACACATTAAACTACGTAGCATACCAAAAAAAAAAATCTTTTTCATTCCATCAATATTTATTTTAAATTTTTGTTCAATACCTTCAATATTTTTTTGAGATTTTTGTAAAAACCAACCACTAATATTTTCAATATTTTTTTATATTTTTGTAAAATTCAATCATCAATATTTTCATATTGTCCTATAACTTGAGCCTTCAAGCTTATCATTTAATGTCTTTAGGAAGGTTTAAAATCTTTTATTTATAAAATGAAAACCTTATTTTTTGAAAATCTTGAACTTCTTTTTGAAGTTTTGGAATTACATTTTAAAAATCTTTTGAAATTTCATTTTGAAAAACTTTTGAAAATGTTACATTTGAATCTTTCCCATAAATTTTTTTTTGTTTCCTATAATTGAAATTTTCAAGATCTATATCAATTGTGGTGCAATGTTTATCGAAACTTGAAGTATAAATCATCATTAATCCGTTTAAAATAAAAGGATGATGTATTTAAAGCTTCAACTTTAAACATCGTGCATTTCAAAGGTTGTCTAAAATACATTTTTATGACATATCTAAATTTTCTACGTCTTAATAAATCTTAAATGATAGATTACTTTTAGAAAATACTAGAAGAGTAAATTTCCCAAAATTGATCTATTTTGGCTCTATTTGTAAGAAAAATTTAAATGTTAGTATAATATTTGACATATAAATAAGATATCTAAGCAATTTGTATCTAATGTACTAGAATTGAAAATATATTGAATTGATAAGAGTTTAAATTTTGATACAAACTTGTTGACAATAGAGAGTTTTGATAATAAATAAAAGATTTTTTAAATAAGAGGGATTACAAAAAAGTTAAGAAGGTTTTTTAGAACACTCTTCTAACTCTCACTTGATTGTCTTTGCCTCTAATGAACTTCATGACTTTATTTATAGAGGATTTTAACGAATTTGAAACTTGTTAAAATCCATGGGTTTAAAACTTATTGAAATTAAGGGACTTGAAACTTGTTAAAATCCATAGGTTTAAAACTTATTGAAATTAAGGGACTTGAAACTTATTAAAATCCTTTGACATATTGAAGCTTATTGGGAATCTTGAATGGTTCTTGAACATATTTTATTATTTTGTCTTCTATTATTTAACTATTCACATCATATCTCTACTATTGACATTTCATCTTTTAGTATTCACAACTTTACATGTTTTTTTAAATTATTTTTTAATTTTAGCAATGCTATGAATGACTCGGTATCAAATACTGATAATAATATCAATAAGAGAACGTTCTCTTGTGCTTCCAAACATGTTGAGGTCTACATATTCTTGTGCAATCAAAAGAATATTGATTTCATAGAAGATGAGAAATTCAATGAAAATGGATATTTATGAGATTTTCAATATTATACCGAAGGTGTGAAGGTGTCATACGTGCACTTCCCACTTTAATAATCTAATTTCTAGTACAAATTCCACTTTTGAATCGGCCCAAAAGTATCATATGGATAAAGTAATCTTTTCTTTTTCTTTTTTTTTTTCCCTAAAACCCACCTTCCTATCCATGAATACACAACTTAAATACTTTCTATTTCTTTCCATACAAAAAGTCTCTCAAAAGTCTCCTCTTTTTCGAAAGTCTCTTTCTAATTATTTTTCCAAAAGTAGTTTTTAGATTTACTTTTACCAAAAGTAATTCTTTTGCATTTTTATTTTATTTTCTAAATAAATTTTTTCAATTTATTTCCTTTTGAAAAGTATCTTTTTAATTTTTTTCCTTTGCCGTCCATACCAAATCTTTAATTTTTTAATGGGAATATATATACATAATATCATAAAATATTTATGGTTTTTTTAAAAAAAAAACTATATGAGGGAAAGATTATCATTCTTAATCTTTAATGGATATTTTTTTTTCTTGTTAGACTAAATTACTTGGATTTAGAGATTAAAAAAAAATTCAATTTTTTGAGAAAATTTTGTTTTTCTTGTAATATATATATATTGTTAAATCAATGTTACAAAATAAATAATAGTGTATAAATTTTTAGTGTATGATTCAAAAAATTATTATTATATATTATATAATATAGGTCCTTTTATGTCACTAATTACAAGGATTTAGAACTAGTGGAACTTTAATAGATTTGTACGATAAAACTTAATACTTTTTGGTTAATGATTTAAGTTGACTTTAAATTAAATTGTTCTTTTAAGTTGTTAACTTAACATTTATTATTTATTTTTTTACTTTAAATATTAAGGTTATTTTATAGAATTAATTTAAAATTTATTATAAATTATCAAATCACTTTAGCTCATATTTATTTTCATTAATTTTAAGTAATATTTTTAAGTCTATATCTTTATTTTACCTTTTTATCCTAATTTGCCATGATTACCTCAACGATCTCTTTTGTTACACTCCTTTACCCTAATTATAATATTATGATGATAAATATGTCATTTGATGATTTAAAATAAATTTTAAGTTAATTTTATCAAATAACCTTAATATTTAAAGTAAAAATTAAGTAATAAGTTTTAAATCAACAATTTAAATATATCATTTAGAAAACTCTTCTAAATATGACTTTTATTTTATTTTATTTATGTCAAAAGGTGTTTGATAAAATAACTTACCTCATGGGAAAAATGGTGCATCTCATTTTATAGGCTATGTTTGGTCCCAATAATGTACTAGGAAAAAAATGTTGAGGAAAATGATTTTCTCATATTTGGTTTTTATATGAAAAATAAGAAAATAAATAAATATAATTAGAATTATTAAGAGATTTATATATTTTTAAATTATTTAATCTTTATATAGAAAAGTTAAATAAGTAAAAAAATTTGAAATAGTACATAAAAATAATTTATTTACTTAAAATTTTTTTTTTCACTTTTTAATTTTTTCTATTTTTCCTCTTTGTTTTCTTCCTCTGGTATTTTCTCTCATATTTTCCACGAACCAAACATAAACTTAGTGTTTTTTATAATGGAAATTTTAAACCACTATTTAATAATAAAGACCTAACTAATCACTTATAACAAAACATGAGGAGTGAAATATAAGAGCATTTTTGTTCATGTGATTTAAAAATAGTTTTCTATTTTTAAAAATAAAAAAATTATCTTAAAATTTTTTAATATTATTTAACCATTATTCTCTGAAAACATTTTTTAAAGACAAAATGAAATAAATAACAATTTGTAGAAAATAAGTAGGAATTATTTTCACCGATTTTAAAAAATAACAGGAAAACATAAGTTTGTTTTGTCATGTTTTCTAAAATTTATTTTTAAATTAAAAAATAAAAAACTGTTTTTAGAAACAAATTTCAAAAAACATGGACAAATGAATTCTAAATTTTTATAACTTTTTTATTCTATTCTTATTTTTTTTATAAAATAATAATTTTTATTGTTAATTTTTTATTATAAATTTCATTTCTTTTGAATTAAAATGCTTCTTTTAAATTAAAACATTCTGTAAAATACTTTATTATTAATTTCTTGATATAATAAAATCAAATTCTATGAAATATCTATTTTAATTTATTTATGAGTTTCACTTCTAATAATTTGTTTAAATAGAAACTTTTCATTTTTAATTTTTCAATACAATAAATTAGAATCCTAAACCATCTCTATTTAATTGATTTATTAGAATTACTTTTTTTTTTTTTGTATCATTATAAATAAAGACATTGGGTTAAACGAATTTAAATATTTCTGAAATTGGAAGAATGACCTCTTTCATTATTCTTTAAAAAATTATTCATTTTGGTCGATATTACCCTTCTTTATGTCTTCAAAATAACTTCCCCTCTTATGCTTGAGTTATTTTCGTTATCGAATCAAAATAAATAAAATAATAAAATATATGAAAAGATAATGTTTTTTTATGACAAACGAAATAGGGAGGGTAAAAATATAGAAAGGGGATTGTTCTCTATAAAATTAGAGGGTGACGTCATTTTTAGAATTTGAAAGTTATTTTGACTCCAAATAACCCTTATATATATATATATTAATAATTATTTTTTATTTATTTATAATTCCTTAATATAATAAATTAATATTCTTTGGGTATTTCACTAAAGGGTTTCAAAATTTCTTAATGATATGGTTTCAAAAAATAAAAAATAAAAAAATTATAAGGTACAATATAAGAAAATTTCATGTTATTATTGTTATTTTCTTCTTTCTTAATTTAACCCACAACTTTTTAATAATTTCAACTTTAGAATATATCTAAAACTTTGGAATAAATCTTTCCTTTTTCAAACGTCCCTTCTTAATTATTTTTCCAAAAGCAAATCTCTCCAAAGCCATTCTTTGAATTTATTTTATTTGTTTCTTTTTCGAAAGTATGTTTTTAATTTATTTCTTTATCCTACCCATATCAAATTTTGATTTTATCATTAATTCATATAAATAAATTATTGAAAACCTTACGAGAATCCAACTGAATCCTATAATTGATTATTTTTTCCTTTGATACAGGCCAAAAATATATTTGACAATGATTTTAGAAAACACTTTTAATTTAAGAAGTGTTTTTGAAAAAAAATATATTTGGCAAAATTTAGGAAATACTTAAAAATATGTGAAAAGTCATTAATAGTGTTTTCTAAAGAAAATATGTGATTCTTTTAAAAACACTTCTAAAGAAACCACTTCAATCTTCAAACACACTTTAATTTATAACACTTGAATGATAAATTTTTTTGAAGTGTTATAAGTATTAGAAATGCTTTATAAAATTATTGTCAATCAGGCTATAAAAGTGCATTTAGTGGTGATTTCAAAAAGTGATTTTAACCTTTTTAATATTTGAAATTTTTTATCTATTAGAGTATTAGTGAGTATTTGGTAAACCAACTTAATAACTTAATTTAAGTTATTAAGTAAATTAAATATGTTTGTCAAGATAACTTAATGATTTAACTTTAAGTGATAAGTAAAAGCAAATAACTTAATTTTAAATCCACATCTTGATTTTATCTTTTTATTCTTATTTGCTCTATTTACCTCCATGATTTCTTTTGCTACTCCATACCTATATTGTTACTTATTTTACTCTAATTATAATTTATGAAGATATATATGTCAATTTAATGATTTAAAATAAATTTTAAGTTAATTTTATCAAATAACTTTAATACTTAAAGTAAGAATTAAGTAATAAGTTTTAAATTAACAACTTAAGTATATTTGACTTAAAGTTAACTTGAGTCTTTAAGTAATAAATATTAAGTTTTATTAAACAATCTATTAGAAAAACTAAAAACACTTTTTAAAATCATAGTTAAATGCACTCTTAGAATGCATTTGACAATAATTCTAGAAAGCATTTTTAGAGCCCATTTGATAGTGATTATAAAAAACGTTTTTAATATTTCTAATAGTTGAAATTTTTTATCATTTAAGTGTTAAAAATGTTATAACGTTTTTTAAAATTACTCTCAAACACATTATTAATCTTTTTAATAATTGAAAGATAAAAATTTTCAAATGATAGAAAAGATATATGTGTTTCCTTAAATCACTGTCTAACGGAGTCCATAAAAAAGTAAGAATTATAAAAACTTAGAATTTGTTTGGTTATAAAAATCATTGTATGTGGTATTCTAAAATTAGTTAATTTATAATTTCCTTAAAATTAATTAAAAATAAAAAAAAAATTTGGTTAAAATTTTCTTATTTAATGTAAAAAAAACAAGGAAATAAAACATTAATGAGAATTACTTCAAAACTTATTTGGTTTATTTATTTATTTATTTTCATAAGTAATAAATAAACCGAATTAATAGGAAGCATATTTGGAAATATTTGGAAAACAAACCCAATTTGGTAGGAAATTCTAAAAAAATAAAATATAAGGGAAAATGGAAAGAAAAAAAACAAAGTAGGTCTTATTTTAAAACGATTTTTTTTTTTATATTTCTTATTTTCAATGTGAATTTTAAAATTAAAATTTAATTTTTGAAAACAATAATAACATAATTTCACTTTATTTAAAATTGATAACAAAAATTAAAAAATAAAAGTACTAAAATTTTTGTCACTCTCAAAATTTTTTTAAACAAATTTTAAAACGGGAAATCCAATCTCTCAATCAATTTATGTCTTATTCTTCTTTACAATATTATTTTGTTAATATATTAATATGTGAAAATTAAATAAAATTTGGAAAATAGTTTAGAATTTTTTTGGTAGGTAATAAAAGAAATTTTCTTCATATTCAAAATTTCAAATAAAATTTTAATTCTAAAAATAATTAAAAATTATTTTTCAAAATCTCCCAAGCATAAATTTATTTTCCCTTTTCTAAGCAAATTGGAAAATCTTAAAAATTGAAATATTTTATTTTATTTTGTAAAATAAAAATATTTCGGGAAGGAAAAGTGGAAAGGAGGAGGTGGCGCGTGGAAGGGGAGGGAGCGTGGGGAAGGAGAAGACGTAATGGGAAGGGAAAGAGGGGAAGGGTCGGTGAGAAGGGGAATTGGGAAAGGCATAAGAAAGAGAAATGGGGGAAAGGGGGCGAACGAAGGGCTCAAGTAGGACGCGCGAGGCACGCGATTCGAATGCGATCTCCTAAAAAACCTACATTTATTTTGACCATCTCCAACACCAGGTCACTTCCTCTTTTCTATTACCCCTCAACACACAAACAAAAACAACTCTCTCTCTCTCTCTCTCTCAATTTTCCCCTCCTCTCTGTTTCTGTTTCTCTTATTCTTCTTCACTTAAGCTATGCGTCCCGCCATTGTATGCGATTTCTCTCCTCTATAGAACCCTAGTTTTTTTATTTTTTTATTTTTCTGTTTTCTTTTGATTATTGTGAGGTATGGTTGGTGTTGGAATTGGAATGATTTGAGATGGAACCCTAGGGAAACATTTTTCGATTTTTTTGGATTTTTTGGATTTTTTTGATCGGTGGATCTGGTGTTTGGTTGCAGGGAAACTAAGCGGAATTTGAGGATTCTGAGGTTTCGGGATATATGTCCATCAATCAATCAAGGTCCGACAAGAACGACGGGCATTACAGGAAGTCCGGCGCGCGATCCGGTAGCTCCGCGCAGCAGAGGACCTTCTTAGTCGGTGCCGGGAAGGGCGGCGGGAACGCCCCTCCTTCGTCGGCGTTTGTTCCTTCTTCATCCTTGTCTTCCAATCGGAGGTAAATTAGGGTTTTTTTTTCTTTTCTTTTCTTTTGGGGGGGCCGATTAGGGTTTGGTGAATTGGTTTTTGTTTGGGTTCGGAAATTAGGGTTTCGTGCTTAGGTTCTTTTTGTGGGTCTTGGTGTGTTCTTTGTATTGGCGAATTAGGGTTTGATGTTTCGCTTGTTTTTCTGTTGTTGCGACAGTTTTAAGAGGCCTAACAATGCACAAGGAGGGCAATCTAGGGTAAGTGTTGGCGCCGCAAATTCGGAGTCTGCGAATCCTTCATCTCAGCAGCGTGGTATACAGAATGGTGTCCATACACAGCCATCGTCACATGGTATGAATGAAAATTGTTTTTCATTTTTAGTTCTTTATTTCTGTGATGAAATCGTTGTATTTCTTTTCTACAGGTTCTATAGGTATTGAAGTGTGGGAATGGAAGAAACCAGATTTGATTTTCGTTCCTGGTTTTGTTGTTTCATTTTATTTTATTTTTTTAACAAATCTTGTTCATTTCATTGTAGGAGTATCTGATGCCCCAGCTGGCAAACCCACTGATTCGGCGCCTCAGAGAATCAGTCGAGCTCCAAAGGCCCCATCTTCCAAGGTCCCGTCTTCTTATACAGCTGCTGTTAGTTCTGACACAGCATCACAAACAGCACCTGACAATGGTATGTCTCTCTATTACCAGATTGAGCTGTGAATGCTGTTCTTATTGCTACGAAGGAGATGGTCAATCATTTGAGTTAACATGCTATATAATAATTTTTAGTTTTTGTTGAAGTTGTTTCTAGGATTATAAAATTATATAATCCTTTAATATTAACTAATATTCTAATACTGTTTTCCTATGGCTTAGCCCCAGACGATAGCAGGTTACAATTCTCTCTTCAGTTTGGGTCCATAAATCCAGGTTTTGTGAATGGAATGCAGGTATCTTTTTGTTCTCTCATTTAACTCTGCAAAGTTTGAGGTATTTGGTATCACATGCAACTCTATGAAAGTGTTTCTATTTTCTATATTAAGTGAATTTTTTTTTGTGCTTGTACTTTTTGTAGATACCTGCTCGAACTAGTTCAGCTCCCCCTAATTTGGATGAGCAGAAGCGGGACCAGGTATGGAGGTTCTATTTCCATTCATCTCTTGATTGTAATCCAACAAGAATTTCTATTTATTTATTTTTATTTTCTGGTGGGATGGTTGGGTTTTGAGGGGGGGGGGGGGGGGGGGTTTGGTTGGAGGACAGTCAGAGGTGGGGCAGAGGGCTGTGTGCAAAAGAGTGTGGTGCAAGTGTTGATTGCAAATATGTATTTGATATCAAAACTAAAAATCACAGAATAATCACCATATCAATGACACCAGGGATTTGCATGACGGCGGTACACCATTCTGTGTTTGGATGGAACTTGTTGCCTGTTGAACAATCGAATTCTAAACCTTTAATATCTGAATCATTGTTTAGGCTCTAGATACAATTATACCGTAATGACTCAAGAAGAATAATTTTGATACCCTTGTGGCTCATTGTAACAGTCATTTAGTGGCTTCCTTCCTGACTTGGGTCTTTTGATTATTTATGTTGCAGGCACGCCATGATACTTTTATAGCTGTGCCTACATTGCCGCTTCCTTCCAATCCTAAGCAGCACTTGCCAAGGAAGGGCGTGATTGCTAGTGAGCAATCTAATGCTGGGGAGGCTCATCCCCTTTCTAAGGGTAAAAGGGATGTCCAAGTATCATCTGCATCTCCTGCTAACCAAACACAGAAGCCTTCTGTCCTTCCTATGACTGGGATTTCTATGCAAATACCGTATCACCAGCCACAGGTTTCTGTACAATTTAGTGGTCCAAACCCACAACTACAGTCTCAAGGCATGACAGCTACTTCATTGCAAATGCCTATGCCAATGCCATTACAGATGGGGAATGCTTCCCAAGTGCAGCAGCAGGTATTTGTTCCAGGTCTACAGCCCCATCCCTTGCAACCTCAGGGAATGATTCATCAGGGCCAGGGCTTGAGTTTTACAACTCCAATGGGGCCTCAACTATCCCCTCAGTTGGGAAACTTGCAAATGGGGATGACTCCGCAATATACACAACAACAGCCTGGGAAATTTGGTGGCCCTCGCAAAACTACTGTCAAGATTACTCATCCTGATACACATGAGGAGCTGAGGCTTGATAAACGGGCTGATCCATATTTGGATGGCGGGTCGTCAGGTCCATCAGGCCCAAGGTCCCATCCTAATTTGCCTCCTCCCTCCCAATCTATTCCATCATTTACACCCCCACATCCAATCAACTTCTATACCAATTCCTACAATGCCAGTTCCCTCTTCTTTCCTTCTCCAAGTTCGCTTCCCCTTACAAGCACCCCATTAACTTCCAGCACTCAAACACCAAGGTTTAACTATCCTGTTAGCCAAGGTCCACCAACTGGACCATTCATAAATGCGCCTACTCATAACTCCTTGTCTGTTAGTAAGACTGGGACGGCAATGCAGGGTGTTGCCGAACCATTGAACTTGGAACATGCCCGTGATGTTCATAATGTAATGTCTTCTGTGCCATCATCCACATCACAGGTTACAATAAAACCGGCTGTTGTCTCTGTTGTAGAAAAGGTTACAGATGCTCTACCTCCACTTAGCTCAGCTGCCACTGAAAAGGTTGAATCACCTAAACTTTTAAGGCTGCCTGGTGAAACTAGCTCATTTCATCTGCCAAGGAATACTGACATCAATTCAGAAACCTCTTTACAACAACCAAAAACTGATCTTGAACCCTCAACATCCACATTGTTACCAGGGGCAAGCAAGCAATTTTCTGTGGCCACAGATACTGTTTCTGTGGAGAGCTCAGCATCCAATACTTTGTCCTCTGCTCCAAGTGTCCTTTCTGATGAAAATGCATCAGTTGTGACCAGCAATGAAGGCAGAAGAAGAGAAACCCTTGGCAGGTCAAACTCGATTAAGGAGCATCAGAAGAAGACTGGAAAGAAAGGACATCCCCAACCACAACAGCAGGTATTTATCTTGTGCTTGTGATGTTACCTGTTCTATGAGATTTGAACTTCCAGTTTATCCCATAATAATGTGTACATGGATTTTTTCATCCTTTCTCAAAGGTTGGCGGGCAAACTGCTTCTTTGTCAAACTTGCCTTCTCGGCCTATGGAACGTGGTATTTCTTCAAAAATTGGAGTCACTGAGACTCTGGAACCTAAGGCAGTTCATGGTACATTGGGCAACAGTGAAGACGTCTTGGATTTTACCCGGGAACCAGTGTCTACCATTACTGCTGACAGTGCTGATGCTTCTGAATTGAAGGCTGATAGTTTTGGGGAAGGGTCTGCCCATGGACCACCCAAAACACCTGGTGCTGGTATCACTAATCATATAAAAGACACTCGTAATGAAAAGCAGTCTGATTTTTCTTTGCAAAATGAATTATCAAAATATTCAACTGTGGCAATAGAAGGACAAGGAGAAAGTGAATTGCCTGAAGGGTTCAAACAAGATGCCCATTGTTTAGAGAAGTCATCAGAATCAATTTCCTCTATATCTCTAGAAGCTGTTAAACAACCTGTACCAGATTCTGAGTTGAAGGTAACAACAAGCAGCATTGAGGTTGGATTAGTGGAAACTGCACAGGAGGTGGATGTTTCTGTCAGTTGTTGCACAGAAATTGATAGGACAACTGAAAATTCAGTGGCACCTACTCCCACAACTTTGGAATCCATAAATGTTGAAACTGTTCCATCCAATGCTGTATTACCCACTAGTTCTTATGGTGATAAGAATTCGTCTTTTGATGCTTCTTTGAGTAGAAGTGATAGTATTGGTGTCAAAGAAATTATTGTTGCAAAATCTGCTGCATCAGATCAAGAATCTGTTCCTGTTCCCACCCCATATCTTTCAGAATCAACTGTAAAACCTGAAGGGGCAGGTGTGGAAAATGGTAGTGGTGGGTTGGTTTCCCATCCTGTATCAAGTTCCAAGGATAAACCCACTGTAGAACTAAATAGGCCCAAGACTACGGTTAAAAAAAAGAAGAGGAAAGAAATTCTTCAGAAAGCTGATGCTGCTGGGACAACCTCTGATCTTTATATGGCATACAAGGGTCCAGAGGAGAAGAAAGAAACTATCATCTCTTCAGAAAGCACTTCTGCTGGTAATGTAAAACAGGTCAGTGCTGATGCTGGTCAGGAAGATGTTGTAGGAAGTGATATAGGTGAGCAGCCTAAAGCTGAGCCAGATGATTGGGAAGATGCAGCTGACATCTCCACACCGAAATTGGAAACTCAAGACAATGGTGTCGCTAATGGAGGATCAATGCTTGATGACAAAGATGGAAACGGGGTTTTGGGCAAAAAGTATTCCAGAGATTTCCTGCTGACATTTGCAGACCAATGTAATGATCTTCCGGAGGGTTTTGAAATTACATCTGATATAGCTGAGGCACTGATGATTTCTAATATTAATATGTCTCATCTTATTGATCGTGACTCATACCCAAGTCCTGGAAGAATTGTGGATAGGCAGGCAGGGGGTTCTCGACCAGATCGCCGTGGGAGTGGTGTGGTGGATGATGACAAATGGAGTAAACTTCCTGGGCCTTTCTCTTCTGGACGAGATCTGCGACCAGATATTGGTTATGGGGGTAATGTGGTAGGCTTTCGATCTGTCCAAGGAGGAAACTATGGTGTGTTAAGGAACCCACGTGGGCAGTCGACTATGCAGTATGTTGGAGGAATCCTCTCTGGACCAATGCAATCAATGGGTTCTCAGGGAGGGCAACGGAATAGTCCTGATGCTGATAGATGGCAGCGTGCTACTGGCTTCCAGAAGGGTTTAATTCCTTCTCCTCAAACTTCGGTACAGATGCACAGAGCTGAGAAGAAGTATGAAGTGGGTAAAGCGACAGATGAGGAAGAGGTAAAACAAAGGAAGTTGAAAGCTATCCTGAACAAGCTGACTCCTCAGAACTTTGAAAAGCTTTTTGAGCAAGTAAAAGCAGTTAATATTGACAATGCAGACACTCTCACTCGTGTCATCTCACAGATCTTTGACAAAGCTTTAATGGAACCTACTTTCTGTGAAATGTATGCTAACTTCTGTTTTCATCTGGCGAGAGAGCTGCCCGACTTCAGTGAAGACAATGAAAAGATCACTTTCAAAAGATTGCTTCTCAACAAGTGTCAGGAGGAATTTGAGAGAGGGGAAAGAGAACAAGAAGAAGCTAATAGAGCTGATGAGGAGGGTGAGATTAAACAGTCTGAAGAGGAAAGGGAGGAGAAGAGAATCAAAGCACGAAGAAGGATGTTGGGCAACATTAGATTGATTGGGGAATTGTACAAGAAGAGGATGTTGACCGAGAGGATAATGCATGAGTGCATCAAGAAGTTGTTAGGGCAGTATCAGAATCCTGATGAGGAAGATATAGAATCTTTGTGCAAACTGATGAGCACAATTGGAGAGATGATTGATCATCCCAAAGCCAAGGAGCATATGGATGTATACTTTGATAGGATGGCGAAGTTATCGAACAACATGAAACTATCTTCTAGGGTAAGGTTCATGTTGAAGGATGCAATTGATTTGCGAAAAAATAAATGGCAACAAAGAAGAAAAGTTGAAGGGCCGAAGAAGATTGAGGAAGTGCACAGGGATGCAGCTCAAGAAAGACAGGCTCAAGCTAGTAGGCTATCTCGTGGTCCAAGCATGAATTCATCAACAAGAAGGGGGGCCCCTCCTATGGACTTTGGTCCAAGAGGTTCAACTATGTTATCATCTCCAAATTCCCAAATGGGTGGTTTCCGGGGTTTGCCATCTCCTCAGGTTCGTGGGTTTGGTGCTCAGGATGTTCGATTAGAGGATAGACAATCTTATGAAAGCAGGACTCCATCAGTTCCATTGCCTCATAGATCCATTGGTGATGATTCTATTACTCTTGGTCCTCAGGGTGGTCTTGCTAGGGGAATGTCCATTAGAGGGCCACCAGCTATGTCTAGTGGTCCTTTGGGTGATATTTCTCCTGGTTCAGGAGACTCTAGAAGGTTGACAGCCGGTTTGAATGGTTATAGTTCTGTACCGGATAGGACAACTTACAGTTCAAGAGAGGAAATCATGCCAAGGTACATCCCCGAGAGATTTGGTGGTCCATCTGCCTATGACCAGTCAAGTACACAAGACCGAAATCTGCAGTATGTAAACAGGGATGTAAGAACCCCAGATCGTGGCTTTGATCGATCTCTTGCCACCTCTCCACCTGCACGGGCACACGGACCAGCTGTCTCACAAAATGTTCCTCCAGAGAAGGTATGGCCCGAGGAACGTTTACGTGACATGTCCATAGCAGCAATTAAAGAATTTTACAGGTATCATCTTGTCTCTTGGATGCCTCTAATTATTCTGTATGTTTTACAATTTGAGTAATTTTTTGATCTTCTAATTAAAGAACTATGCATTGGCAGCATGTGAGTTTTTGGTGCTTATACAGATATCTACTTGTATTTATTGAATGATAATATTTATATGTTCACTGTCAATGGAAGCTTTATACTAAAATTTTTAGGAACAATAGCTGTATGCTTATGTCAGGTCAAAAGGTAAAGAGAAGATGAGCAAGGATGAATCTCTTGGTTAATTTGAGCCTAATTTTTTGAGAACAATAGCTGTATGCTTATGTCAACACAATGGAAGGCAGAGAAGATTGGCAAAGATGTCTCTGTAGGTTTGGCCTGGTTGCATGTAAATTAGAATAATGTCTAGTTGTTTGATACCTTGCATTCCATAATATTGGTTGATGTTAGACCAATCAAGCAATAAGACTGACCCATGTGCACATATAACCATGTTTTAGAGCTTCAATTTGGAGGGTGGAAATTCTTGAAGGAAGTAAACAAAAGTCAACAGTTTATTTATTTTGGTATTGCCTTATTTAGGTGGGTGCTGATTGCAGTTTCATTGTACTATCCTGAGAAAATAATGGAAATTTCTTTATGATTTTGTACAGTATTGCATTGTGATTGGATTGAGAACTATAGAAAGTGGAAGAACTTGTAGTTCTACTAAAGGGTGTGTAGTTATGCAAATGATCTTGTTAAATAGGGTCTGATTTTGTTGGAGATTCGTCCATGTGGTTTATTAGGTTTAGATTTGTAATAGAGCTTTTATGCTGGAAATGCACAAGTGTACAATTTTTTTTTAATGAGTTCTTGATGGGGAGGAATAAACTGCTTTGGTTCTATATACAATGGATTAAGAGGTCACCATTTTTAAAGAAAACATGGATATAGATTCTGCCATTTTCTGCCATTTACATTTGGATTTTCTCTTGGAATGTTGGAGAGTCAACAAGGGGGGAGAACAGAAAATTCTTAAATCCCTGATTAGATTGTGAATGGTGGGGAGTTTGGGAGTGGGTAGGTTCTTAGAATGAGGTACTCTAGAAGCTAGGTGGGATTTTGGTCTTTTGGACAATAGGGTGTTGGAGTTAATTGACACGGAAATGGGGGTGTGTTCAATAACTTGTTGATTAAAAAATTGCACAAACAGCTTTGTTTGGATGTTCTCAGCTGTGTGGGTCAGCCATCGTTGGAGAGAGAAGACTTATGGGTGAGGTGATATAAGAGGGCTTTGGTATGACTTCTAGTGTGTTGGAGGAGATTTCGAGGTGGAAGAGATTGAGGAAATGGCAGTGGAGCTAGGGTGCAGGGTGGGGTCTTTGCCCACTGTTTACTTGGGGCTGCCCTTAGGAGCCTATCACAAGGCTCCTTCTATGTGGGATGTGGGTGGAAGAGAGAATAAGGAGAAGATTAGCTCTGTGGAAAAGACAATATATTTCCAAAGGCGGGAGAATCATCCTTATTAAGAGCACGTTGGCCAGCATGCCGATTTACCAATTATCCCTTTTTCGAATGCCCAAGATTGTTGCAAAAAGGCTTGGAAAATTACAAAGAGACTTCCTTTGAGGAGGGGGAAGCTTGGAAAGGAAAGTCCACTTAATCAATTGGGAGGTGGTGTGTGCTCAAAAGGAGAAGGGTGGTCTAGGCTTAAGGAAGATTATCCTTCTGAACGAGGCCTTGCTGGGAAAATGGATATGGAGATTTGCCATTGAAAAGGATAATCTTTGGAAGGTGCTGTTGGTGAAGTATGGCCAAGAGGGTCTTGGGTGGAGGACTAATGAGGTTCGTGGGACGCTTGAAGTGGGGGTCTGGAAGGAGATTCTGAAGGAGGCAAACTGGTGTTGGGATAATATCCAGTTTAAAGTAGGTAAAGGGACTAAAATCAAGTTCTGGACTGATCATTGGTGTGGCAATGCAGCGCTGTCCCAAATCTTCCCCCAGTTATTTGCTTTGGCGGTCCATAGGAATGCAACGGTTAATGAGGTGTGGGACTCTAATTTTGGTCAAGGAGGTTGGAACCTCGGTTTCTCTAGAGATTTTAATGATTGGGAGTTGGATTCGATCGGAGATTTGCTGATATTGTTGAGGGACTGCAGGTTATCTTCAGAGGAGGATTCTGTTTTTTGGAAAGACGGGGGAAGTGGTATTTTTGGGGTTAAGGATGCTTATATTCTGCTAGTTGCTCCCAACGATTTCTCTTTCCCGAAGAAGAGCATTTGGGTGGATAAGGTTCCAACCAAAGCTGCTTTTTTTGCGTGGGAGGCCACTTGGGCGAAGATTCTCACCCTGGATAGGCTTAAAAAACGGGGATTGTAGCTCCCCAATTGCTGTTTTTTGTGTGGTTGTGAAGAAGAAATTGTAAATCATATTCTTTTACACTGTATAGTGGTCAGGGTCCTCTGGGAGATCATTTTTGCCTTGTTTGGGGTTCCATGAGTGTTCCCAAAGACCGTTAAAGAGGTGTTGTTCAGTTGGAAGGACCCTTTTGTGGGGAAAAAAAGGAAAAAGATTTAGAATTCCATTCCGTTGTGTATTTTTTGGACCGTTTGGAAGGAGAGGAATAAATTAGCTTTTTTTTTTTTGGGGGGGGGGGGGGGGTGTTTAGCTATACAGAAGCTCAAAAATTATTTTGTTTGTAATCTTTAGAGTTGGGTTAGGGTGTATATTGGGGAGGAGTCCTTTTCACTCTTAGGCTTTTTGGAGTGGCTAGTGTCCACTTAAGGGCTGGTGAGGTTGCTTGTTTTTTTTGTCTTTTGGTTTAGGCTGCTGTGTATACTCCCTGTATGCCTTGTGGCTTTTTGCCGTTTCTTAATCTATTGCGTGCTTATTTATCAAAAAAAAAACACGTGTTCATGGAAGGGTGACATATTAGACGCGATCCTTATAGAAAATGAGGCCATAGGCTCAAGGCTGAACAGCAACACTGGAAATTGACAAGGCATATGATCATGTCAATTGCAGTTTTGTGCTGACAGCCTTAGGATCCATTGATGATTGGCCTTTTTTTGCTTGGGAAGCAGCTTTAGGAATGATGTTGATGTTGGATCAACTTAAAAGGAGGGGAAGAAAGTTGCCAAATGGATGCTATATGTGCAAAGGAGAAGACACAATTGATCACATCCTCCTTTTATTGTTCAAAATAGTCATCTTGTGGTAGTTAGTTTATCTCTATTTTGAGTTATGCAATCTTCAGTAAGAGGTTCTCTTTTTAGTATGGATCCTTTACTGGGAAAAAGAGTAAAGAAGCTTAGAGAGCTCTCTCTACCTTTGTGCTTATTTTGGACGCTGTGGAAAGAAATGGGAAGATGTTTGAATATTCTGAAAGAGGATTAAGTAATCACACAACCCTTTGTGTAATTTTTTTGGTGTGGGTTAGTGCACATAGGAGATTTCTCAATTTCATGGTGGACTTTGTTTACTCATCAAGTTCTAAATATTTTTTTTTTGTTGGGGGGGTCTCTCTCTTCTTTATTTGGCCTCTTGGCGCGTTTGTGCACGTGTATATGCTTTAATACCCCATTTTGTTAGGTAGTTCAAATCTTTAAATATATTTGCTGTTTTACTATCAAAAAAGAAAAGGAAAGCATGGTCCAGATTTTTGGTTTTTAGTGATGAGGGTCATGAAAGACTTGATATTTTCACTTTCAATTTTGGTCCAATTAATTCTCTTATTGCAATAAGGTCAACAACAAATGATTGTATGTTTGTCCAAATATTTTGTTAGTTTGTTGATAACACTGGGTAATTTAGACTTTTTTCATGAGTAACCCTTTTTTATATATATGCTTTTTATATTTTGCTTTTATTTTTATTTCTCCTTTTGGTAACAGAATTACATCTAGATCCTCTGCTATTCCCATTACATCCCATTTCCATTTGAGCTACACCTAAGGGGTAACACTAGTTAATCTGAATTATAGTTCTAGTACGGTAATTCTTCAAAAATTCACGCAAAGCATAAATTTTGTTGTTCATGAAAATGTTACCTGACTGCTAAGTAATGGTCCTATTTTGTATTTTGTTTGTTGTACACTTGTTTCCTTATCCCCTTTTTGTCAGATTTAGTAAAATTGTAGGCTCTTGTCCTTTTACTTGTTGAGAGTGTAAAATACCATAATAGCAACATCATGGTGTTGTGCTAGGCGTTTGTGCCTCTGGCTATATTTTTGTTTCATAGAAAGCTTGTCATCTCCCCCCCTCTTCTTCTCATCTGGAATGTTGATAAACTAGCATTGTTCGTTTTTTTTTTTTTTTGAGCCTAATTGGCTTCTCAGTTTGGTCAAGTGAGATACTCAATACAAGGAGAGAATTTATACTTGTTTAGGATTATCCTAAGAAGGTGAGTATATATATGTTGATAAGCAAAATTATGATGAAATATTAAAATTAACTTCAGAAGGAATTTGTTTTTTTCTCCAATTTCAAATGTAAAGGAATTGGGGGGTTGTTTTAGGGGAAATTGGTGATGAGTGTGGTTTTGAATTAGTGGAATTTGGATATAAATGGATTGATCTGTCATCACATTTCATCATGGTGTAGCTGGAGGATTTTTCTTTTGGGCAATAAAATTCAAAGTTGTGAGATTCCTAGTTAATGTATAGGAGCTCATTAAGCTTGTTAGCTTTTGCTTTTGTTTGTCTCATTCCTTTTTGCTGTGAATCTTTGCCTTTGCCTTTCCTACATTTTCTTCCTTTCTTTGTTGCTGTTGTAGAGGTTAGGGTTCAGTTGTTGATTAGGGCCTTGGCCTGTGTCTTTGTTCAGCTTGTCACTTCATCTCCCTTTTCTTGTACATGGTTCTAATGTGAAAGGAAGGTAATACATGTGGGGAAATATGATAATGTGGAATCAATAGATATATATATATATCCAGGTGATTTTTTTGAACTTACTATGTCCCATGGACACAAACATGCGATATAGATCCTAGTTAATTCTTAAAAAGGAACACAGCATGTCAAGAAGGTAAATGAATATAGAACTTTTTATATGTTATTCTGTTTAAATATAAGTAGAATTATATTCCCTCTCTTTCCCTTCATACTTTTTCTTTTCTAAATTAGAGTAAAAGTATTGTGTCTACATTGTACCTTGTCTAACCCTTCATCTGGTCTGTCATTGTTGTGCCTGATATTTGGAAGAAAAAAATGAAACTCTATATAAACCTAGAAAGTACGTAATATGCTTAGGTTACTAGAACAGTGTTAGGCTAATACTGAGTGCCTGACATGCATAATTGCTCCTCTTTTAAAAAAAATTCATGATAAGGAAAAAACTTCGAACATAAGTTTTTTGAGTTGTGCTCTCTCTTAAATTGGTGTTGCCTTTGCAAACAAGACTTCAAATCAAACTAGTACATTCTTCTACATTGTGATTGGATATCAAGTTTATAGCCTCTGGTTCCCAATCAAGTTTATAGTCTCTGGTTTTCACCTTGTTTGGTGTCTCTTGGGTTATTCTTCCTCATTTGATTAGAGATGTCTTCTTCAGGTGGCAAAACAACTTTGTTGGGTTAATGAAAGAAAGATCTGGTAATTGATACCTTTATGCATAGTTGTTAAAAACTTACGATATATGATACAATGCATTTTTTATAGAAATCAATTTGTATCTTGTTTTAAAGCATATCTTATGATACAAATGCATACGCCTTCAACTTTTTTTCATCATTTTTAAGAAAAATCAAAATAGGTTTTTTTTTTTTTTTTTTTTGTTGGAGTTGGAGAAGTTTCAAAAAGATTCTAACCAAATACAACTTGGGATCTTTGTACATTTCCTGTGATTCTTCCGAGAAAAAGATAATTTCTAATTTTTTTGACCAACAGTTCATTAAAATATTTTTTAATGGTGTTTTCAACATATTTTTGAAGCATTTGGTTGTCATGCTAATTTAGACAAAGGATATAAGATGGCTATGATTGGGTGAGTTATCTGCTAAGTATAATCTTCTACTTTTTTTTATCATCTGCTAAATATAACTTTCCACTATGCACTTTGATGTCGTTAATTTTTTCTATTGAAAATTGTGGAACCTATGTTGTGAAGAGTTCCTTAAGAATAATGATAGTTGGTTTTATGGTGGAGGCCTGGGTGGTTAATCCTTCTCTACCTGTAGTTATTCGAGAGTATGTTAGTGATACAAAATAAACGAACTATTATCTAATAGGGCACTGTATGGGCTGTGTTAAATTCCGTGATTTGTTGTTGACACCAAACTAGTCAGTCTTTTTACTTTTTACACACAATACTGCTAGTGTTTCTTTCTGTTTCATTTGGATTAAATTCATCACAAGAAAGCATACATATGATGAAACTTATGTAATTCATATGTAATTATATTTCCCCTTAAAATATTGAAGAAAGTGAGTGATAAAAATGATGTATGCCAAATGGGTTGAAACTGACTGAAAAATAGGAATCACATCAGACAGAAGCATACATATTTCCTTCTCAGGTGGCAATATTCAGAAGATTACAAGCTTGAAATGAACAATACATTAGTAATACTACCTGTATTTTTCTGGTCAGAGAACCTGCTTGCATAGGCTTACACTTGTTTCTACGCAGGTCAAAGGACATAATGTATTCCTCTCACTAAGAAATTGAGGTTGCAGTATAAATTTTAAGATATTGGGTTTGATAACTCATAAATCCATTGCTACATTATTTTTTGAAGGTTTCTTTTTTGGTTAATGTTTAAGATGTTCAACAACAGAAACATCATCATATTGCCAAGCTGTATGTCAATAGAAACCTGAACACCTATTAGAACCCTTTCCTTTGTGTATATCTGATCCATGCTTGTTACTAAGTATGATGTCTTTGATTTTTGGTTCACTATAGATGGATTTGGAAATAGATATATTATATTTATTTATTGTTTTTTAGTCTTCCATGTCTGTTAAGTCCTTCAACTTCTATAAATTGGTTGGGTTTATGTTTAAATTAATATCTCTAGAGATGATGGAAATATTTAGCCACTTTCAACAACTGAGATTTGTGGAAAATAGATTTATTATTTTGCATTTTATATTGAGGGAAATGGTAGGATTACAATTATAATTTTGTTTGAAGTACTAAGCAAGACCTCTTCCATTTTCAGTGCCAAAGATGAGAATGAAGTTGCTTTGTGCATCAAAGATCTAAATTCCCCAGGCTTCTACCCATCTATGGTGTCTATTTGGGTTACAGACTCTTTTGAGAGGAAAGACAAAGAAATGGACATGCTGGCTAAGCTTCTTGTCAATCTAACAAAATCTCGGGATGCCATGTTAAGTCAAGTTCAACTAATCAAAGGGTAAAAAATGCACACAGCCTGCTAGCATAGAAATTGATTGCTGTAATGTAAAATCTCAGGTTCACTCATCATGCACTGCATTTTGTTTTCCAGATTTGAAGCTGTACTGACTGCTTTGGAGGATGCTGTAAATGATGCCCCAAAAGCAGCAGAATTTCTTGGTCGCATCTTTGCCATGGTTATCATAGAGAATGTGATTCCCTTAAGGGAGTTAGGGCAGATAATACTTGAAGGTGGAGAAGAGCCTGGTCGGCTGCGAGAAATCGGGCTTGCGGCTGAAGTTCTGGGGAGCACATTGGAGATTATCAAATCAGAGAAAGGGGAGAATGTGTTGAACGAGATTCGCAAAGTGTCCAATTTGCGGTTGGATGACTTCCGGCCTCCTGATCCTTCTTACAGATCAGCAAAATTAGATAAATTTATTTAGGGGATAGTGATGCTCATTTGTATCTTAGGAGAAGAAATTCTTGGCTAGTGGCGTTAGGGTACTTGCCCCCTCTCCTCCTAATCTTGCAGGGATGATATTTTTCTTGTCTTTTCTTTTATAGGTGGGGGTGCTTTTTATATATGGGTTTGTCTTTTTTCTTTTTTTCTGTTTTTGAGTATTATTTCTTCCCAAAGTATAACTGCAAATTGCCGAAAAGGTACAATTGAGCATCCAAAATTTTAACATCCCTTCTCTGTAGAAATATTTCTTCACTCGTCTCTATTCTTATGGCATAGCTCGTGGAATCAAATCTCATGCCATGCAACCGTTTGTTTTTTCTGTGTCTTGGTTCACAACCTGGGGCATACTGGAAACTAAAATGCATCTCTTGAAAGTAGAAAAAATGTACGGAGCTTTTCAAGCCAAGGCTCAGGGATCTAGATTGGTAGGTAACCCATATCTTTAAGAACTTAATTAGAGAGAAAAATGATGATTAGAAATTTAGAAGTAGGGTTAAGCCCTATTTAACCCTAATTCAATATTACAAAACGCATTGCTTAGCTTAAAAGACTAGAAGCATGTAGATTTGTTCTGGCTTGCTTTGGCTTGCTTTGGGTGTGATGTATGATACATTTTGTGCGAATATGATTACTCTTTTTAGATGTTAAATATGATACAAAAAATTAGAGGTGCAATGAATAAACCATAGGACTTCCCATTTTCACTAATGCTAGGTTGGCATACGGAGCAGACCAAACTTCTATACTAACACTATAAATGTGACATGAAATTTAAATCATATTGTTAAATTTTTCTATATTATTATTATATAGGATATGGGGATGTTAATTTGGCACTTGCCATAAGTTCTTATATTACCTTATACCACATTTTAATTTAAATATCTAAAGGATGTCATTCTTACAACTTGCCTTTGAGAGTTATATTTAGGGTTAATTGGTTAAAGGGGTCAAAATAACCCCTATATTTGCAAATATAACCCATCAGTCAAAAAGCAAAAATATTGACTCGATGGAGACAAAAATGCCCTTCTTATTTTTTCTCTCCAACATATACAACTTCTCATTTCCCTTTCCCCCCTCATTTTTCCCTCCCGGACAACTTTCCTTTTCCCTTTGTTTTATAGCAGATTAGGTTCTAATTTTTTTATTCGGTCATTGGTTGCTCCTCTCTCTTTTCTTGTGGAGATCAAGTTTAACTTCTTACCATTGTTTCATTTATATTTCATTTTTGGTCAAGAAAATATGAAAAAAATGTAAGCAACCAACAATTTCTTTTTTATATTATCATTTTATTTCTTGAAAATTCAAAATCTCACTTCAAACATTGTTTGTAAAAAATAGAGACTCCAATGTTAGTTCTGAACAAGTGAAAAGTTTGTTCAAAGAATTTTCACCTGAACTTAACAGTAGTTGAGTTGCATTAACAAAAAACTTAACCATAGTTAAGTTCACAGTAAGATATTTCACATGAACTTAACAGTAGTTGAGTTCCATTAACAAAGAACTTAACCACAGTTAAGTTCATAGTCACTGTTTCACGGAGATGACCTTTCCGTTTTATGCACCAAAGAAAGATAATGAAGTAGAATAAGATGATGAGAGAAATTTTTTGGAAAATATGAGGAATCATTCTGTAAATGAAGGAAAAGAAGAGAAGTTGTATATGTTGGAGAGATAAAAGAAGAAGGGCATTTTTGTCTCAATTGGGTCAATTTTTTTGCTTTTTGACTGGTGGGTTATATTTGCAAATATGAGGGTTATTTTGACTCCTTTAACCAATTAACCCTTATATTTAACATAAGCTATAAGCTTTAACAAAGACTAATTTATTTATAGGTTATTTCATTAAAAAGGATAAAAATTCAAGTACTGGATTTGGACAAAAAAAATACTCTTCATTAAATTTTTAATCCTTATTTTACATCTAAGCACTTTTTGAAAAAAGAAAAAGAAAAAAAAGAAGAGAAAAATATCAAATTGAGGTTATATTTGCAAGTTTCTATAAATATAGATTATTTATCCAATTGTGGGGATCATCCTATCCCCTTTGGGCACAAATGTTTCTTTATTCCCATCAGCTGAAGAAGAGCTATTTCGAATCCATTAATTTAAAGTTTTAGTAAAAAAATCTTCAAGCCCTATTGAGATTAGATTGAAACTAGGGCTGAATTGTAACTCAACTTGACCAAACCCGCCCACTGCAACTTGGAAGTGGCTTTCCCGTGAAGTTGCTTTGGAACAAAGCTATCCTATAGTCTTTAGTTGACAATGCCTCACTAACAATTTGCTTTTAATTCGTGGATGCTCTCTGAAAGTGTCCCAAAGATTCCCCACTAAAACTACTTTAATTGGCTGTTTCTAAGAGTTTGATACAGAAATTCTCTTCTAAAAATACTAAGTTGGCCAAGTCCAGAGGCAGGGTTCAAGCAGTTCTGTACCCTGATATTAAGAAAAGATGATTTGAAGAAGACGATATTTCGATATTGAATTGTTCTACACTTGCAGGTAAGGTCACAACTCTCTGTGTCTACCCATATTGTGTGTGTGTGTGTATATATATACATCAGAAACAGATGCTTAAAAGCTTTAAAATCTAGATATTCGAGTTGTCTGAATCTAGTTTCTATTATATTTTCAAAGAGAACAACTACAAAATGGAAAAATGTGAGAATTCAAGAAGCCATGTACAATATTATGGGAGTAACTGATCCAAATCTTGTTCCACCACCATTTACAATTTGATCAAGTTCACCAAGCTATAAATAAATAACAAAGTAATGAAAACAAAGAAGAAAGTCATCTCACAGTATAATCTCTGTTCGACTTTATTCAACCGCTACACACACATGAATAATCATAGGGAGAATGGTTTTGTATACACATCAAATGGCTGGCAGGCTGTCAATTGTGGCTCCTGTTACCAAACAAATAAACAGAAGAACATTTAAGTTGATGATCATTAACTCTGCTTTTATGAACAAAATTTCAAAACTACAAAGAAATTTGAATCTGCTCGTGCAGATTCCATGAGCTTGTCATAAAAAACTATGGTACAATACACACTCCTGTCTTCAAGTATTGGACATGAAAAATGTTTTTGCATATCCCAAATAATTCTGGAGGTCACCTTACTGGTCAAAAACAACCAAAACCCATAACCCCCCACCCCTCCTTATTAGCATCCAATGATCAAGGAAACACCATATCCTCATTTAAATCCTTGGCAGACATGTAACCACCTATTTTTGGCCCCTTGTTCTTTAGATACTTTCAACTCCAAGCAAATTACTCCTTTGTACTCAGACCTCGTTTAATGTTTGCAGCTAAATGCCTAGTATTTTGGGCATCAAAAAAGCAATTTTAGGAGTGTTTTAGCCACTCAAAGCTGCTTTCTTACCACACCAACACAAAATGGGTCTGGAGAAGTGCATTTTTCTTTTTGGGCAAAGCTTGAAACTTGAGTTCAATTTCTTTTGCACTGGATGTTAGAGCACTTAAAGGGTTTCTCTCAACAGAATATATGCCTGAAAAACTTCTCAAATGAAGATTTTTCCAGGAAAACATGTTATTCCTATTACTCCATCCATTGCAATCAAAGAAGAGTCCTAACCCAAATGCTTGCCAATTATAGTACAGAATATCTGCCCAAACCAACAGGATTAGTTTCAATTGAGGATAAGAGGACACCAGAGTCAGCATTGACTCTCCCACAGAACAGAACTGTTTTGTGGTTCATCATGATGGTTGAACACCCATCACAATAATTATGTCCCTATTACAATATGCACACAGAATTTTTTAAAACCTTAAAAGGCCCTCTTCGTTTCCTTCTCTGTCTAATTTCACAAGCAGGTGCAGCTCTGATCAACAAAGAAGTCCTCTGTGGCTTAAATTTTCTGATTATCCAGATTCCATGAAGATCCAAAGCTAGGACTCTGATGGGAAAAAAAATAGTTTCCGCATTTATTCTTTGAAGAATGCTATCATGATTTTTTCTTCATTTATTTGTCTTTTGAGATCTTCTCATTTAGAGATGACATAGAAAGACTTTGTACTTAACATTAGCTTGTTGATGATTTGTTGAAAAATTATAAACATTGAAGTGCATCTAATTTATTAGTCTTGAAAGAATTCAGGAAATGATGGTAAATGTAGATTCCACAGGGCTTTTTGATATATGTAGATCATTGGACGCATCAGGAAATCCCTTTACTGAACTTCTGATGAAAAAGCCTTTTTTATTGTTCTCTATTTTTGGAGTTTCAGTTTTTATTAGGAATAGTAAATGTAGACAGCTTCCCATGGATCTTTAATACAAGGTAGATCATTCAAGTTATTCAACATAAAGAGAATTTCTTTGTTGGATAGTATTGGATGTATCATATCCATATTGTCTAGTAGGATCATAAGCTACAATAGCAGCATGACATTTTAGAACAGATCGCGTGTAATATATGTAGTGTTATAGGTATTCTTCAAGTTCACTGTGGTCTTAATTTTTATGGTTTTTGTATGACATTTTTTGTGGGATTTTATTTTATTTATTAATTTTGTTCTACTCTTTGCATATCTTTCATTTTACCTAAAACCCAATTGTACTATCGATGCCAAGCTGACCAATATTGAAATGAAACATGGTCTGAATCCAACATTTTTAACTGTGTTCTTAATTTTTTAAAATTTTCAATACCCTTCTTGAATTTTAGCAATGCTAATCTATATTTAAGCTTTGATAGGAACCTAGTTATAGCACCAATTCCAATTTAACTAATACCAAATAAAACCTAGTCTGAAGCACAGTATCTCCCAAAGCCCAATAGAAGCATCTTATGGGCAGTACTTTTCACAAAAGTACTTCATTAGGAGGTCCAATCATGCCTATTGATGCAGGAAACTTAGACTTCAAGCACTACAAAGCTTCTTGAGTTGAAATGAAAGGGCTAAAGATGGATGAAAAGAAGAAAAGAAATCCTTGGCAATCACGCCAAGGTTCCTAAGTAATCATACCTAGAAAGAAGCAATCACAAATTCAATGGAAGTATAATAGATGGTGAGAACTTTTATTAAAAGTTTGGTCATATCCTTTGAAAGACTATATAAGGTATGTGTAGGCCCTTATGCCTCTCTTCCCTAACAGGACTACTTTCATAATTCCTTATCTGAATAGAATTAAATAAAGGAATGTTATTTCGGAACTAGAAGAAATAAGGACTTTTCTACTATAACAAGAAGATTACAAGAAATAGAAACTCAATAAGAAGGTAAACCACTACCTAGAATAGAAACTTAACAAAAGATTCAACTTAAACTAACTACAGTAAGCCTCAAGAAGAACTTAAGTCATCATTGGTGCCCCAAATTAATGCTTGTG
The DNA here is from genome assembly GCF_030704535.1 of Vitis vinifera. NCBI lineage: Eukaryota > Viridiplantae > Streptophyta > Magnoliopsida > Vitales > Vitaceae > Vitis > Vitis vinifera. The sequence goes on from NC_081819.1 coordinate 13,959,839, forward strand.
CATTGGAACTGACCTTCCCCTTTTCTTGTAAGTCTTCAAAGAATCTTTTCAATAATATTTCCTATCATATACAGGATGAATATCCCTCACATTGTCATCAATTGATGCCACCTCTATCAAAGCATTTTAGTTTCATCAAGTCAACTTAACAAATTCTCTCAAACAACAATAAGTGAAGGAAATAAGATAATGGCGTATTAGACATGATTTAGACCTTTCTGGTCATTTTCAGCATAAATGATGTGTAAGCAATCCATATCCAGCACCCCTTATCTAAAGCTGGGTAATCCCCAGTTACCCATTTTACACAAAGGACAAGGTTTTTTTTTTTTAATCCATATTTTATTTTATTTTATGTTCAGCATGGTTCTCTATCAAAAGGGCTGAAGGAACTGTAAATCTGGGGATCCTGAGATGATTTTAACCCTTTTATATGTGTCCTAACATCAATTGATGAGCCAGATCACAAAGGATGACAATAATGTAATCACCATAAGAACCAATACCTGTCTCAAGCCACCGCTGACACTGCCTCCAGTCAAAAGCATCGAAATGAGAGATGTCACAGCACCACCACCACCACCACCACCAACGCCATTTCCTGCACTTCGGATGGCAGAGCGCATTGCATTTAGGACGCTTCCATATGTAGCTGCGTGCCCCCGCTCAATTGCTTGGATGAAACAGAAAGTCATAGCACCAGTTGATGTAATTTGTGATAATGCCTGTTCCCAAAGAAATCAGTATACACATATTTAGCTTTTTGGTCTGAGGTCTTGAAACAATTGGGAAAATAAGATATATAAGGACTATGTCTAATCAGTCATTCCGAAACTTACAGATGTATCAGCAGATGTTTGATCATCATCACAACCACTAAAGGAAATGACTTCTCCACCATTTGTTCCTTTCCATACACCTGATTGAGGGCGATGGTCCTCCCATATATACTGTCCACTCCTGTTCCAAAGGAAAAATATGTAAAACAGTAGTGACAGGAAAACTATTTGGGGTGAGGAACAATTTGGACCTGGTCAAAAGTTACTAAGCCCGTAGTAAAGAAGTTCTAGAAGAAAATCTAAGCATAATTTGGGAACATATCAGGATTGGAACAATAAATGAGACCAGCATTTGGGTGCATGGATGAAGAAAAGCAAGTTATGTCATTCTGAAGATTAAAACAAAAAAAGTAAGTGTTCCTTTGGATATACTTTCTGTTTTTTGTTTTAAAATCAGAAAACAGTAGTAACTTTTAGATAAGATACAAGAATTTTAGAGACTTACATTAAAAAAATAATGACTTTAAAAACAATTTAAAAGAATTGAGGCATCAAAAAAATTTTACTACCTCAAATTTTAAAATTGCTGAAAGTGATTTTAAAGATATAAGGTAATTTATACTTTTTGTACAAGATATTCTATGTTTATATCGAAATTTCTGATTTTAAAAACAAAAAACAAAGAGTGTATCCAAATGGAAACTAAATAAGTAAAGTGAATATTTTAGTAGACCAAAAATTTTAAATAGGATTATGTTAATATTTCAAAATATCGTATATTGATTGTATTCATGAAAAATGACAAAATATTGCATTCTAAAGGACAAAATCAGAGTTCATGATGAAAGAGTAAGCCAAGTCATGCAATTTTATTAAAGAATTTGAAAAGTTCGTAAGAATATGTGAAGGAAAGATTGCAGGACAGTGGATCCTCAGGATTCTTTTAGGACAAATAGGAATTCATCTCATCACATGCTTGGATATCATGCAGGTTCTAGGTGCATCCATATACAATTCTTTACTCACCAAGTAATAATAAAACAAATATTAGATTTTAAAACAAGGGTACATGAAACTAACCTGCTCATTCTGCAAAGGAATGGTAAATCCAAAATGGTGCCACTATGGCAGGCATCTATTATTGCATGAAGCTTAACCCCATGAGGAAGAGGTCTGACAATTGTGGCATTGATCTCATCGTCAACAATCATACCTTGAGTTTCAAAATCCAGAGGACATAAAGTTTCATCATATCCATCAACTTCATCACCATTATAATTTCTTTGTCGTGAACCATGGCCAGAATAGTGAAACAGCAGGGAGTCACCCGGTTGACAGCCTTGCACAAGCCAATATAACGCCATCCTCAAGTTTTGTTTATTTGGAATTCTATAGGGGTCAGTTTCCTCTTCTGCAGTTTAAATTTAAGAAAAGGATTAACTCCTGACACCTTAGACAAATATGGAAACAAGCACAAGGCAAAGGGTATTCCAAAACTTCTATTGAAAAGAAGCAAACACAATCAAAAGGTTGAAATGAAATTCATTTATAAAAGCTTGATAGCAACTAAATTTTAATAAGAAAATTTGTAAGCTCACAATTTCAATTTCCAAGAAAATGGTTTAGCATTTTATTCACTATGTAAGTGATAAAAGAAACCCCCTTACAGCACAGAATCAAAGATGTTGGTTTCTGGTGGTCTCCAATTGCTGTAATAAAAGAAACCTCCTTTTATTACTCGGTTCATTTTATCAAGGTGTGGCCTAAAAAAAAATCAACTTATGTCACCCAATTGCAACTTAGTCAACCCTTGGAACTCATTTATGAGCCTTCCATTTCATTACCATTTCCACCCAATAGTAACCCCCTAACACAAAATACAAGAATATATTAACATGACTATTGGCACTCTAAATCTATGCTATTTTTTTTTTGATAGGTAAATGCAAATCATATTTGATAAAGCGCCAAAGAGGCACACCATAGTACACAGGACCTATACAACAGTCACCAAAAGGCGCCAAAAAAGGACAAGGGAAACAAAAAATACTCCCTCAATGAGAACCCAACCAACCAATGAAGTTGGATAAGTATAATGGTCCTTCACCTATGCAACTTGGTTTAATACATCAAGTTACAAAAAGACCTGGTTTTTAGTCCTCAGTCCAAAAGCTCCTTAGTATCAAAAGATCTTCTATTTCTCTCCTTCCACATTGTCCAAAAAGGCACAAAGGTGCTGCTCCTAGGGATGATAGTTTTGTAGGCTATCCGGGTAACCCACCCTGCCCCTATTGAGACAGGTATGAGAAGGTAACAATCGGGAATGGGACGGTTTGGGAAAATTCTCAAAACCCGAATCAAGTTCGAGGCAGGGATGGGTTGGTACCTTGCTCTGCCCGCCCTGCCAAGTTGCAAATTTAGCCTTGAAGTATCTTAAAATACCAAACAACTCCTTATTTAAATAGTTACTTTTTTCACATTTGCCCTAGAACAATAGCTGCTCTCCTCTCATTGCTTGCCTATCATCTCTGCATATTGCCTCTTTCAAACTTCAAACTTTAGAAATCCATCTCCAAGTATGAATCCAAGAATAGCAACAAAATCAAGAACCGTTCAAGGAGAAACCTTTTTCTCTTCTTCAAATAGAAGTGGGATCACAATGGCAATTGGCTCCATTGCGATCGCGACAACTTCGATATTCATCAAGAGCCAAAGCCTTCAAAGCCTCCTTTTCAAGCCCTCTTCTCTTCTAAAGGTTTGGGTTTTGATTTGGTTTTTAACCTTAGTCATATTTTAGGGTTTTGTCTAATCGGATTGTGTAGAGATATTTGATTTTTGTGGAAATTTTATTTTTTTTTTTGTTTTCTTTCTAATTTGAGATTTGGTTTGATGAATAAACTTTCATCCTGTGTTGTTCCAAGCGTGAATCCGTCTCAAGTCATAGACCTATTCATTTTTTTTTTCCAACATTTTCTTCTGAAGGCCATTATGATCTCTAAAAATTTTCTTAGTATTCTTTGCTTTTTTTAGAAAAGTGTATGAGAGGCATGAGGATTGTGAATTTGTTCATTGGGGATTTTTCTGGATTGATGTAATGTTGTTGGTTTTGGAAAAATCAACCTCCCCATCCAAACATAAATACACATTCGAGTTGAGACAATGTAGGGATGAATTTATCATTTTTTTTTTTTCTATAAACGAGGATGGGTACTCATCAACATGCCCGATCCCGGGTTTTGGATAGGGATGGGTAAGGATTATATAACTGGGACAAGAATGGGATAGGGGTGCCTTGTCCCAAACTCGCCCATTGCCATCCTCGTTGTTCCCAACACTTTTTTCCATTTCCTTCCAATAAAGGAGCCTCTTTACCTTAGTAGAGTCTTTTTAATAGAAGAGGACAACACCCAAGGAACACCAAAAAAGGAGAACAAAAGCTTCCACAACATTCATGCCTTGATTGATTCCTCTTTGATATGACAAAGAAGACATATCTATATATATATATATATTTTTTTTATAAGTAACAAAGAAAACATATATTAGCCAATTGTCATCCTCTCCTTTGAAGTTGATTTAGAGTCAATTTTTTTCCCCAAGGTGCCTCATAAGCAAAAAAACACGCTTAGGAGGAACCCACACATTCCAAACAACCCTAACTGGAAAAGATATTGATCTCCCATGCTCTAGAATAGTGTGAAGAGACTTAATAGAGGAAGCTCCATCTTTTGTCTCCAACCAAATAATGCTATCCTTCTTGTCTCCAATAACCACTTTATCTTGCAGCCTTGACAAGAAACGCTTCATTCCCTCAATCTCCTAATCATTAAGATGCCTAGAGAAGCTAGGGGACTAAACAACCCTCTCACCTAATTGAGTCCATAAATTCGCTACCCATGCCTCTTTTGAGCTTGCTATGGCAAATAAGGAAAAACAACTCTTATAGGCTCTTCCCTACACTAAATATCCTTCAAAAATTTCACTCTCTACCCATTGCCAATAGAAAAGGAGACTACTGTTAATGAACTCCTCCAATCTCCTTATGGCCTTTCATAAATCAACCTCTTACACATCTCTCACTTTCTTCAAAGACCAACCCCTTTCATCCTCCCCATATTTCCCACAAACTATTTGCCTTCTGAAAGCCTCCATTTCCTTAGCAAAATGTCGATTCCATTTACAAAGAAGGGCCTTGTTAAGAAAGGGGAGATGCTTAACTCCCAAGCCCCCTTTTACTCTTATTTGAACAAACAGTAGTCCAGTTCACTAAATGAGGTTTTCTTTCTAAAGAACCACCACCCAAATGGAAGTCCCTTTGAATTGTTCCAATCTCAACCTCACTAACCTCGACATCTAGAATAATGACATGAAGTAGATAGGGAAACTAGATAAGATGCTCCAAATGAGAGTGAGTCTCCCCCCCTTGGAAATGTACTATCTTTCCCACATTGCCAATTTTTACGGAATTGCTCTTCCATCCCGTCCCAAGTCGCCAAATAGTTATGAAAGGCACCTAACGAAAGCCCCAAATAAGTGGAAGGAAGCTCACCCACTTTACAACTCACTTCATAGGCCAACTTATTCAAGTTCTCCACCCTCCTCACTGGGATAAGCTTGCTCTTGCTAAGATTAATTTTCAAGCCTGAAATGACCTCAAACCACATGAGTAACCAACTTAAATGGGTTGGTCAGTTTTGAGAGGCCTCACAAAACACCAAGGTATCATCAACAAACAACATGTGGGAGACCTACAATCCCTCTCTAACTCTACCATTCACCTTAAAACTTGATAAACAACCACCCTCCTTAGTGGACAGTTGAGTGCCTCCATGGCTAGCACAAACAAATACGGTGAAAGTGATTCCCTTGTCTCAGACCTCTAAAGGTTTTAAAAAAACCTGATGAGGTTCCATCCATTAGAATCGAGAAACTTGATGTTGAGATGCACCAACTAATCCAACAAATCCACTTCTGACCAAACCCTATTTTCTCCAACACTGAAAGCAAAAAATCCTAACAAACATGATCATATGCCTTCTCTATGTCAAACTTACACAACACTCCAAAATTGTTGCTTTTTAACATTGAGTCAATCGTCTCATTGGATATAAGCACCGCATCTAAAATTTGCCTCCACTCTACCAAAGCATTATGGAATTTGGAAACCACTTTGCCCACCACCTTTTTAAGTCTATTCGCCAATGCTTTAGCTAATAAATTATAAAGGCTACTCACGAAACTTATAGGCCTAAAATCTTTAAGATCCTATACTCCCTCATTTTTAGGAACCAAAACTAAGAAAGTTGAATTGATACTTTTAACAAATCTTCCTTGCATATGGAGGTTACTAAAAAAGCCCATCACCTCTTCCTTCACAAAGTCCCAACTAAACTTCCAAAATGTCATTGAGAAACCGTTTGACCCTAGAGCTTTGTCCCTATTCAGATCTAAAAGGGCATTGAACACCTCATTCTCTACAAAAGGATCCTCTAGCTTTGTTGCATCTTGCCTATTTAACCTGCCAAAATTCATACCCTTTTATGCTAAGGTGCCACTTCTCTAGCTTTGACAAGAGGTTTTGAAAAGCCCGAACAATCCCCTCCTTAATCTCAGTCTCTTTTGTAAGACAAACCCCATTAATTTTTATCTTACCCAAAGTGCTCCTTCTTTTGTTTGCATTTGCCATTTTATGAAAAAACCTGGTATTTCTATCACCCTCTTTTAGCCAAACTTCCCTTGATTTCTGCCTCTAGCTCATTTCTTCCAAAAAAACCCATTTCGAAAATCCAACCTTGCTTGCTCTCTAGCAACCATCTCCTTCAGAACTAAGGCCCCCAATCTTTCTTTAAAATCCTAGAAAACCCACTTGATAAAGGGCCAAATTCTTTCTTACTGAACCATTCCACTCTAAATATCTGTCAAATTCCATTTGTCTAGCATTTTAAAGGTCAACCTGACAATGGCAATTAACAACCTCAAAACCTGGCTCACGTCATAATCTCTAAAGTCTAGGCGTGGAACTCTTGAAGTGATTTCAATCTCATAAGGTATATAAACGAACAATGCAATAAATTAATGACAAAGTCAAACTTAAAAAAAAAAAATGGCTGTTCTGAAAAAATGATGACCAAGCCATCTTCTTATAATAAACACTGTAAGTTGTAGAATTCTTACAATCATGGATCAGAGAATTAGGTTTGTCAAAGGAACCTTTATCTTATAATTCTTCTATTCTCTATATTTTGTAGAATTTATGCATGCCCGTGTCCTCTTCTTTGTCTTGTAGGCTTCATCACAATTTTTCAGACTGAGTAGCCTATCAAATAAATAAATAAAAATAAAATAAAATTGAGGCTGAATGGCCATGAGGCTCTCCTCTTTTAACCAATGGTTTTTCCATATTTGTAAGGTTGCTAATATTTATCTCTACATCCAAGGTACTTATGGATTACAGTAGGTTAAATTAGTGGCCAAGTGTAATAACATAGTTCATAATTCCCCATTTATCATCCTACTATCTTTCCTGTTCTTAAAGCTTCTTTGCTTTGGCAATTTAGACAGGACCTGTATAGCATTCTAATTTGATTGTTTTCTTGCTAGTACACAAAATTGAAATTGTCAAATTTTGTGGCAAAAGATAGTGTGTCTGTAAAACCATCCAAACACAATGAGTTATGTAACAGCTAACAAGATAAGATATTTATCATGTTTGATAGCAAATTTGTGTGATAAGAACTGGAAAAGGCATAATAGAATCAGGTACCCTAGAATTCCTTGGTCAATCAATCTTTAAATTAGTTGAAAATATAAAATTGCTAGGATGCAATATTGTAGGCTTGTCACTTATACACCTCTGCCTGGATCACCACATCATACACCTTTCAAGAATCTTAAAGGACAAATGTTCCTGAGGCTCCACTTGTTGTATGCACCAGCTGGATTTCTATTCTTTTTCAACACATCCCAAATAAAATGACCAAAATCAAACACCAATGTTTTTCTGTATTTATCAGCAAAAGCTTCATACTTCTACATGACTAATCTCAATGCCTCTTCACTTCATTATGAAGAAGACAAATATAATCAATCATGTTCTCAACTTTTATATTGTTCACAAATTTTGTCAGTGATAATAAATTAATACCCTCCTTTTTTTACAAAACAGGCTTAATTTCCTCTTTAGATGACACTAAAATAATGTTCTTACCTTTATGGAATGTGTAAGAATTTATCCAACTATCATGTCATCATCTTATTGTCATACTGCCACAACTCGCCAAATGAGAGATGGCATGGAACTACAGCCAACACATCTCACTGACCCTTATTAGCAGGTTAAGAATCAATAAATAAAGAAACTAATCATCATTTACTAACACCTCATAAAGGAATAAGAATCATTTACTAACTAATAGCTCATATGTTTTTTACAAGACCATGATACCTTGTATGACTTATGATGTTTATCAGGATTCAACCTAAACTTGTCTACTACATTTTGAGAAATCATGCTACCATAAAATTCCACTATCAATAATCAAATTGCACTCTCAAGTCCAATTGCAAGTAGTATGGTATGCCAATCTTTTTTGTTATGATACTTTGGGCTTAACAAACTCATCTATGCAACTATAGACTCACCCTTGTCACCATGTAAGATATCGTCATCATCCTCCTTGGGATAAGCATCATAAATAGGATCTCCCTCATAATTTTTCCCATAAACTAGTTCTTCTTTCTTATGTATCAGAAGCAACAAGGATTTACACATCATAAAGAATTTGCTTGTATCATAATATAAAAGAGTTATCAAACTTATTTCACTCTCAAGGTCAAAGTTATATTTTTTGTCATGCCCCTTTACTAAATGTTGTTTTTCTTTATCGATATGACCACTTATCATTTTTAGACAACCCATTAACTTATGCCCTACCTTTCCACACTACTTCCTTTCAAAATCTTCATAGAGTTTAGCCTTTTGGTGAATTTTAGTGTTGGAAGCTTACTTTCTAGTTCTTAACGCATGTTGCTATTGTATTCCAGCCTTCATGGCACTATTTCATGCAACCATAAGGGTCATCTCATCTTAAAAGTGGCTTGCATTATTAAGGGACTACTGTCTGCATGTGACTTGTGAAGTGCTCTTGTTTTGTTATTCCACTACCACCAAAAATCTCTAGGAGGTATTCCAAAGGGACTAAAACAAATATAAGTTTAGGGCCTGTTGTATACTAGCCTCGAACCAGTAATAGAATGCACTATCAATTCCTTGCTCTCCAAACAAATCATTTCATGTAATTAATTGATTGAATTCTTCAGTGTAATTTTCAATACTAACCTCTGTGAAAAGAGAGAAAAGGGGGAATCCCTAATTATTGTTATTGAAAAACTGTAAAGAATACACATTGGACTTGGGTATATATATACATGTTAGTGGGACCCACAATACAATAAGGAAAGAAAAGGAAAAGGAAAAGTAAATAACCTAAATAACTGTACACTATCTAACACTCCCCCTCAAGCTGGAGCATATATGTTATATGCACCAAGCTTGTTACAAATGTATTTAATTCTAGGACCTCTAAGAGATTTAGTAAAAATATCTGTTAGTTGATCATTTGAATTGATAAAACTAGTCGCCACACATCCTGATGCGATCTTCTCTCTAATGAAGTGACAGTCAACTTCAATGTGTTTGGTCCTTTCATGGAAGACTGGATTGGATGCAATATGCAAAGCGGCTTAGTTGTCACAGATGAGCTTCATCTGTTCATCCTTTTCAAATCTCAACTCCCGAAGAAGATGTTTCAGCCATATGAGTTCACATGTTGCCAGAGCCATAGCTCGATACTCGACTTCAGCACTAGATCTGGCCACTACATCTTGTTTCTTACTCTTCCAGGATATTAGGCTACCTCCAATAAAAACACAATACCCGGAAGTGGAACGTCTATCTGTGGGTGAGTCAGCCCAATCTGCATCTGTGTAACCAACAACCTGGGTATGACCTCTGTTCTCGTACAACACACCTTGGCCTGGTGTGCTTTTGATATATCGAAGAATGCGGATTATAACATCCCAATGGCTATCACATGGTGACTGTAGGAATTGACTAACAATACTTACAGGAAAAGAAATGTTTGGACGAGTAATGGTGAGGTAGTTCAGTTTACCTACAAGTCGCCGATATCTCCCAGGATCTCCTAAAGGCTCTCCCTGTCCTGGTATAAGTTTGACATTTGGATCTATAGGAGTGTCTACCGGTTTACAGTCTAACATACCGGTTTCTTCCAAGATGTCTAAAGTATACTTCCTTTGGGAAAGAACCACACCGGAAATGGATTGAGCTATCTCAATCCCTAAGAAATACTTGAGTTTCTCCAAGTCTTTAGTCTGAAAGTGGGTGAAAGGTGTTGCTTTAGTTTCTGAATACCATTCTGATCACTGCCTGTAATGACGATGTCGTCCACATAAACTACCAGATAAATACACTGTCCCGAAGAGTTATGATGATAGAAAACGGAATGGTCTGCTGTACTGCGGAACATGCCAAACTCCTGAACAACAGAACTAAAACGGCTAAACCATGCTCGAGGAGATTGTTTCAAGCCATATAGAGAACGGCGTAACCTGCACACTAAACTAGACTCCCCCTGAGCAACAAAACCAGGTGGTTGCTCCATATAAACTTCCTCAGCAAGATCCCCATGAAGGAAAGCATTTTTAATATCTAACTGATAAAGAGGCCAAGAACGCATAGCAGCCATGGAGAGCAATAGACGAACAGAATCTATCTTGGCAACAGGAGAGAAAGTGTCACCATAATCAGAACCATAAACCTGAGTATAGCCTTTAGCAACTAAGCGGGCCTTACGGCGATCAACCTGACCATCAGGGCCAACCTTAACTATGTAGACCCAACGACAACCAACTGTAGATTTACCAGAGGGTAAAACAACAAGATCCCAAGTGCCATTGGAGTGTAAAGCAGTCATTTCATCTACCATTGCCTGTCGCCAGCCTGGATAGGAAAGAGCCTCGGGGGTGCTCTTGGGAAGAGAAACAGAAGATATAGCAAAAACAAATGCAAAATAGGGTGAAGATAATCGATGGTAACTCAAAAAATTGTAAATGGGATGAGGATTACGAGTAGAGCGATTACCTTTCCGAAGAGCAATGGGTAAGTCAGCAGAAGGAGGCAGAGTCGGGGCAGGAGAAGTCGAAGGGATAGGAAGTGAGTCAGCAGGTACCTTGGCCAAAGAAGGAGGAACAGCGACACGATGACGGCGATGATAAACCTAAAGTGGGCGAGAAGGCACTGCATCAGGTGGGAAGATAATGGGAAGGGGTAAGACTTCAGAAACAGAAAGAGACTCAGAGGTGGAGAAGAACGGTGAGTCCTCAAAGAAAGTGACATCAGTGGAGAAAAAGTAGCGATGAGTCTCAAAGGAATAACAACAATAACCATTTTGAAGTCTGGAATATCCCAAGAAGATGCATTTTGTGGCTCTGGCAGAAAGTTTGTCCTGTCCAGAAGTGAGAATATGAACAAAGCAAGTACAACCAAAAACACGAGGAGGAAGGAAATAAAGTGGTTGGTCAGGGAAAAGAAGGGAATGAGGAATCTGATCGTGTAATACAGATGATGGCATACGATTAATCAAATAACATGCTGTAAGAACAGCGTCCCCCCAAAAATGAAAAGGAACATGACTATGGAGAAGAAGAGTACGAGTTGTCTCAACAAGATGTCGATTCTTACGTTCAGCTACCCCATTTTGTTGAGGAGTATGAGCACAAGAAGACCGATGAATGATCCCATGTTGAGACATAAATGAAGTAAATGGTGCAGAAAAATATTCTCTGGCATTGTCATTGCTCAACACACGAATGGAAATATTGAACTGGGTTTGGATTTCAACATAAAATTTATGGAAAATAGAGAATAACTCAGCTCGATTTTTCATTAAAAATAACCAAGTACATCGAGAATAGTCATCAATGAAAGTGACAAAATACTGAAATCCTAAAGTAGACGCGGTCCGACAAGGACCCCAAACATCAGTATGGACAAGTTCAAAAGGAGACTTTGCCCGATTATTCAAACGCTTTGGAAACGAGACACGAGTATGTTTCCCAAGCTGACAGGACTCACACGCAAACGACAACAAAGATGAAAAACTAGGGACCATTTTCTGGAACTTGGATAGACTAGGGTGGCCCAGGCGACTGTGGATGAGGAGGGGAGCATCAGTGGAAATGCAAACTGCAGGAGTTGAAGGCGAGGTGAGGTGATAGAGGCCTTGAGACTCACGTCCTATGCCAATCGTCTTCCCCGTACTCCGGTCCCGCATGGTCACAAATTTATCAGAGAAAGTGATAGAACAGTTAAGAGTGAATTATTTTGCTGATGAAAATAAGATTAAAAGGACACTCAGGGGCATAAAGGACAGAATGGAGAGGTAGGGAAGGAAGAGGATGAGCGAAACCAAAACCTTTAGCCATAGTTTGGGAACCATTAGCTAAAGTAACAGTAGGTAAGGCAGAGGTAGTAGTAATAGAAGAGAAAAGATCCTTATTACCAGATATGTGATCAGAAGCGCTAGAATCTAGAATCCAAGGTCCAAGAGAAGATGTGTGGATAAGACAAGCAGAAGCATTACCAGTCTGGGCAACAGAAGCAACAGAAGCTGACTTGGTGGCCTGATAGCGGAGATAGTCATCATACTCACTGTCAGTGAGGGAAATACCCTGAGATGTGGAGGAACTGGGAGGCTGAGGCGACTAAGGATCAGATGACTGGGCCACGTGGGCAGTGCGGGGAGGCTGCCCATGTAACTGATAACACCGATCACGAGTGTGGCCAAGCTTATTGCAATAGTTGCAATGAGGACATTGGCCTCTACCTCGGTTACCACTGCGTCCTCCTCGAGAGTTAGTTTGAGAAACTAACACAGAAGAATCTGAAGTGTTATCAGATGGCAAAGTCTGAGTAGAGGAGATACGGAGGAGGCGAGCAAACACATCATTCAAAGATGGAACGGAGGAACTGCCAAGAATCTGATCGCGGACGGTCTCGAGATCTGGACGGAGGCCAATAAGCGTAAGAACCATGAAGAACTTGTCAATCTGTGTTCGTTGATCCCCAACATCAGTAGTAAGAGGCATCACGGTCAAGAATTCCTCCTTAAGAGAGGCAATCTGGCCAATATAAGTAGATAAATCCATGTCTTGTTGTCTGACATTGACAATAGAAGAAGCCACCTTATAAAGACGTTGGATATCATTCGTGTATAGCCCTTTTGCCTGATTCCAAAATTTAAAGCATGTTTTGTAGGCCCGAAAATGAAGCAGAATCTTAGAATCAACTGATTCCCATAACACACTACATAACTGTGCATTTATCTTCCTCCATTATACTCTGTCAACCTCAGGGATATCCGCCTCCTACGTAACAAGGTGATCCTCATAACCTTGACCCATAAACCAAAACTCCACAGAGGCAGACCAGGACAAATAATTTTCACTGCCAACCAATTTCTTCGAAGTAATCATAGGAGATCCAGATATGACAGAGGAAAAAGTGGAACTTTTAGTAGCCATATCTACTTATCTGGATAACGAAATATGTTTGGATCGAAGAGAGCCCTAATACGGCTTCAAATCGCGGCTGAAAGAAGAAAAACCGAAGGTCCGCGACTGTAAGAGACCAAATAGTAAAGAAAAACAAATGTGGCACTACTGGAAGGGTAGAAGAACACTTCCTAAGACACGTGCAGGGCTCGGGGTGGAGAGGAAGTCACTGGAGGTCGCCAGAAAGTCTGTTTAGAGGGCCGGCGGAGACAAAAAACCCCAAAAAATGCACTTTCAGGGCTCGGATGACATAAGCACAGATGGAGGGTGGCTAGACGATGTCAGGTGAGGCTGGAGGTGGAGGCGCGTGGCCGAAAAGTGCTCCATGTGCCCTCACGCGCCGGAGAAGAAACGCGCGTGGCTGGCGCGTGGATGAGATTCTCCCTCCGGTGCTTTGAGAAAACTTGAAGATCTCCTCCTTGCGCACCTAATGGTATGGTCGGTGTTGGAAAAGGACTGCACCGAAAAAAGGTCGCCAGAAAAGTTGCCGGCGGTGAGGGTTTTCTGACGGCAATACGATTGATCGGAAAGCTTTAGGAGATGGGAAGGGTGACCGGAATGAAACACCGTCACTGAAAGATTTCCCAGAATGGATTCACGGATAAACCAGAAATAATTAGGGTTTTTTTCTCCCTAGGCTCTGATACCATGTGAAAAGAGAGAAAAGGGAGAATCCCTAATTATTGTTATTGAAAAACTGTAAAGAATACACATTGGACTTGGGTATATATATACATGTTAGTGGGACCCACAATACAATAAGGAAAGAAAAGGAAAAGGAAAAATAAATAACCTAAATAACTATACACTATCTAACAACCTCTTTACTTCAGATCATTCAAAACGTTGATTCATTGTGTGACCATAATAATTAAAAGGCAATTTTTTTTTTTCATTTTTCTTTATTTTTTCAATCCAAATTTCTAGGCATATCTCTAAACTCTCTCGTGGTACATATTTATCTGTGCTATGCCAAAACTTTTCCTTTTAACCAAATAACAAGCTTGACCTTCTTATCATCAAGTATCTCATGATATTCAAAGATGCGCTTAGTGGTGTTAAGCTAATCGATAAATTTTTGGCCTTAAACACTTATACATTTAAGAAAACTACACTTAATATTCTCCTTCCAATGTTGGTTAGCCAGTTGTTGGGTAAGGTATAGTGTTGTAGGATGGAGAAAGGACTCTCCATGACAATCCCATAACTAGACACATTGTCTACCATTGGGAGAGTGTTGTTAACCAGCGGGTTACTAATGCATTGACCAGCTGTCAAGTCAATGTCTCAACTTGTCTTTATAGAAAGTCTATTTCATAAAGTTATCATATCAAAAAGGTTTTGAAGATACTGATATGGTTTCTTTGACATTATTCATTCAGTGGATTCAGGCTTTCTCAATACTGGTAGGGGATGTTTATGCGTAGGGGGCTCAGATAAGCTCCTCCAAAAACTTCTAACCTTTTCCCTCAATGGTGATAAATTGAAGACATAAACTCTACAATGACCATTGTAGAAATTCTACTTCACAAGGAGAAATTTTTGCCTTTTTGAACTAGTCTCTTCATGAGCATGCAATCTCACTTGGGTGCAAACAAGTTTCAACCAAAGCTGGACCTTTGATACCTATAAAGAAAATAAAAACATAGACATATTCGGGAAACAACATGGGATGACTTGGTAGTTGAAACCATCCAATGTTATTTTGTTTAAATATAGTGGACTTTATATGGACAAGGAGAACTCTTATTCTTCATCTGGAGCTCATTGAAGTCAATAGTTTTGATGGAAGGAGAGGAACAAACATACTTTCAATGATTCCCATTGATAAACTTGAAGAAGTGGTTCTTGTACCTTTATCTTTGTGTGCATTGGGGTTGGAGGTTGGAGGTTTTTAAAAAGCTGGTGATTTTGGTATTCCTACATGGCTTGTCCTTCCTAATTGAGAGTCTTTTAGGACATACAGTTTGTTCCCTCTGTTCTACCTTTTCTTCAACAAAATATTCTATTCATCAGGGAAGAAATTTGTTTGATGATACATCAGTCTAAGCTAATTAAGAAGTTCCTTATCATGCTAAGTTTGAGGGGGTGGAAGATTGTTGTGAAGGGAAGTTCAGAGAGCCTTCAAAAAGGTGTGGAATGAAGGGGGAAGGGGCTACAAGTTGGAGTTGTGCAGCAACAAAGCTGGAAGGTTTCTGTTGTGTTCAGTTGCATGCATAAAGGAAAAAAGGTTTTCCTTGGTTTTTCTAGAAGGAAAGGCTCCCTAAGGGGTTGGAAGATTCTTACCTCAAATCTTAGGAATTGGGGTAGTCCCTGTGTCTAGGCCTTTGGAGGAGTCAAAGGAGCAGGTTAGGCATCGGGAGGAAAAGAGAGGCGATAATCTGTTTAAGGAAGCTTCTTTTGTAGATGTGTCGAACTGAGGCAAGAGGGAGTTGGGCAATGAAGTGTGGGTTGAGAGTGAGTCAAGAGAGGTATTAAGTAACTTGGGGTTTCTTAAGAAGTGTCTAGTGGGGAGGTGGGATGGTTCTTCAAACCGGTTGCCAACTTTGGATGCACTAAATTTGTGGGCTCGACATTTTGAAAGGGGATTTGAATCTACTTTTTTTGGGAGGCAATCTCATTTTATTTGAGTTTGAAAATGTTCTGAGGTCAAAAGGGTTTTGTTTTGGGGTCTAGTATGTTTAAGGGAAGAAGATTGCAGCAGGATTGGTGGAAGTCGGATCTTGGTTGCTTCAAAGAAGGTGCCTGCATCAGTGAAGTGTGGGTGAGGGTGTTGGGTCTACCAATGCATCTATGGGAAAAGAGTTCTTTAAAGGATGGGTGATGCCTGAGGAGGTTTTATGATGATGGATGTAGAGGCAGAGGAGAGGCATCACCTGAAATGGGCTAGATTACTCGTTAAATCTAGTGGAAAAAAGGTGTCTAATCAGTTAAAGATTGTGGACAGAGACAATGTTTTTGTCATCCATTTGTGGTGGGAAGTTCCGCCATGGTTGTCAACGATGGTTTCAAAGAGGAGTTGCAAAAGTCTAGAGTTAGAGAAGGAAGTTCACATGCGGTTAGGAAAGTGGAGGTGAAAGAAGGGAGATGTGTTGTAGATGTAATGCAGAAAGAGATGACTGAGTAGCAGGCCTTAAGGGTTGTGCCTGGTCTCTTAGTGAAAGATATGGAGAAGCGTGTGCAGTCAAAGTCAGGAAACAACTTAGATGGGGAGCTTCTTAGGCCTCCTTGCAGGTCATTGGGCCATAAGGCTTTAAATGAATTGGATGCTGGTGAAGGGAGCCCATGTTTCTTCTAGGGCCTGCCGAAAACCTCTTCTTTAAGTTTGTCCAAAGGGAGCCAAGTTGGGCTTCCTAAGTCTAGGCGAGGGTAGGAGCTAGGTTGGCCCATGTCTTTTGGAACCCTAGTTTTTAGTGCCTAAGAAGGGCGTCAGAGGAACCCTAATGTTGGCGATTTTGCTTCCTATTTGGTGTTCTTTGCCAATCCCCTCTAAAGGTGGCGATTTAAAGTTCGATAGGGTGGGTTTCAAGTATGGATGAAGCCTTGATGGCACAAGCAATAGGCTTCAAAGGTAGGTCTCCCCCTTCACCTCCTTCTTTTTTGGCTAGGTCTCTCGCTTTCGATGTTGGGTCAGCATGTCATGCAAGGGTGACGCCTCCCTCGGGGACTCTAATTTATAGTTCTCGACCTCTTCAAATGATGCTCCAAGATGGAAGGATGTTGGATCTTACAGGGAGTGGAGAGAAGTGTCCTTCAGGTAAGGAGTTGGTGAGCAAGTCATGGAGGCCTATTGCTTGTTAGAGGGGGAGGAGCTTACTCTGCGAGTCTTCCCAGTAAGTTTGCTGATTTTAGTAATTTTTTAGGGTTGCTAGTGGTGGGATTTGAAAATGAAATTACTTTCCTTTTGAGGAAAATAAAGTTAAGAAAAGGATGTGAGATTAAGGTCTCAAGGGGAAGTAGGAAATTCTTGTCTACTCGTTTGGAGAGGGAAATTCGAAAGCTAGAATGTCCAATGAATTACAATTGCTCTCCTCTTTCTATCAGGGGAAAAGGGGGATAGCAATGGGGTTTCAGTTCTCTCTCTATGAGGTCGCTTTCTTCACCCCTAACTTGGTTTATGGTTTTTGGTTGCAGAAGGGCTCTTAAGTGGTTTCTTGTCCATCCTAGGCTTTAATTGTTTCTTGCGTGGTAGGTTTTGGGTATTTCTTGCCAGGTCCGTCCAGTTTTGTTGGGCGTGGGATTGGATGATGTTAGGGTGGTCAGTTTTAGCTCTGCCCTTTTCTTTCTTGCTAGCTATCACACACACAAAATCTAGCACCCAATTTTTACGTATGTGAGGTGCTTAACCACCCCTCTAAGCCACCCTTCCAACAACCCACACAAGATTAAATCAAAGAGCCCACACAAGCACACACGAGTTTACAGGGCACCACCCCCAACTTGTATTTTATTACTATCCCGAATAAGAATACAAGACACAGATTAGCAAGGCTCCCACAATAGCATTGACGAGATCATGATCTCTCAAGATCTCTCTCTCTAGATCCCTCTGTATGATTATGTGAATATAAAAGTGCTCAAGGAGGTTTTCCCATCCCTTTTTTATAGAGTGGCTATCACCCACTCCTTATTGGACTAGAACTCCTCATCCTAGTTCAACTAGGACTCTTCCTGATATGCCATGACACCGACCATTCCCACTAGGACTCTGAGTCTTTCTCAGACTACAATTATAATCACAATGGAAATAAGGACTCCTACTCATTCTCAAGTTTTCTTGCTTCGGGACTTTATCTCCTTGTGCATCAAGACTCTGCTTCACATCTGAACTAGGAGTCTCGTGCATTAGGAGTCTTCTTCAAGCATTAGGACTCAATCTCCTACTCTAACTAGGAGTCTCATGCATCAAGAGTCTCTCTCCTCATGCTGCAGGCCATGCATATATATAACTTACGTGTTGTCCAAGCTCTCTTTTTGGGATCACTCATCTAAGTCGTCTCATGTGCGCAGCTCATGCACTTAGCTTGTGCGTATCCCATGCACTCAGCTTGTGCGTGTTCCGTGCACTTCCTGTGCGCGTGGCCTACGTGCACGTGGCTCCAACCGGCCAAGTGTTGGAGCCCTTTCGAGGCAACCTGCTTTCTTGTTCCTTGTGTTGCTATTGGATCCACCTATGTACAACAACCCTTGTGCAAGCCAAGCCCTCTTCTTGGTCAGCACACCCGAGTCATGACATTGTGCCCACGACTCCCCTTTCATCTCCTTGCACAAGGCATTGTGCCCTTGTGCCACCTTGTTACCGTCCTAGGTCACTCATAAGGCCAAGGTGCCACCCCATGATGCCTTAGTGTTGAATGGTCCATGTCAAGGGCTAACACTAGCCTTTAGGCCTTTTTTGTATACTTTGTGTGCACTTGTGCATCTTTTACTAGCGCTTTTTAATATGTTCCACCATTTATCTATCAAATAATAATAATAATAATAATTAATGTCTACACAGAATAAAAGATGACCATAAGCAACCAAAAGTGATATTATTGGTGAAATGTACTAAAATAAGTTATTATATAAAGAACTAAAAAGGGAAACAGATTTTGGATAACTTATGTTCTAGGGCAATTTATAGTTCCATGTCACATGTAAATACTAAGGAATTCTTATCAACATCCACTCTATTTCCCTACAAGGTTACATTCCAACTTACATTCAATAATATGTGTTGAAGCAAACAACAAAAAGAGCGAGCCCTGCGACATGCTCTGTTGATAAATTGGTATCCTCTCTATCTAGCAACATAAACTCATGCAGTTGTTCACACGTGTAATTTTCTTCTTTTTAATTTTACTAATTGAGGTGGTTCAATTTACAGTCCTAACCTCAATTAAATTCCAATGTTCTTTCCAATTTTGGTTCTATTCCCATTGAATATATAGGCATCTCTCTAAGGGCATCTGTAGATCTCCTTTCTGGAAGGAGGCTCCTTTATGACAGAGACAGGGAGACAACGCCATGTAGTGTGAGATCCCACCAGAACCAAGATCCTGGCATTAGTGTACTTTTAACTGCTTATTTTAATTTTTAAGTAAAGATTGTTTACTGATGTAATTATGCCTGCTATACCACACTTGAATCCAATAGAAAAAAATATAAAATATAATTAATTATAAGCCAATTCCCAGCACAATTGTAAAATTAGATAAATCCTTAATTGTCTTTAGACAAGTTCAAGCAATTACTACCAAAATTTATTCCCTGCAAAACTAAGAATTACATCTCCTCAACAAATAATACTACCACTTTTAAGAGGAATGACCATCATCACTTAATCCTTAAAGAGCACTTAACTCATCTCCTTCATTCAGTGGACACATGTGCACACATACAAACTCTTTATATCTAGTAATGTAAATATTTCATTTCTAACAATCTCAAAAATCATTGACAACCATTAATGGAAAACCGAATGATAAAGTATTTCATCGTTGAACAATGTCGAAGGAGCTTAGGTTGGCGGATTCCTAGTTAAGTAAATATTACTCTTCAAGCTGAAATATTCATGTTCAACCTAAATTACTAAATGACTATATCAATGAGTAATCCACTCAGTGCCATACAGGTCTAAGCATTTTATTTTATGCAGTCAGAGATCTCCATTTGAATTTCATTACAGGTTTCCTATCATTGTTCTTTTTTTCTTTGTTCTTTTTTCAAAAACTTATTTCAAATTGCATTATCACATATCAACTAAACATCAAATAGACACAATACCAGTAAAATTCTAAGCATTCCACGCCCCTAAAACTACAACACAAGAATTGACAATTAAAGTATAATCCAAGATATGATTGATGACAAGATGAATGACCTAAACTAATCAAAACTATAAGAGAGATGGAGATTTAGCCATACAATCAAAGAAAAGGTTTTAAAATCACATGTAAAAGCAAACAATACTGCACAAAATAGAAAAAAGAAAAAAGAAAAAATCAATCAAGTCGGGCTACATTATTACTGTCTTATTTGCCTAGAAAATGTTGGGCTTCATTGTTCTCCTTCCCATTTTTGTTCCAAATTGCATTACTATATATCAAAGCCCAACGTCAAATATAAACTATACCAGTAAACTTCTCAGCGTTCCACAGGAAAAAAATAACTACAAAAGATAAAATCAAATCCTAAATCAATCAGACTTGGAAATATCTTCAAAACTCTAGAGTGATTGCAAACAGTATTTCCATAAATTGAACAGCAATCACATTAAACACAACCTAAATGGCTAAATCAAACACATCCATACCATATGTACATGAAGATGGAGATTTGGAGATTAATTAATCGATGAAGCGTACCAGTAAGCATAAGAATTGAAGATTCAGGAAACTGAAACTTATTCATCAAAAGATACTTCATACACTTGGCATCATTGATACAACCCTTGAGCTCGTGCCTCGAATACCGATACGATATGCCGCAGATCAAAGCTTTCTTGCGGCCGTGAGCCGAGGGCGGAGGCCCCGGAGGCGCGTGGTTGTACGGTGACAGAGCAGGCAGCTGCGGCTGCGGAGGCGGCGCGTGATCCGCGCGAGGAGGAGGAGGAACGGCGCGCGGGTCGGCGATCTGTGTCACGCCTTGGCATATCGCGCACCTTATCGATCTCGCCCCCGCCGGCAGCTGCAACGGGGTGCGGCAGTGGGCGCAGTTCACTAACATCATCGTGGGCGGCGGCGGCATTACCGGCGGCGAGGGGCAAAATTGAAAATTTTAAATGCTATTAGTGGGAGAGAGAGAGAGAGAGGAAGAAGAAGAAAAGCTTATTTTTACTATATGCAATTAGACGAATATTATATTATTTTTTATCAACTCACACGATACGATACCGCGTGCTTATTGCAATATTTTCATCAATAAAAACATATAATATGAAATTTATATCAAAATTCTGAAGTATTACGTCATCATTAATTTATTTAATTTAATTCTTTTTCTTTTTCTTTTTCTTTTTCTTTTTATCCAAAAGTGGTATGAAAACATAAAAGAGAGGTGGGATTTTGACGGAAAATACAAGGTCAAAAGAAGCCTCCAAATTTGCAATCTAGACGACCGAAACCTCCTATCCAATCATTTAATATCAAATTTCCAATCATATATATATATGGGTTTCATAAATTTAACATTAATTTCATCAAATTATAAAATGAGTATATAACCTATAGGTGAAGAGCTTTTAGGACAATTGTATGCCGGATGGGGTGATGACAAGTAGAAAGTGTGTATAAAACAATGCCATTTTTCATAAGACTTACGGAGGAAGGAATGGATGTTTCGTAAACTAATTTGATTTAATAATTTAATTTAAGTTATTAAATAAATTAAGTATATTTGTTAAAATAATCTAACGGTATGACATAAAAATTTTTAAATAATTTTAAGTAATAAGTAAAACTAATTAAATTATTCTTAATTCTGCATATTTAATTTACATTTTTATCGTCATATACTCTAATTAATTCTATGATCTCTTTTACTATTCTACTACCTTCATTGTTATTCAACATTCTTTATCTTAATTATAATTTATAAGGATGAATATGTAAATTTGATGTTTTAAAATATGTTTTAATTTAATTTTATCAAACAATCTTAATACTTAAAAGTAAAAAAATTAAATAATAAGTTTTAAGTTAATAATTTAAGTATAATTTAATTTAAAGTCAACTTAAATCATGAAGTAATAAGTATTGAGTTTTATCAAACACCCTTTTATTATCTATTTGACTCATCTTTTGAGTTTAATTCTTTTTAAAATTAAATAAGAACTTTGAGAATTGCGTAATTAATTTTATTTAAAGAGCTTATAACTTAAATAATAATAATAACTTAATATGAAACCTAGTTTAATTTTGACTTATATAAAAACTTTTTTCGAGTTTAATAAAACTTTTACAATACCAATATTATCTTTTGAAAATCATGATTTTGGTTTTAACTTCAATGGAAAGTCAAAAACAAAAAGGCATCTCCAATAAAGTCTTAAACCCTACTTAAGATGAGTATAAGTGGGTGTTTGGTAAACCAACTTATTAACTTAAAATAATTTAATAACTTAATTTAAATTATTAAGTAAACTAAGTATATTTGGTAAAATAATTTAATGGTATAACTTAAAATTAAAAATAACTTTAAATAATAAGTAAAAATAATTAACTTATTTTTAAGTCAACATTTTTATTTTACATTTTTACCCTCATTTGCCCTAATTAGCCCCACAATTTCCTTTACTACTCCATGACCTTTATTGTTACTCAACTTCCTATACCTTATTATAATTTATGAGGATAAATATATTAATTTGATAATCTCTTTAAAAAAATTAAGTTAATTTTATCAAATAACCTTAATATTTAAAGTAAGAATTAAGTAATAAGTTTTAAATTAATAACCTAAGTATATTTAACTTAAAATTAACTTAAATCAATAAGCAATAAGTATTAAGTTTTATCAAACACCCTTGAATTTTTAAATGAGTGTAAAACTAAACCACATAAAAATTGATTAATTTGATCACAAGATTCACAACTATAATTAATTGATTTTTGAATGAAATATATAATGTTTTAATTATAATAAAATTGGATATAAGTCAAGGTTTATATATATAGGAGGTTTATTTTTAACCATAATATGCTAATAATTTAGTGTTCCTATGATACATTTGGTATTTATATTTTTTAAAATATAAAATTAGTAGTAAATTCTATATAAAATATAAGAGTTACATTGAAAAAGGTAATAATATTTAATAATTAATTTTAAAAAAATGAGGTATTAAAAATGTTTACTATTTCAAAATTTAAAATTTTTAAAAACATAACATAAAAATCTATACATTTTGTATGAGAGTTTTTATGTAGATTTTTATTTAGGAAATATATGTAAAGGAAGGTTTTGGATTTAATTCACTTCTTAATCTAACTATTATGTATTTTTTTTTATACTATTTAATATTTATTTATAGCAAAATTTTCAATCTCAATATTGAAAATTATTCCAACTTGGTAGTTGGAGTGAACATGGATTGTTCAGCCATCATTTCAAAGGTGCACTCTGCCTTCACTTCCACTAAGCTAAAATTCCATTAGTCCATCATGCTTAAGAATTTTGGATATTTAAGTTATCATTATCTCCAAAATAAAGAAATATTGAGATGATAGAAATAAATAATTACTTCCATTGACTATGTTATATATATATATAAGTAATTATGTAAAAAGACATTTAAATAAAATGATAAATCCTATGGGTTTGTTTGATAATGTTTTCAAAGATTAGTTTTAAAAAAAAAGTTTTTGAGAATAGTTTTTAAAACGTGGTTCTATAATTTTTTTTTCTAGAACAAAAGTTTATTTAAAAAATTAGAATGTTTTTAACTTGTTTTTTATATATCCATTTAAAAAAAATAAATAAATAAATTTTATATACAGTGTTTTATTGACTAACTTGACATCTAAGTTTAATTCGATAGGAAATTAGCATAATTTCCCTCAAAACTAATTTTCCCTCAAAATCAATAAGTAATATACATCTTCTCCCAACTTCATCATTTCTTCTTTACTTCTTAATATTTTTTAAACTTAAATGCAAGCCACTTATTGCCACTATGAGAAGATTTATAAACAAGACATGTAACAACTTACTCTCTCCTATATAGATATTGTTTAGGCCCAAAAGACCCTTGTAACTTTAAAATGCGTTCACAAGATTAAGAAAAGTCGACACATATATAATACCAAAAACTTTTTCTCCTATTCGATGTGAAATATCACAACATAATTGTGGGCCTTGACATTCATTTGGCTTCACCAAATGGCGTTGTTCGTCCAATGTAAAACCCGACCAAAGACCTTAATTACTCTCTGGGCAACAAGGATATAAATGCAACCATTATACGCCACTCAAGACAAGTAATCATTCATGATGTCAGTCACTAGTCGTTTCTGATGACTAAGTAATTGGCCATTATGCATTAATGTGCATTGAAGCAATAATAAATGTCAATCATAAAGGCGCAAACAACGTTACAAGACCTTTCGCTATAAAAAGGTAACAACACCTGAAACAAAAGGTATGCATGCTGATTCATACAAACTCTGTTTAAAATTCCCCAAGCTAACTTAGCTATCAGAGGGGCATGCCTAGACTAACCATTCAACCACTTCTTTTTTGTAGGTTCGCATAGCAGTTGAGTAAAGATAATTATCCGAGTTTCGTAATAGTTGGTCGTGCACCAACAATAATGTTTTAGTCATGTATAACAAAATTGCATGGTCCAATAGACATATATCTATTATGGGACTAAACAAACTTCTATATTAGGGTTGAGATTCGGTTTTGATACCATTTATAATGACTCACTCCCAATTGTGTAGATATTATTCACTTTGGGCCCGAAAGACTTTCATGGGTTTAAAACATGTATACAAGATTAAAATGAACCTATATATGTATAATGCTATAAACATTTTCCCTTATTCAATGCGGGACATCAAAAGACACCTCTTGGACAGATGCAAACCTTGAAAAGAAGGTTTTATGTGTATGATAGACAAATTGTAAGATTCATAACACATACCTCTTTTTTTTTTCTTTTAATTTGGTTTTTTTCTATATATATAACAAAATTATAAGATTTATAACATATACCTCTCTTTTTTTATTTTTAATATGTTTTTTTTTTAGTTTGACTACAAAACTTTTTCAAATGTAGAATAATGGTGACTATTGCTATTTTCAATGGATTGATCATCACTATGTGAGAGCTCAATTCACATCATCAACCTACAAAAGATGAGAATGAAAGAAAACAAAATTGAAGATTTATATAAAAGTGAAAACAAGCTATGGATATGCTTGATTTTTATGTATCGCTCAAGTAAGATTTTTTTTTTTTTATGTCTAATACAAAGTGCAAACCATGTGTTATTGAAATGGGTTTAAAGTGAGGGTTTATATAATAGCAATAAGTAGATATGAGTTCTGTAATATGAAGTGACAATATGCTAAAACATTTTTCTTTATTGTAATTGAAATTCAACAAAATAACGATCATAACCATTTTTGAATCCTCAAACACATTAGCATTGTTAACTAATTGAGCAATTATATTAAAGAAAGACACAATAACTAATAATACCATGCTTAATACATAACCTAATACTAAATGCAAGCAAATTATGAGCAATTTTCACATAGAGCTCAACATATTAAGTTCAATCCAACATGGAAAACTCATTTTTTTTTTAAATAAAGAAAATGTCTTAGGCATGACTTTATAGGTAGTACATCCTCAAAGTGTGGAAAATTAAATTTCAACTCAAAATCCTCTTGAAACTTGCTTTTCCAACATCAAGAAATGAAGCCAATTTCTTGGTTTCTAAACAATAATTGTAATCACATTTGATTGTTTCTTTCTCTTAAGTCTTTATGAGTTTTTGGATCTTATACAAGTATAACTCATATTGAAAAAAACAAACCTTTCTTGGTTGCAAAATACATTTTGCAAGGTTGACGTTTAAGCCAACCTAATTTATTATAACATTAGAATAAGATAATTTAGTTATCCAAACATGCACTGAGTGAATATTGAAGTTAAAATTCAATAAAATAATGAGACACATAAAAGACAACTAGAAACTAGAATTTGTGTTGTTTCTCTTGGTATTATATTGGACACATTTGAACCTTCAATTAAGCATAATATTCACTCCACAATAGCATGAATCTCATTATAAAATTTTAGTTCTAATCTTATATTGAAGAATAAATAAAAACTATCAATTTTTTTTAATAAATATAAACATGCAATACATTAGTACATTGAGATATCATAAGTAATGAATGCAATCAATCAATTAAGGCTCTTATGAAATTACTTATAGTAGCCTTTAATTGGCTACTAGTTGGTGGGGAGAGTCTCATGCTTATGGTGGCTTCTTGGCCGTAAGGTGAAGTATTCTTTGGCTTTGTGTTTAGACCTATTTATTGTTGTTGTTGTTTTTTTCTCTTTGAACAAGATCTTTTCTTTTGATTTGTTGTTAACATTTTTTGCATTTTATATGTCTATAGAACTTCAACTTAGGCAACAAAATCCTTCCTTACCTTGGCCATGAACTCACTAAGTGACTATTTATGATTACTTTAAATTGGTTAATATACTTTTTTTTGACAACTACCTTAAATTTACAAAGTGATTATTTTTACTATTCCACATTTGTAAGTTAACTTATAAGCTTTCACTTGAAAGTAGGTGTTTTTATCAATTTTGAAAGCATATATCAATTAGGGACACCCATTATTACAAATTGCCCTTACTTTATGAGGTTCATTCCTCACAAGTTATTTTGTGTTGGTACATTATGTGAAATCAATGTTTGGTTAATCTCGATTTTGATGATAACAAAACAAAGTTTGAAACTAATGATTATATTTCAAATGTAATTAGGTAAGAAGATTTTCAAAATGACAATCACAAAGACAAGATCAAACTAAAGAAAAACCAATGAAAAGGAAAAGAACTTAAACTTCATAGGATCTCTTTGTAAGGTTGTTGGTGCACTAGGTTTTTCATACATTATATTCTTTATTTATGCACTAAAATTATCCAAGAGTTATTTTGTTTTAAATATTTTAAAATTGGATGATTTTATATTTTCAACTAAAACCTTATGTCAATGCTTTCCAATCTTGTTTAAAAGATTTTAAGTTAAAAAAGATGGTTGTTGAGCCAAAAAGGACTCAATTGGTTGAATCGAATGAGGAACCGATCGATTGGTTCGGCTCAACTGGTCGAAGGGTACAGAAACCTTCTCTCTTTTCCAAAATTCTTATTCAACCAATCAAGGTTGAACCTCAACTGGTCGAGGTTCAACGGTCACCTGCTATGCATTAAATGCTAATAGTTAGTGAACCGATCGAACCAAAGTTCGATCGAACGAATTCTCAATAGCTAGTTCGATTTTTTTCCTCTATAAAAAAGCTCTAATCTTCATAATTTCAAGAGTTTAACCTTACTAAACATTTTCTTGAATATATTTGATCTTTGGAAAAGTGTTTTTTGAGTGATCCATTATTCTAAAACTTGCATATCATTAGTGCACATTTCAATTCTAGTTTTCTTGAATCTTTGAGTTGTAAAGTTTTGTACTAGGGTTTTGTGATATTATTTCTCATCTTCATTTATAAATTCTTGAGAGGAAGAATCTAAGTGTGAGGTATCACTTAGGGATTCTCAAGTGTGGGGTATCACTTGAGAAGTTATTCAAGAATAAGGTATTTCTCTTGAAGATTGTAAGGGGTGCTTGGAACCAAAAGTTCAAGAGGGTGAATTGAAACCATAATCCAATTGTACTGCTTGAAGGCTTGGTTTGGAAGCCTTGAAATAGTGGAATATTAAGCTTGGGATTGAAATTAGATGAAAGTATACATAGGTTAGGTTGCGTCGAACCACTATTAAAATCTTGTGTTTGTATTTTCTCTTCCCTACTTTTTTACTATATATGCAATTCTCTTTATATTGTTTTATTATATATTTGCATATAATTATCTATTGTATTCACATAATTTAACTTTGCAAAAAAAGACCATCACCATATTCACCCTCCCTCTAAAGTGATTACCTTAAGTTGAATTAGCGAAAATTTTCTAACATATTAGAATAGGTAGTTTAAGATTAAAATTTTTGTTTCATTCATTCTAGCATTATGACCTTTTTTCTAGATTGTGTCTTACTCTTTATTGAAGATTTTAGGTTACTAACTTATCAATCAAGATGACACAAATAAATTTAGAAAGTTTTGGAAAGACAAATTGATGTTTAGTAATGCATGGTGTAGACCAAAGTTTTAAATTGAGCTAAAAAGATGTTTTAATTTTTTTTTTTTTAAATCTCATTGAGTTTAAGCACTGAAAAGAGCACTCAAGTGCTTGAGAAATGAATCAAATTTCCACAACCATTTTATTTTCCATATTTTAATTGAATTTTATTTTGGAAATTCTAATTTGAGTCTACTAAGGCTTATATCCTGTAAATATCATGTCAAAAACGATTTTGAGTTTTTGATGCAAATAATTGAGAAAACTTGATTTGTCTTCCCGTTCCCTAAACTCTTAAAGAAGTTCGTTGTAAACCCTCAATTTTGTCCTCTTGGCACATGTTAACTACTATTTGTCTTCTCTTATCCTATATTTTCTCATTGAACACTTAGGATTTATTTTTGAGCTCTTATTGTGCTTCATTAGTGGTCCACTATTACTCATTTTATCATTGTTTCTGAACCTCTTTTGGAGATATATTTTGGAGAGATTATGTGGATTCCTAGTGTAATTTTTCAATGCCTTCTAGATTTAGTTTAGGAGTATGTTTTTCTTGTAAGACCTTTTGTTTAGTTTATGTTTTTAGTGCATTAGGTTTCATTTTGATTTTGAATGCATGATTTTAAGTTAGATGAGTTTTGGCTTAATATTTGAGTTTTAGTATGTGATTGGTTATGATTTTAGGTGCATGATTGATTTTTGATATTTTTTGTACATGCTCGATTCTTAAATTTTAGTGATTAATTTTTGGTATTTTGAATGTGTGATTGATTCTTAACATTTTTAGTGCATGAATAATTTTTTAGTGTATAATGATTTTAATTTTGCCTTCACGTTTGATTTTTTTTTTATTAGGAATGCATGAGTGATTTTTTTTTTTTATTGTATGTTTGATTTTTTATTTGTGATTGTATGAAATTGATTTTTGATTTTGGATTTTTTTAATTGTATGAGATTGATTTTAATTTTGAAATTGCATGTGAACTAGCTTTAACTTTATTTTTGCATGAGATTAGTTTTAATTTTTAGAGTGTAATTTGTACATATTGTTCTCTAATGTGAAGAGTATGTGAGAGTTTGAGATTCACTTAAAAGAAATTACAAAAATAATGAGTGGTCTCTTGCATCTAGGATTTTTTAGAAGTCATTTTTTTAGAAAATGGAGAGATCTTCATATTTTTGGCATGAGGGTAAGAATTATTTAGAAGAATTTTAAATTTTTGAGTGAAAATTGAGAGGAAAACAAAAAATAGAAGATTCTAGAATAGAGTGTAAGAGAAAAAAAGGAAATTTTGAGACAGAGACTTTTGGAATTTTGAAAAATTTGAGAGAAGATATCTCTAGAAAATTTTCAAGAGACTTGAGAGCAAAAGAGGTTTGTGTGAGAACTTTTTTGGTTGAAGAGGAAATTCTTGGAAAGAAATTTAAGTGGAGAAAAGAGGAAATTTGGAGCGTGGCTTTCATGAAAGAAGCTGCAACCATGTAGTGGTTGAGATTGTATAGTTATGTAGTGGTCTTTTGATGTGGAGAATTGTGGCCGCCATATGGAGATTTCATAGTTGAAATTCAGTAAAAAATAAATGATGTTCGATAGCTTTAAAATAGAGATTTCATAGCTAAAATTCGATGAAAAATAAGTGGTATTTCAGTAGCTTTA
The DNA here is from genome assembly GCF_030704535.1 of Vitis vinifera. NCBI lineage: Eukaryota > Viridiplantae > Streptophyta > Magnoliopsida > Vitales > Vitaceae > Vitis > Vitis vinifera. Next base: position 13,989,776 of record NC_081819.1, read on the forward strand.
AAATGGAGACCTCATGGTTGAAATTCGGTTGAAGTTAATGATGTTTTGATAGCTTTATATGGTTGAATTTTTTATGATGATTAATGTGAATTTGGTAGTAATTTTATAACGAGGTTCATGACTTAATTTTTTTATGATGAATAATGTGAATTCGATGGTTGCATGAATGAGATTGATAGTTGAATCTACAAGGAAAATGAGATAATCAAATAACTATGTATGAGGTGATTTTACAACTGAATTTCCAAGATGACTGAAGGAATAAAGTGGTTGTTCAATGGTGATTTAAGTGGCTGAAATATTTCATTGAATGAAAGAGTGATTTTAGTGGCTTTAATGAGGAGATATGAGGATGAATTTCCAATAGAAATATGCATGTATTCGGTGGTTGGATATATGAAATTTAGAGGTTGAATTTTATAATATGAAAATGATATTAGTGGCTATGTATATGGAGATGTTTTATGGTTCAATTTTCAAGTGAAAAATAATTGTTCAAGTGGCCATATAATGGAATGTTTGACTGGAAATTCAAAGATATTCATAGAATATTAGTGGCCTTGTAATGGAAGGCTTATAGTTGAAATTTCAAATAATATTCAAGAAGAAATCAAGTAATATGTAACTGTGTAAGAAATCATGAAATCATGAAATATGTAGTTGCGTATTGAAGACCACTAGTTGTGTATTTGTTTCACACCATAGCTTAAAGAATTCGAAGACAACATTATATTCAAAAAGATATTGAAGGAAGTTGTGGAATGTTATTTTAGTTTTCATTTCATTTATCTTCTTCATTCTTTTCTTTTAATTTTTAGATATATTAGATTTGGTTGGTATGGATGCATAGGCCACATAGATTATTGAAGACATGTAGATTATATTGATGAATGATTGGTTGATTTCATGTTGATTTATACCTATTAGAATTGAGATTAAACTTAATTTCTTTTGAAATTATTCTCTCTTGATTGAAGCCATTGGATAAACACATGAAAATTAGCTTTAAAATGAATATAAGAATGTGATTTATGTTTATTTGATTTTGTGTTTTTAGTTAATTGATGTTTGTAAATTCACTTCTCACAATCTACACACATAAAACTTATAGACGATCGCATGTTTAGCTTATTAGACACTTGCTTAAGATACTTTTTGGCTTTTGATTTGGTACATAAATTATGTCACAATTAGTCTTGTATACAACTACACTTTAGGTCCATATTTAAGTCACTTGAAGTTCATATTAGTTCATTAGAAAGTTCACTTTCATACACTTACACTTTTTCCTAGTTACTTGTGTTTGATATTTCATGTGTTTTAATACTTTTAAAATTATGTTCAAACATTTTTCTAAATAGATCAATCTTCAAACTTCTCTTTGTAGTTCATTTTAGGTCATTTAGGTTGAAAAATCAATTTCCAAAAGACATGCAACCAATTTTAATCAATATGCACTTTTACTTTGGTTTTCAAATGAATTTTGATTTTGAAACACATAAAATAAATTCAGACTTCCACATCAAATGAGTAATTCCTTGCCTTCGTGAGCTTGTCCATGTCCACATGAGGTTAAGGAAACATGGATAATCTCATGGACTTTAATCGGGGAATTGTAAGATCCCTACATTAAAATTCTTTAAGAGCAAACATCTTTCTACCATTTGGTTTGAATTGTTGAACTTCTGTAATGAAAAACTTGATTAAGATTATTTAAAGTCTTTTTAAATTTTTTCTTAGGATTGTATGATATTTTAGACTTCCTAAATGTGTTAATAGAATTTTGTTTGAGTCTAAAATCTTTTTTAATTAAGAGATATAAACTAATCTTTCAATAGGTTCATTTTTCATTTTGTTTTGGATACTTAAATTTGTTTTGTGAAATTAAATTATTTGATGAGCTCTTTAATTTGTTTTGATATTTTTCCCTTAATATAAACTTTTTGAAGTTAATTTTAGAATCCTGTTTTATTTAAAATCAGTTACCCAAACGGGAGAAGAAAATCTTTTTCCTACACTTACTACATCGACCCCATTCAGTAGTTAGGAGGAGTTTGATTTAATTTAAATACGTTTCTCATGTGATTTAATTACTTTGATATTTTTCCTATAATACAAAAATATTTAATGTGTTGTACAATTTTTTTTTCTTGATTTTATTATACTTCTAGTTTAGTCAAATAAATTCATTTTGATATATTATTAAAATTTGCCCAATTTCTAACTAATGTGCTTATGATTAAATCTGGCATTAAACTAGACATGATTTAATGATTTTACATTTTGAGTTGTAATCTAAACACATATAAAATATTGTCATTTTTTTTATAGTGAAATTCTATTTTTAAATATTTTTCCACAATTTATTTTGTATGTTCCCTTGTTCTACCATGTTGTTGAATGTTTTGAAGAGAAATGAAAATTTTGATTTAATTTGGAACAATTGGTGATTGATTAAATTATTTTGATACTTGGGTTACATTTTAAACACTTTTAGGATGATGTCTAATTTTTATTTCAATAAAATATTATCTTTAAATATTTCATTTCGATTTATTTTGTGAACACTTCATTTTTGCCCTATTGTTGATTATTTTGTTCATTTTAAATAATTTTTTTTATAAGTATGAATCCTTTTAATCTTGATTTATATTAAGGGCATATCACACATATTAGGTACATATTTTTTATGTTATTATGCCATTTTTTTTATATTTCATTTAAGTATGTTTTGTGGATGTATGTATAATGAATTCATTATTATCACTTTTGATCTTTGATTATGGTTGATTCATGGTATGTATGATGTGGAATTTTACCATAATTGTTTATATTCATTATTATTAATTGTGAACTAACTCTATTGTTTAATGAATGCATTTAACATGCTATTAAGATACACTCCTTCTTTTTCTTGATTATTGATTCTTTGGATATGCATGGCCTATTTGAGTGACTTATAATAATGCTTTTATTAATGACTTGTTATATATTTCTTGATTCTTGGTATTCACTGATTTACAAATCAATTATCATATTTACCTCAATTTAATTAGTAGATATGTGTTTTAGGGCTTGGAGAGATGTTATTTTATGGTACCTTCCTGATAGGTAACTTCACCTCCGGACTTGGATTTGGTTTTCAAAGACAAGGTTTTTCAAATAAGGACTCATTTTTAAGATTTTATTTTTTATTTTGTTTTCCATTTAAAAATAAAAATAATAAGTGACAATTTCATTTTTTACAAAAAAGAAGTTTTTCACTAAAAAAGTCAGTCTTGTCATTGAGTAGGGACACAAATGAAAAATACGTGTCTATGTTCATATTCGCTTCTACCAGATTGTGAAGGAGATTTGCATCCCTTTAGGCAATGAGGTAAGATTCATTAGGAGCATAGGTGATGTTGCGTCACGAATGTGAAATACAATATAGGTGTTAGGGAGTAAGAGTTAGAGAGAGCACTCGCCAAGTAAAACCATGTACTATATTTTCAAATTGTAGATTTGTGATTAGATGTCTTTGACCCCGTGGTTTTTACATCTACATGTTGTATGAGTTGTTTTCTATATAAAAAATCTTTGTGTTCTTATGTTATTTGCTTTTAAACTTTTAAAAATTTTAAAAAAATCTTCTAGGATTAAAAAATAATCAATTATTAGGCTAAGAAAGAGGTTAAACACCTATATGCCTCCTTCTAAGTGTTACCCTACCGGATCTTCTAACTTTCAATGTGATTAGTCATAGTCATTGTCCACGAAGTCTAAATTTGCCCTGCCATCACTGTCTTCCTTTTCTATTTCAACTACTCCAACAATAAACTTCTTTTAATACTATGCCATCTTGATCATTCCCTTTTTAATCAATTTATATAGTAGATTATTAGCCCTCATGAAACTTAAATGTAGGGTTTGTGTGTGCAAAATAAATCAATCACCCTATTTGTAGGGAAATAAGCAATCATAGTCATTATATCACTAGCAATCACCATGGGTCTAAGCCCACGATTATCATTAGTTGCTAGTACCCTATAAACATAGTCAATTGGTTCATTGTACCCTAAATTCTCTTTAATGTAATCAAGTTCTATCGATGACATGTAATCCACCTCTTACCAATCATAATATTCAACCATGCCACCCACATGTTTTTTTACTACAACCAATAAACTTCCCACTATGATGTTGTTTTTATTTATTTATTTTATTTTTTGTTTTTTATGTTTATCTGCAACAAAGCAATATGCATGCTTAACCAACATTAATAAAATGCACATGGAGTTAAAAAGAAAAAAAAGAAAAGAAAAGGCATAATCAACCCCTCTAGTAGCCATAATGTTTGGGGTATAAAAGACAACACACCACTTGCATAGGGTACCACTACATAATGCAATTTTTTAATACACTTTTAGACCATAACTTATAAGTTTTAAGAGTGTTTCCACTCAAGGTGTTTTAGGATAATTACCACTATTTTAAAAACCGGACTGGACCGACCGATTCAACTGGTTGAACCATCGCCCGGACCCTAGTCCACCCCTTTTCACGGGCCAACCCACGATGGGCAACAACCAATTGAGATGCAAGCAACTAAATGAGGTTTTTAAAGGTATTTTTATGCTCTTGCTTTTCCGATGTGGGACACAACAAGTCTAACATAAAACAATCAACATTTACATATGCACAGTTCATAGCCCTGGGGCTTGAACCTTGGACCAAGGGTTCAAGGTGAGCATGGTTGCACCAATGGTTTGTGCTAAGGGTTGTAAAAAATATAATAAAATAATCTCAAATATCTAATATTTTTTTTAAACACTTCCATTTTCTATATGTAATATTATATATGTTTTATTTAATAAACTTTAAAATATTAATATATTTATATAAAAGATGAAAAAATAAATATTATTGATATTTAAAAAAAAAATTTAATTTTAATAAAATATAAATGATATATTTATGATGTCACCAATTTAACCACAGTTCAACCATCAGTCCGACCACTAAACTATGAACCAGTAACTTTTCCTATTCGTTGACTAGTCTGATTTTGAAAACATTGATAATTACTTGTCAAGTGTTTCTCTAGAAAATGCTACAAGTAATTTTTCAATAATATAAGTGATTTTTCATATTTTTAAATTGTTTTTTAAATTTTATCAAACGCCTAATTATTTTTCAAAAACATTTTTTTAAGATTAAAAACACTTTTTAAAATCACTATCAAAACAAATTCTTAAATGTAATCTTATAAGACTTTGCCGGGATTGCTTTTTTGTTCTTTCGATATCAACATGGGGAGCCTCGTTCTTCCTTTACAAAAAATAAAAAATTATACTCAACCTAAGTATTCCTATACTACTTTTTTTTTTCTCCATATCAAACAAATTAATAAACATTTTTTTTTCTCGTTTAGAAATGCAATACCATGTTGTTCATTAAAAAAAAAAAGATTAAACTTACATCAAATCAAACAAATAAAGAAAAAACAAACATACCTTTCAATTACATGTATACCATTTCTTATTATATATACAAAAAAAATTTAAAGATTCAACAACAAACATATAACAAAAAATAATGGAAAAAATGAAACTCTTAGTGAAATCCCCAATTTATCCATTCCCAACAAACACGAACCATATTTTGGTTTGAATTGAAAATTTCATGTATCTTGATCCATTGTTGCAAGTTTTCTCCCCATGATCTTCAACCTTATTTATAGCAAATGTTATGCAAAATTCAAACCCTAACTGAAATTTGCAATTTTGTGATAGCTTAGTGCCCTAATTTGGGACATGTGACCTTCACATATATTCACTTGAAAAGGTTTTCAAAAAAAATTGGAAACATACCCTAACTACCCTTAACAATTAATGTCGTGTCAATACTAAAATGGACTAGCATTAATTGAATGACAAAGAAGTATAGTTTAAGGGTTGAATATGTATGTTTATACTTGCATCCACCAAATATTTTTACACATCCACTCAATTATTTTTTTTTAAGGGTAGAAATGGTTATTAATAAAATGACTAAAATACCCTTGTGGTTAAATATAGGGTGTGACAGATTATCTATATTTTTTGAGCATCTTTAAGAGCATCTGGAATTATGTTTTTGATGTTTGACTTCGTAGGTTTAGACTTATTCGAATACCACAAAATTAATATTATTTCTTTTTTTTTTTTCCGAGAGAAAAAAGAAGAAGATAGATATGAAGAGAATAATAAAGAGAGTATTTTAGGTATATTAATTTTTTTTTATAGGATTCATGTTTTAAAGTGGATGTGAAAATATACATTTTTTGTACAATATATTTATTCAGTTCTTTCACATGATCACATCAAACTCAGTTGGGCCCATTCACCCGAGCATGATGACCCACATCACACAAGCCCGTTACAAACCCGGCCCAACTCATAGCCCCTTGGGCTCTAGGGCAACACTCCATTTTCGCTTACTATAAAATCCTGGAGGCCGTGATTTTTAGGGTTTGTGCTTCCTCTGCCTTGTTCCTCTCTCAGCTTCCTTCTTTAAGCTACCCGAAAATGGTACCTTCTCTCTCTAGAATTCTGTTGATTTCTACCTTTACACTATGGGTTTTCATCATTTTCTTTAATTTTCATTATGGTTTTGTTGTTGATTCCAAGGTCTCGTCCATGGATCTTGAAATAAAGTGATGATTTTTATTTCATTGGCTTGTTTGAAGCTATGATTTTTTTTATTCATATATTTTCGTTTATTGGGTTTTGTTTTTTCTTAGAAAATCGAGAAAGAACAAAAATGGAAGCGCTGCCGTTGTGTTTACTTTGTTTCCTTTCCTGCATTTTTCTCGGCTGCCAAACAGGCTTGTTTAACACGGGCCCCCCCAAAATAATTTGTAGTGAGAGTGAGAGGATGTTCGGTTGATTCTCTAGAAAAATATGGAGACTGTAATGCAGATACGGTTCTAAGCAATTTTATCAAATCTGTGCTTAGAGTCAGTTAAATTGTTCAATTATGTAATTTAATGATGACCCTTGTTAAGATTCACCTTTATGATATTGTTGATAAGATATCTTAATAGTTTATTGTCAATTTATGTTGCAATTTATGACTTAGGCCAAAGATTGGAATTCATGTTTTGCTACTAACTATTCTGGATATGTTTCTCCATAGATTTATGGTTCATATCTCCTCCCCCCCCCCAAAAAAAAAAAAAGAAAAAAATATTCACTCTTGCTTAGAGCTAAATTAGTTTTGTTTTGTTTTTTTTTAAATTCCTATTTCATGAGAGGAGAGAGGTGTGCATTTTTTGTCTTCTAATTCGTTAAGATTGATGCATCAACCTTTCATGTGTTCCCTATATATATTCAGAAACTTGACTGGAAGCTTAGTCAATCTTTTCTCTTTCCCAAACATATTTTTAATGTAGCTTTGGATTTATCTCCTTCCTGATCATAATATTTAGGCATACTACTATTGTTGGTCAGGATTGCCATAACTTTTCAAATCATTTTTTATTATGTGAAACAAATATTTGTGACTATCCTAGGAAATTATCCAATTCAAGATTGAAAGCATTTCTCTCTTTGGGAGTTTTAATCTTTATGTTAAAAAAGATGGCAAGAGAATGCTCCTTTTTTTTCCTAGTTGGCTTTTTTTTTTATTGTACTAATGTGTTGATTGATATCTATCGCATATGAAGTATTGTAGTTTTTGTGGTCTTTTTCAGCATTGGTTGATTTTATTTTCTTTGATTTTATACAGACTAAGAGAACCAAGAAGGCGGGTATTGTCGGGAAGTACGGTATGTTCTTAGAATTGTTCATTTTGTTGAGTTATTTAGCAAATGTAAATTACCAAAGGAAAAGAGAATAAAAAGGTGCCTACCCAAAAAAAATGGAAAAAAGAAAATATCAGAAGGGGTAATAGAGCAGATTCTTTGGATGCACAACTAAGAATTGTTATATAACTGCTATAGTTTTTTTTCCCATAAAGCAAAATTTTGGAGTATGATGGTAAACAATACTTTGGAATTTTCAAACCTAGCTGCAGTGCCTGCCTATGTTAATTATTGCAGAGTTGTTGTGCTAGATTGAAGCTTCTAAACTGGTTCATAAGACTCTTCTTGTTCCACTACTTACAGAGAATGGAAAATTAAAAAAATGCAATAGGGAAAGGAAGGGAAGGAAGAAGAAAGGAAAGGAAAATTGCTGTTTGCTCACTCTTTGTGCATGTATTAAGAAAAGAAAAATTCTTGGCCTTTGGGTAGCATTTATACCTTGCACTAGAGTTTTGTATTTACCTAAACGTCTTCTTTCCCTTCAAATCCAACTCATTTTGTGAGAGATTTGTGGGACAGGAGGAAAAATTAAGAACTTTACATTGTGTTTTACCTTTTTCTCTTTATTTATCTCCTACAAGCAACTTAATGCTGAGGAAATACAAAAGTTTCTTTTCCATCCCTTCCCTCAACCAAATGGAGAGCAAAGTTTACCTGGTGAAAATGGAGGGTAATGTAAGTCCTGGATTAAATTCATAAACTAGAAGTTGTCTGGTTTGGGTCCTTGGGCTTTGCTCTACAAAGAAGCTAGCCACGAACTTATAATCAATCTGGTTTGTTTGGTTTATGGCATTTAGTTGTTTCATATTTCCTGGAGGATGATTTGTGTACAGGAATTTTGTGTTGAAATAGGAAAGGTCTTAGATGCTGCGTAGACTGTCCCATCATAGGTGAATGACATTGCTTTCTTCTTTTCTTATGATATTTCAGGAACCCGATATGGGGCTAGTCTGCGGAAGCAGATTAAGAAGATGGAAGTTAGTCAGCACAGCAAATACTTCTGCGAGTTCTGTGGGAAGGTATTTTCCCCATCTAATGTGTCGATTCTAGTTGTGTTGTGTATTTGTTTTTGGAGAATCCTGCTTTTATGCTCTTAATAATATTCTAACAATCAAAGGTGAAATATTGCAGTATGCAGTGAAGAGGAAGGCTGTGGGAATTTGGGCATGCAAGGACTGTGGCAAAGTTAAAGCAGGCGGTGCTTACACATTGAAGTGAGGATAATATTTGTTGGATATTCTACTTCAATACTCGTCCATTTTATATATTTCTAATCACAGTTATTGTGTTTTTGACAGCACTGCCAGTGCTGTTACTGTTAGGAGCACCATCCGAAGGCTGCGGGAGCAGACTGAGAGCTGAAATTGCCAGATATATTTTACTTGCATGTTTTTTTTAGTATGTAGATCTGATCTGAGTGTAATTCTTGGTGCTAAATGGGTTTAACTCCAAGAAGAATTTTTCTGTTTTGAATTTTGACATTTGGTTAGACTCGTGGGTTCGGGTTATTGAAACAAATGAAACTGGTGTACGTTGTTGAGAGGATTTTCATGGCTATCTTAAGATTGTTTACCAGTTCAGTCTTTGGTTTTTCTGATTTGGCATGTTTGTATGTATGTAGGTTATATCTAGGATAGCCTACTTTTACCAGGTCCAATTTAAGCTGCTCATTATCTTTATGCAGGGGAAGGATATTATTCTGCATTCTCATTCCCACTACGACTTATGTTCTTATTCATTAATCTGTTTGGAATATTTTTCATAATATTAATATGTATAAAAAATTTACTATATTGTATTGTTGTTTATCTGAATTTTTATCATATTTTCATCAATTTTTTTCATTTCTATTCTCATTTACTTGCCATTTCTGGGTGTCATTGGGGAGTTAAATTTGTGTTTATAAGCCCTGAAGTAAAACTATAATCTTAAATGTGAAGATCTTTGTGGAGAGGTCCCCATTCACTTGTGTCATGGCTTGTGAGTTGAATTCAATTCATCCTAATCATCAAAAACAATAATCCTAAATTGTTTTTTCAATTGACTTCAACCCAATTACAAACTGATTCCTTCCTCATTCCCCAAAATTTTCCCCAAAATTCTCACAGCTTGTAGGTTATTAAAAATTTATACCACTATTTGATTGTTCTTTAGAAACAATCTTTAAAAAAAAAAAAAAAATTATTATTCTTCCCATTTTTTTTTAGAGAAAATAAATTTCAAATCAAGTGAAACTTTGTATTCAACTTATTAATAACTTTAATAATTAAAGAAAAACATATATGTATAATGCTTTAAATTATTTAATAAATCTTGTAATTTTTAAAAATGTTTTGAAAATAAAAATAAAATAAAATAATTTAGAATGTCATCTTTGTAATTGAATAATAAATGTATGTATATAATAAATTTTTATAACTCATTTATACCTTAAAAATATTAAATTATATTTGCTTTTATATTAATTTAAAATAGAATAGTATTAGCAATTATTAATTTTGAATAATTATTCTTTATTTTTTTAAAAATAAAATAATTATGATTTTATAAGATTTTAATATCAATATTTTTATAATATTTATAAAAATATAAATTATTAATTTTGAATTATTATTATTATTTATTTTTAATAAAATAAATCAATTAATGTTAATATCTATATTTTTATAATATTTATAAAAAAATATTTATTTATAATTTATTTATAATTAAAAAAATTGTTTTTGTTTTTCATAAACCATGAATTAAATTTAGTTTACATTATATAAACTAAATTTACAATTTGTATTTTTTTAAATCAAAATAAAAATTATTTTTAAAAGAACCTACCTAAAAAATTATACTAGAAAATCAAAATACTTTTTAGTTGGGATGAATCGAAATTATTTTGATTCCATTTCCATTATTATTTAAGTTACCTAAATATGGGAATAAAAGAGAAAATGAATGAAATGCCTACTCTCACTCCTTGTTCCTGCGTACCAAACATGCCTTAATTGAAATTGTTTTAAGTATTCGGGGAAAGCCCAAACTATGGATTATATGTAAGTGATAAAGGGAAAGGTAGATTTAAGTAGAGGAAATGAAATGAACAACTGAAATTGGTAACTCTACCCCCACAAGTTCCACCTTCCACCTTCCACCAATACTTCTCCCCCAAAACCCAAGTCACAATCATCCAACAACACAACCACCAAGGAGGGGAAAGAAAATGAGAAACAAAAGTAGCCTGCTCTCCAGTGGTACAATGTTCAAATGTTATAGTAGTTCCATTTATCAAGACCATGACTTATACAACACTGGCTGGGTCAAGTTCTCACTAGGCACCAGCACTTATAATACAACTAGCTAAGCTTTACAATAGCGAAAGGAAAAAAGAACAAAATTAATAAACTTATGGGTGTCATGTCTCTCTATCATATATTTATATATATACGATGCTGTACCAAAAAGGAAGACTGATCCTCTCCTTGATTCATCCATCATTTCCCCTTCTAGAAATGGGTTCCAAGTATGCACCTTGGATTATATCCTCTGGAGTAAAGATGGGAGATTTCAAAAGTGACGATCAAAAAGTAAAGGACAGAATGCAACTTGGGAGGGAAAATCACATCATCCGTCCTCCTCTTGCTGCTGTTTTGGGACGTAGAAGTCTCAGTTTTGTAGAGTTAAGTAAGTTGCTATCCACGATATTACACCATTGGAATTGGGATATTGTTATTGTTACTATTCTGATGTATCTGCTTTTGGACGGCCTTTATTGCTGCTACTCTTGCTGCATTAGCTGCCCTGTTAGCTGCTGCTACTGCCCTGTTCACCCTTTCATCCACCTTCGTCACATCATAGGCCTTCTCTGCTGCTCGGCGTGCTTCCTGATACCCAATAACAAAATAAAGCTTAGCTTCCACTATTCTGCATCAGTTCATTTGTTGGGGTTTGCAGATAAAATTAAATGGAAAAAATAAAAGAAAAAACACCATATCATTAGAATGGAAATTTCCCAGGGGAGTTTCACCAGAAGAAAAAAAACCCAGAAAAGAGGTACTTCACTTTATCTTTAAGATAAGTTGCAAGAACCACAAGATTGTACTCTGTCAAAACCAAGGATTATTGGCAACCAGAAAAGTATGGTTGTTGCAGATTTTCCACTTCAGCCACATAAATTCAGGTGATAACACATGTTTAGAAAAGAAAGAAATTGATGAGAATACAAATTCAGGTGATGATACCCCTTAAAAAAGATGAGTAAAAGAATAAGCATGGCAAACGGAGCAGTTACACCCTGCATTATAAATAACTAATGTAGGCCAAAAAACTCAAATTTGAAGATTGCAACTCTAAAGCCATGCACTCTTATAAAAAATTGTTCTGATAAGGCAAGATGGAAATATCATGTAATAAGACTTGGAAAGCACCATTCTATAGAAATTTAGGCAGGAAATCTAGAGGTACCTGAACAACATTGAGTACTTTGGAATGATAAACAGCAATAGGAGATACAGGATAGGTTGTGCTTTGAGTGCTTGGGATGTCAAGAATCCCATTTTGCCAGTGCCCAGATTGAGTCTCTCCATTTCTAAAGGTGTACATTCCAAGCCCTTGCCTTCTACCTTCATGCCAGGCTCCCTCATACCGATGACCATTGGCAAAATTATAAATTCCAAACCCATGCATCTTGTCTGCAAAGTATTCTCCAGCATATGTGTCCCCATTTCTGGATATAATATATAGATAAGTTAGTAACCAAGCAGGTTGAATTGAATTTACATATGGCAATGCATTTTTCTTAGAAGCAACATGAGAGAAAGCATTTAATGCCACAAGGCCCACAACAGACATATTTTCACTGCATCAGACAACCAAATTGCTATAGTTGTAAATAAACTGCAGTGTCTATATCAAGAAGATTCAGTTCCATTTTGTACGAGGAAGTCAAGGTAGATGAACTTGGTTTCATAGATTGAGTTAAAAAAAGGATCAAGCTTTAGAATCACACAATTTGGTTGTTCACACACACAAGGTGCAAATTGGAGGGTCTACAATGCCAATGGAAGGCCAAAAGGATATTTACAAAGTGAGTCGCACCCATTTACTTGAGAGAAACATAATCCTCGATAGGGTAGGAGCACATAAAAATAATATGGAGATGGCATCCCATCCAATTCTTATCAAACAGTCTGCTTATAAGAAAATAACTAGTAAAGGAGATCCACAAAAATTTCCCACATCTTAGATTCAAGTTTTAAATTTTTAATAAGTAAAAAAATCTTTGAAGTCGTTATATTGCACTTATGTGGGACTTTCTTTTCAGGTTCTATTCATTACTGCCCTCCCTCCCTCCCCTATGTCTTAAATTCTTATTATGCTGTGATTTTGTTGATCTCATTTTGGGAAGCGACTAAGCTTTAATGCTTAATATAAGTGGAAGAATCTCCCAAGTCTTGATATACAAGGGGGAGAGTATCAAGTCCACCATCCCCATAAACTCTGAGAATTAGTCGTTTTCCCTTTTTTGGCAGCATTCATTCGTGAGAATTAGTCGCCTTCCCTCCCATTATCACCTGTCACTAAAATTCTTAATGTAAGGAGTATGAATATCCTCTCCACAATATTGTATGGACTCATCGGTTTCATTTTTTGTCGCCATTCGTTATTGCTAAGATGCACCAATAACCTCTCCGAGCATATCACACAGATTAGTCGTTTTCCTTCTCTCTGCACCATCCTTATTCTGCACTTGTGTCATATATTGCTTGATGTCAAAACCAACTAATTCTTGTCTTCTACCCTGCCAGTACCTATGCTTTTTCACAAAAATATTTATTAGATACAGAATTTCTTATTCAAAAGCTCTCATTAGTGTTTTCACCATACATAACAGAAGTGCAGAATCATTGGCCAATTCAGCAATGATTATGCAAGACAAATGACATATAACATGCACAAGCTTAGAGCAAACTACCTACTCGCCAAGGTTAGCACCTAGCCAACCAAACAAAGTCATCATCTAGATGTTTAATTGCTTGCAATAAGCATTCGTTACAACCTCCAAACCATGGCATAAGGAAAATAACAACAAATTCTGAAGAGCCAATTCAATATATGCAAATTCAAGCACATGATGAGTCCAACAACATGAATAAAACCATTCACATTCAAGAGTAAAAAGGACCAAGCAAAAATCCAACAGCCTTCAAGCCTATACTCAAACACCAAACATAACAAAATCCAAAATTAACACCTAAAACTCAAATCCTATGCATGAAGCTTATTTAGAAGCATAAAATTTCAAAACCAAAAGCATCAAATATCAATAAACCAGTAAGTCCTATTAAACCAAGAAACCCAATGAAACCACCTCTGCAACAAAATTACCTAAAATGATAGTGGCCATGGCCGTGCTTAACACCCCACTTGAATTCCCCCACATATCGACTACCGTCTTCACAAGTATGGGTTCCACACCCATGACTTTGCCCATTCGACCATTGCCCAGCATATACATCACCAGTATAAAATCTATACACTCCAAACCCATTCCTGAGACCCTGCCTATACTGACCGCGGTACCGGCTTCCCCTCGCCCAAGTCTCCACCCCATAACCATCATACTTGCCATCAACCCAATCCCCCTCATACCTCCCGCTCATGTAATAGTAATAAACTCCACTGCCTAAACACTTACCCTTATGTAACTCCCCTTCATACACATCCCCATTATTGTAAACCTCAACACAACACCCTGAATTCGCCTTCTTTTCAGGTTTCGGCCTGGACCCAATTGACCAAAACACCGGCAAAGCTGGCCTCGATATAGCACACCCCGAAACGAGCTTAATTGGAAACGATCGGGCTAAGAACAGACGTATCGAGGGCAGGCGAGGGAGTGCGAGATTGAGCGAGAAGAGAAGCGCCGCGGAGAAGAAGAACGCGGAGAAGAAGTCAAGGAAATACGAGTGAGTCGGGTGGGAAACCAGAAGCCAGAAAAAAGGCAGAGTGAGGAGGAGAATAAAGCGAAAATGAACCCGAAAACGACGAAGGCGGTGGAAGAGGCGGACAGCGATTGTCTTCAGAGAGGGAGAGATGGAAAAGAGGGAAGAGAAATGGGAATTGAATTGTGGGGTTGCGGGGAAATGGGAATTGAATTGTGGGGCTGTGGAGGCTTGGTAATTGTGAAGAGCGGAGGCGAAGGTTGGGGATTTGGTGAGAGATGGGATGTGGGTCATGAGGGGTCGTTTGTGGGGAGTGGAGAGAATGGGCGTAGTGGAAGGGGTGGGAGTGACGGGGTCATCCTGGGAGGAGAGAAAATGAGGGGCATTGGATTCAGAAGAAGAGGTGTGAAAAGGGGTGCGATTGTAATCGGAAGAGACGCCGCTGCTTTCTTTTCCGATCTGAACTTCGGATTTCTTATGATGCATTACACAAAGGCAAGAAAACTTGAATTTCTCTCCCACTTTGTCTCCAGTTTGAATGAGGCTATGGGCTATGAGGTAATCCTCTGTGTGTGTTTGGTTGTGGATTTGCCGTTTCTTTCTCTGTCAAACACTTTGTTGGCGATGTCTTGAAATTTTCCTTCTTATAAAGCGGTCTATGCGTAGAGTTGATGGCTCCTGCGGAGAGAGCAATTTTGAAACCCAGACATGGCCGGCCTATGCCCCACGTCACTACTAGGGATTTGTATTCCTCCTTTCTTTCTTTATTTACCCTTTCATCTCTTTCTTATTACCCATATGCCATTCTCTTTTTCCATCCTTTTGCCCTTATCATTATTATCATTATTTTAGAGGAAATGCTACCCTCAACATCTTATATTTTGTGAATAAATAAATAAATAATTAAAATATGAAAAATTTACATATGTATCAAGTTAGTGTTTGTGAGAAGGTGGTTATGGTTGCTCGAGATTGGTTGGAAAGTATTCTAGTTACTTAGAGTTCAGTTAGATGATGGTTATGATTGCTCAAGGTTAGCTCCAGGTCTTAAGCCTTTTCTAACGATTACGTTATGCAACCATTGTTTTAGAGTTTGAAATATTTTTAACTAATGGTAGAGTGAGAGTTGTCGAGAAGTGAAAAATGATGTTTAATTTCTCTTTTTTTTAAAAAAAAAAAAAGAAAAAAAGAAAAAAGCTAAGCAATAAGTAATTATTATATCATGATCTGATTGTTGCATAAGATTTTTAAGAGATTCTTAATCTTTGATCATGAAGTATATTTATATTCCTTTTTTTTAATCCAACAATATTCCTTAATGAAATACTTATTATGCTTGGACTATGGAACAATGCTTGAAGCTAGCTTGACCTTTCGTCTTAGCTCAACATCAACCAATGATTATGTCATGATGTGGCCTTTGTTTGAGACAATTTTTAAGCAATGCTCATTTCTAATTATTGCATTATGTTAATGTATTAGTATTTACTTGCGACTCAACATTATGTTCTCATTGACATCAAGTCCTTAAGCATAGAGACTTTAAATTTGTAGTATCGACCGAGTATCTGGGTAGTTGAACCCAAAGGAAGCAACTCAAAACTAGTTCAAGGATTTGTAAAGGAATTTTCTTTAGTATTTTGTATGTTCAATTTTTAAGATGATGGAGCTAAATCGAGAAATCAAATGTAGAGAAAATGTCTAAGGGTTTGTTTTAGGCATTTTCCCTTGTAACTCTTAGATAAGAGCTACACCATAGAGTTTTTACTTTTTCTACCTATTGCTTCCTTAAGACACTGAAAACCAAATTAAGCTAAGCTTTGTCAATGTAAAGTTTGTGACCCATGTCTTTGATTGGTGCCACTAGAAGAGTTCTCATCTTTTCGGTTAATTCCTATGAAACCATATTGATCAAGTCTTGTGGAGGCCTTACACCTTGGTCATCACTTCACTAACTACCATTTGGTCAGGGACATTTTCAAGTAGCAGTGACACATGTTGACAACAATGAAGGTGTTAATTATGGTCTCAACTTGCCCAAACTTAGTTTTGTTGAATTGAACGGGAACCCAAACTGACTCCCATCTTAAACCAAAAAATCCCACACTCATGACAAATAGATAAAATTGAAAATTAAATATTGAAATTAAAAATACAAAATATGAACACAAGATTACAATTACACTAAAGGAAGAATACATTATTTCTCTTTATTCATACATTCTCTTCTACTTTCCTACTCTATTCTACTCCACATCTACTCCATATTTCACACATTTAGCTACCAGCCTTGCCCCCCTTTTATAGAGCTATTTCAAACCAATTCAATAAGGTAAAAGAGAAGGATGAAGCTTGGAGAATCCATGTGGCAACCCATGGAGTGGACAATGTGGCAACCCATGGAGTGGACAATGTGGCAATTTTGATGTCGAAAATTGGCATATAATAGCAAGAAACATGTAATGTAGCCAATTGTGATATATATCTACAAAAACAAAGGGAAATATTACAAAAATGCATTAAGCCTCAAAATAGGTTTAGTAATAAAATTGGCTAAAATGGTAAATTAGAACAAAAAAAATTAAATAAACAAGTTTGACTTTGTTACATCATGTTTTGCTTTTAGGGGCTCAATCCCAACAAACTTCCACTAGCCTCAAAAGTAGACTAAGCACCGCAGAAAAAATTTGCTCTATAGTTACATCACCTTTTTTAACTATCTCACAAAGTGAGAAGTACTTTCCTTCTATGTGTTTTCCCTTCCAATGGTACCTTGGTTCTTTAGACTGTGCCACCATCCTACTATTATAAAAAATAGGATCCTCGATGATACAACCAAGGGAACTACCCTTAAGCTAAACAACTTCCTTTGTTGTTTCAAAAGTAATAAAAACCACTTAGAAAGTACACACACCTAGAAGTAGACCTATGAGAGTCCTCATCAGTTTGAAAGTCAAATTCTCGATACCCAAGGAGTACCAACTCAATGTAAAGACTCACAAACATATAATCCCTCATTCTCTAAATATTCTTGAGTATATGCTTGACATCCACCTAAAACTCTAATCTTGGATTAACCTAACATCTACTCACCATTCCTATAGCAAAGCAAATATCCGATCTAACATATAGCATCATATACATAAGGCTACCCATTGCAAAGGCATAAGGTATTACCTTAATGCGATTTCTCTCCATTGATGTCCAAGGACAATGATCCTGAGAAAAACAACTTTAAACCTAAGGGTAAAAAACCCTTCTTGCAGTCCCACATCATGCACTTAATCAAATGCTTTTCTGTGTAGGAGACACAACACAAATTTCCTATTTTTGTAGTCCCAAAAGACCTTAAACCCAAAAATATATTGCGTCCATTCTAGTTTTTCATTTAGAATTGAGTAGGCAACCAGATGTTAACTGATGGCAATATCCCTACATCATTCTTAATGAGTAGATTGTCATCTACCTACAAGATCTAAGAGCACTACCATGCTTTCTTGTGCTTTTTTGTATACACAAGACCCTTTGCTATGAAAATGTCCAGTTGTTGTATCTCATAAATTAGATGCAACAATGAATAGAAATGCTTTGATGGATTGTAGTATGAATATTGTTGAAAAGATTTTCTATAGTTGAAACAAAGTTTCAAACTATAACCTTTAGCCACAGACTAGCCAAAACTCATGCTTTCCATATATTCCTTTGTTCATCTTATGGACCAACTTACACCTATGGGTTTTATCTCTTCAAGTGTTTCCATAGGAACACAAACCATGTTATAATACAAAGATTTTAACTATCCTTTCATAGCTCTTTGCCAAGGATGAACACAAAAATTGCTCAGTACTTCATCATCCATGGGATATAAACCTCCCATTATGATGAGGTACTGGTGTACTAGAAATTAGAGGAATGGTACGTCTCTAGCTCTTTAGATCTATAGTATCCTTTTCAAAAGTGGGACTATATTCTAATGTATACTCCAATCTATATCATTCTTTGTCTTATTCCTTATCATATAGTTTTTATTAGAAATCTGGCATTTGTACCAACAAATATCTTCTAATGATTCAAACTATAAAGGTAATAACTCATAAATCCTCTTAAATATCCTATAAACCGATAGACCTCTTAAGAAAAAAATGTATTACACAGTTTCTAAGAGATATCTTCAAAATAATATGAAAAGTAATGAGAAATCAGTTATCGATCTCAATGTGTCTATTAAAGTTTGATATCTTTTTTCCACTTCTTTATTTTGCAATAGAATCTCTAGGCACATAACTTAGATATAATCTCATGCTCCCTATGGAATGAATCAAACTTACTAGACACACTACTTCCATTCAATCGAAGTGTCTAATATGTTTACCCAATACGTTATCCGATCCCATCTTAAATTGAATGAATGTATCCAAGGCATCAAATTTTCTATATATATATTCAAACCTAAAATATTTATTAGTAAAATGATGAAATACATTTTCCATGAATAAACAAAAGAAGGTTTAAACACTTTAGTATGCAATAACACTACATATTCCTTGGCTTTAATCCTTCTAGTCATTTTACCATCTATGTAGGATTCATAAACTGTAAAATCTTCTAGAAAGGAGTCTAAACTTGACAATCTTTGGATTTTATTTAGATTAATATGACCTAGATTTAGGTACCGAATAGTTGATTAGTGCTAGGTTCAATCCTATGATCTGACTATTCTCATTATTTGGCAAAGTGATAATGGAATACATATAAAAGAATAAGATATTACCTCACAATTGAAGCTAAGCATAATCCCATCATTTAACCTTCTCACTTGTTGAATACACTCTATAAAGACTTATAAATAGTGGGCCTAGAATCTATCCACCAAAAATGGTGAAATCCATCTCTAAATATTCAACAACGAGAAAATGATGTATACTTTCCTTTTTTTTTTTCCTTTAAGTATATTGGACATTCCTTTTATAGTGTCCTAAAAAGTCACAAAGGAATCACTTGTCCCTGTGTTTGCTCTCCTGAACTTTCTTTATTTGATATTGTTCTTCTTCTTCTTGGTAGAAGAACCTGAAGAAGCCTTGACTCTCATATGAACAACCCTATGTTCTTTGAGAATTCCCCTAGCCATCTCAAAGGAAACTAGCAAGGTCTCTAAGATTGAATGGACTTCGGTGTTTATAATAGTCCTAAGAATAGCTTGTCTAACCGACCTACCCTTATCACTAAATAATCTTTGCATATTAGAAAAAGAATATGAAAGTACCTGGTAATATAAATGTGTTTCTATTTTAACACATTATCCAAAGATCCAAGTATTAGATACTTAGTTTTCTAATCCATCTAATACTATTTTTGATATACCAGTCTTTCTTTCTACTAGGTTAGTTCATAAGGAATAGTTAGTTTTACTTAAACTAGCTTCTATGCAATTAGTTACTATATCCAAAATAATAATTCAATCCAAGCGATTAGTTGGGCTAGGTTCATTGTGAGAAAGAGAATGATAAGTAAATATAACTGATATGATATTTGTAACAAAAAATGACCATGCATATAACATAATTGATCATTCAAGGCAATTAGTAATTAATTTTTTTTAAATGTAATGCTTTCAAACTACATGCTTTTTTGTAAGATATCCTAGTATCATAAGAATCAAGCTTACGTGAGGACCTTATTGCTGGTTAGAGACTCTCTTAGATTGATCTCCTTGCCTTAACCATGAAAGGTATTGAAAGATAAGATTAACATGCTTTTTAAGTTTGGCCCATGGACTATGCAAGTGGGACCACATGGGTGATTCTACCACTTCATATCCAATGTCAAATGTATAACCATTGTCCTTGAACTATTAGTATCACAAAGTAAAGAACTCCACTGTAGGGGTTGTCGCTCCCACTACAAACATATTTAGTCTCGTCTATGTGGAAAGTTCATATTTCCTGATTCCTAAGCCTTAACCCACTATGGGAGAGGTGATGAACCAAAAAATAAAGATGGGCTCAGCAATGGAGGCCGTGGGTTTGCCTAAAACCCTCTCACACTTAATCTTTTGAAATAAATAATAGCATTTTAAATCATTAGTAATTACCCTGATGAATAAATTATCTACTTTGAGAATTTTCAAAAACATTTATTTTTTAATTGGAAACTTAGTATAATTGTCAACATAAAAAATTTAAAATCTCCATGAGAGTATTTAAAAAAAATGATAAAATATATACTCTCAAAATTTTAAAAATATTTTCATAAAATTCTCCTTATGCATAATTATAATTAATAAGTATTTTATCTATGAAATGTTTTTAAAGAAATTTATTTCCATCTAACTACTAAGGGTTTTTGTAAGAACTTTTTAATGATAAATTATCTCTAATGAAAATTTCCAAAATATTTATTTTCTAAATTGAAAACTCTAGTATAATAAGGAACTTTTGCTTCTCATATTCAAAATCACTCACAAATTTATTTTCCTTATCCCTACACCTTTCCAATTTAATAAATATTCTCATGGAAACTTTATAATAATTTATTCTATTAAATATTACCAAAATCACAACCTTTTAGTAATTCCTTAATGAATAAAGTATTTTCTATGAAAAATTTCCAAAAATGTTTATTTTAATTGAATTCATTTTGGAAAGCATTTTCAAAATATTTTATATCTTTATCAAATTACTAAAGTTTTGAAAAATAATTTGGCAACATTTCTTTTTATAAATTCTTTATCATAAGATTTTCCAAATTCATTATTTACTTTTTAAATTTAGATTCTTGTGCCAAAAAAATTGCTTTCTTATTCTTTATTTTTGAACCATCCAAAACCAAACTGAATGGTGTCCTATTTCTCTTGGAGGAGGAGCCTCTAGAACCACCTATCTATAACCAAGTGGATAGTTAAAAAAGAATACCATTCTTATTAGCAACAAGTTTAAATGAACAATCTTGAAAAAACCATGAAAATTTAATAAGAATACCAAAACACTTTTCTTTAAATTTTAACATTTATTTTGGTAACCTTCTTAATTATAAATTATTTATTATGAATTTTCAAAATATAGTTATTTTCTTTAAATTAAAATC
The DNA here is from genome assembly GCF_030704535.1 of Vitis vinifera. NCBI lineage: Eukaryota > Viridiplantae > Streptophyta > Magnoliopsida > Vitales > Vitaceae > Vitis > Vitis vinifera. The sequence continues at coordinate 14,011,616 of NC_081819.1, forward strand.
TTATGCAATATATATAAAATAAAGATTTAGAAAAATAAGAACTCTTCCAAAAAGGAAAAATTCTTTATTCTTAGAGATCCTAAAAATTTGAGAAATTTTTAAATAAAATTAAAATATTTAAAAATTAATTTTAAAAAGGAAAGAAAACTCTTAATTCTTTTCCAACTTATCTTTTCTTAAAAGCAATTTCCTAACCATGCACATTCCAATTTAAATAAGTTTTCCAATTTAAAAAATCATGGAAATTTATTTCCAATTAACAATACCAAAATATTTTAAGACCATATATGCAATTAATAAAGATAGCATAAAATAAAAACAAAGGAAATAATTAAATAAAAATTTATTCATGGCCTTTGAGGATTCTGTTGCATATTTGGTTATTAAAATTTGAATAAAATTTAAATTACCAAAATAACCCTATAACCAAATATTAGGGTTAATAAAAATTGAAACACATTAAAAAAACTTAAGTACTGCCAAAAAATTAAGCCTAAAAAAGGCTTAAAATCGAGTCCAAACAACCAAAAACAATTTAACCCAAACTTAATCCCCAAAACAACATACTTTTTACCCAGCTTTACTTCAATCGTCATATCTTCCTCGTTTCAACTCTGATTTACGAACCATTTGAAGTGTTTGATTCTCGATTTCTTAAGCAAACCATATGTGGGTTGCCTCAAGAAACTCATGGGAGGCAGCCTTGATTTCGAGTCAAAGTTAATGTCACTATGCTGCCATGAATCACAAAAACAAGAACTTCCAAAAATCTTTCTTTTTTTCTTAAATCTCCATAAGATTTCAAGAAAAAAACTTCAAGAATCTTTCTTTTCTCTTAGATCACCATAGATAGATAAAAAACATGAATTTTTTTACAACAATAAAAACAAAATTCCTATGCTCCCATAATGGAGTTTACAACCCATTTATTGAAAAAAAAAATTTACAATAAAATAAAACCATTCAGAGAAGTAAACTATTGAAACATTAGACTCTCAAACTTTTCAAGAGTGAATTATAATAAGAACAGTATTAACCAAAAGCAACTAATATCAAGGTCATTGACTTACAGTTTGATTAAGGTGATCAATATTACATATCCACTTTATTTATTAGATCATGCCTAATTTTAAATCAATCTAACACTCATTCAATTTGAGTTACTTCTATCATACTTCTGTTTAACATGACAAGATGTTGATCTCTAAAGCATAACTTCAATTATCCCTCATGAATTAATTTTTTATTCTTAGACGAATTCACTTTAAAGTAGAGTCTTTATCCCATAAATATAGAAAATAATCTTTCATGTACTGGCTAGCCTTTCTACTAAGGGGTTTTCCCAATTTCGCAAGTGATGACTTTTACCCTTGGTTTAAAATTATGAAATATAGATTTGACCAAGGTAGCCATTTTCACTTCATGAATTTCAATTTATGAACTATATCAAACATGATATTACAAATCAATTCAAAATAAGTATGACGTTCATGAATTCCTTGAATTTGAAACTACACACAAAAGTCCGATCTTGAGAAGACTTCCTTTCAGTTAGAAACAACAATAGAATTTTTAGATCAATCGTATCCAATTCTCTATTTACTTGATTAATCAAATTCTCAAATGAAATTAAAGTGCTTCTAAGGATGATAGAAAGAAGAAGAAACACCTCAACGAATAACAAATGCATAAGATGCTCAAAATATTTGGGAAAATAATGATAAATCAAGTATCCAACAAACATAAATCAAGCAATAAACATGGAGTTTGGTGAGCCTAGGATCCTAAGAAGTATGACTCCCCCTAAATAAATGATTATAGGTCCAATGAAAAGAAATTGATCAATGGGACAAGCACCTAAATATTTCCTAAGGAATCAAACCTAATGAAATCTAAAGGACAAAAATATTCCAAAGATTAAACTCTCCTAAATTCATGACCAAGACTCAAAGAAGAGAAATAACACACAAACAATGAATTCTTAAGAAGAGAACATACAAACCCCTATGCAATTCGAAAATTGACATAAAATTAGGGATGAGAATAAGACACTAAGGTTAGACCCTACGGTATGGAGCAAAATGTTCTATTGAGAAGAGGAAGCTCTTATAGATCTCCTAGGAGATGAATATTTATTAGGAGATGAAGTCCTATGAGAATCTAAAGGAGTTACATTTGAAATGACTAAGCCTTTACTTCGAAATGCAATCATCTTTATCAGCACAAATTTGCCCAACATTGGAAGGTGTGACTACTAGACTCTTCCTATTCCTACACCTAGTGTGGGACTCCTTACCCATAGGATATGGTTCCTATTCACTAATCCATTTACATGAGATTAAAACCTATTAAGGAGTCTATTGTAGCACTTTAGTCATGTAGTGCAAAAGGAGTGATGTTAAGAGGATGATTCCATAGAAGGAACACCCCCCTAGCCTTTACAGAGGTTATTTTCCCACTAGTGGGAGTTTCAACCTTACTAATGTACCCAGTCATTCACTTTTACGCCTTCAATCTTAATTTTAGGGCTTTCTTCAAGAGGAGCTTTGTAGGCATCATGAGTAGTATCAAACTTGCATTCAGACTCATTATTAAAATGTATTCATTTATAGGATCAAAATTATAAATGACAAAAAACAACAAAATTTATAAAATTTGCATCTGTAATCTTTTAGGACTAGGACAATCTGCAACCATATGTCATAATCCACCATAGTTGAAGCCTTCAACTCCTTTATTCTTGGATGAATCTTTTTCCTTCTCTTTTGGATTATTGTTGACTTTTTTTTCCCCTCTTAGGGTTTGATTTTGGAAATTTTCTTTTATGAGCTCTTGAGACATTTTTAGACTTTATAGCATGTGTAAACACAACGAGCTCTTGAGGTTTGATTTTGGATGAACCCTCTTGCAATATGAGTATTGCTGTGACAATCAAGTTTTACCCATTTTTCAATTTTCTTCTATTTTCTTTATTTTCTTGGTAGCCAAACACTAGGTGTGAGAATTTTTCTCTTATAACAGTAAAATTTTCTCCTTTTTTTTTTTGTTTTTTTTCCCTCCAACTTTAATTGCCAATTACATTCGTGGTAATAATTTTCTCTTGTTAACTCCTTTCCAGTAGATTCCATGATATTAGATTATATTTGTTATAAGCAAAATTATGAATGAAATTGATATGAAAAGTAAACAAATTGGTACAATTGAGAATATGATTCAACTTTAAATTGATAATAATCCCACCATAATCCGATATCTAAATCAACATCCGAATCCCAAAAACCTAATTTACCATAAAATTTCTAAAATGAAATTTTCATAGTAAAAAACCACCATGCATATTCACCTGCTACATCTAATCTGTTCAACCTACAGCATTTTATCAGACATTATTTTCATGCTGATCCATTGATACTAAACTTTAAATTACAGCTAAAAAAAAAACTTACAAAGAGCTAAGGCTTGAATATAAACAAATGGAATTAAAATGAGATCAAGTATGAAAAAATATAACCTAAAAAAAAATAAGAAAAAGAGAAAAAGGGCTATGAAAGAGCTACTTTTGAGTATCAATAAAAACAAGCCACTACTTGGTACCATAAAAAAAATCCAAACAATTATGTTTAACATCATATAGCAATCCTTACAATAATGTCAGAATTCTTTACAACAGAGAATGGGCATGGAATGTGATCTTCTACATTTTTATATCAAACAAAACATCTATTTTCTCAGCTGATGACAATGGTTTTGGCAGGAGCTAGATTTGGCTGACTTAATTAAACAGATGAGCAATTGACTTGTCGGAAATCACTATTAGGATACAGGTAGACATAACTCAATGAAGCAAACACAAAGAGCCAAATCATCCTCTACATGTATATATGTCTCTACACTGCAAATACTGGCATCAAAGAAATTTGAATCTAACAGACATGGGTACCCTGTTGGAATTTATGGAGCTGTCTTCAAGTGATGACTTAATATTGTTATGTGCTCTCAATGATAAAAGAAAGGGGAGACAAAATCAAGAACTACAGTGCAAAGCACTTCAAACAAATGTTAACCCACCAAAAAGAAGAAAAAGAAAAAAAGGGAAATAGGAGATAAGAAAATAAGTTTACAAAGGCTCTGTTAAATTCATGAATAAATTTGAAAGCTGCATATGCTCAACAGATACACCACCTTGCATTTTAGACATTTTCACTGATGAATTAATTTTGTAACACTTTTGAAACTACTGCACCTTTACCAGGAGAGTTAGAACCACTTGTATTTCAGCAGCCGGAAGAAGGGGACCACCACTGATGGATAGGGAATGGGAGATCTCAACACAGAATGCATCGTACAGCTCCAGCATCATGGCTTGTGGATCTTGAAGCCAAATACTCTTGGGACGTAGCTCTGCGCTGCCTTCTGTGGCTTCAGGTGACCATATGTCATCAGAAATAGATGAGGAAATGTGGTTCCAAAGTAAGCTCCATCAATATCTTGGTAATGTTAGGGAAATATTGAATCAAAACACCACAAAGAAAGCAAATTTAAAACCAATATCGCACAGTAGAAGATGAGCATGGGCCCCTGGCTATTGGTAAATAGCCAGGGTTTGAAGTCAAAAGTTTCCTATGTTAAACTGTTATTTGATTTCAATATATAAGGACATGATCAATAATTGAGGAACAGCATAAAGAATAACATAACAAGCTGAAGAAAAAACTATAAACACATATGCTATGTCTAGGCAAAGTTAAAAAACAGTAAACTGAGATTCAAAAGGGCACATGTGTCCAGCATTTCATGCATGCTAACATAAATAATGCAGAATGGATTGCCGAAGCCTAAGGTGTTTGCGATTCTATGGTCATGCGTAGGTAGCATCAATGTGTGGACATCAATGACAAAAATTTTAACTATTGATTGGTGGTGAGGAGAAGAAAGATTACTCCAAATTGGTGCTGCATGTGCAGAAGGGATGGGGATATTGCTAATCATTTGTTGCTAATCAATATTTTTGAGTTTATATTAAGAGTCTTGGATAGTTCTAAAAACAATGAGCCAAGATGACATGTAATTGGCATGTAGAGTTTGAGGAGGTGGCATGGAGAGAAATCCCTTCAAGTGTTGCTCAGGGATTGGGTAAAGAGTTTAGAGGAAAAAAAATTGAATGCTGTGGAATGCTCCAGGAAATGTCATTGTAACACCTTTATGTTTGGACAATAGATCATAACGCAGATTCAAGATCTTGGAATTTATCGATGCCTGGTTAAGCTCTAAGGTTCTGTCATCCAGTATCTTTCTTGGTTTCCCCCATCTTATACAGGTGTCATGGATCTTGTATACTTCACAAGTACCAGGGACCAGGAATTTATCAATGCTTGGGTGCATGCTTTTTAGTACCTAATTTGTTCATGATCTGTCATTTAGAAAGTCCTATAAATAATGGAAACATCAGACAATGTTGCAGTATCATCAGGAACAAAAATTCCTCCCTACAATCTCAATAAGAATAGTAAGTAGAAAAACTGAACAATGAGAATGCAGTGTTTAACTAGATGAATGAAATAAAAGTTGATAAATATTTGTGTAATATAAGGATACTGCCTTGGTACTTGGATCGAGGGTAATATATATCTTCACATTTGGGACAGTAAATCTTTACAGTACTTGAACGAGGAATGTCTGATTGACCAACTGGAAGACAGGGCTGTCCACAGCAGTAAACTCTTGGGCATCTCCCAAAGTCATAGCTCTTGTACTTCTCTAACTGCAGAGGTTTCCAGCACAAAAAATTGACCAAGACAATATGAAAAAGACAACCACCAAAAAGAATGACCAAAGAGAATTTCTTGCAAAATCCTACTGTTGCAGAGATTTTCTTGTTAGTCAAATGAACAAAACATATAGCAAAAAAATCAGTAAGTAACAATATAAACAATTTGTCACAAAATCCTACCATTGCAGACATTCCCTTGCTGGTAAGAATGTACCGGACATGAATAAGACCGTACAGCATCTCTGCAGCAGATTCAACCAATTCATTCTGCTCTTCAGTGAACATATCACCTAAAAGCACAGAAAGTCGAGATTTACATGAACAGTCAGAAGGTATTTTTGATGGTGCAAATGTAGTCAAGAATCAACATCTAAGGTTCTAAGGAATGCACAACTGATGAAACCCAATATGGCGATATCAACAAGCTATACATTTTTTTATATAGGAATTGTACACACAGACAGAGAGGGAGTATCAAATTTTTTTATATAGGAAATGTGTGAACCAGATATGCAAACTCACACATATGGAGAGAGAGAGAGAGAGAGAGAATGTGTCTCAAACTTAACATCTCTACTAGGAATTCTATAAGACCACCTTCCATGAAGACCCCAGATCCCAAGTTCAAGCCAAACCTGGAGGATGGCATTATGAAAACAACAATCAATCTTTCTTCTTTTGGCAAGGGTAGGGCAAATAGTTGAATAACCAAATATGCTCCCACCTTATTCAATCTGCACACAACCACCGACCCCACCTTTCATCAAAACCCTACATCTCAAGTTTAAGCCACATTTGGAGGATGGCATTATGAAAAAAGCCAATGACCATTTGTCACCACAATAATCCATCTTTCCTCCTTTTGCAAGCTAGAGAGATTAGTTGAATTATTGAGGCGGGTTCTTCATTTCAATGAGGTGTCTTGCCTTATAGTAAAATCTAGGGAAGAGTAAGCTCATACTGGAAGGGGATGTTGCTGACATGAATGAGCTCATGTTGTTGCATGGGTGAACAGTAAGCCAACAGCTTATTTAGGCCTCCATTTGGGTGGTCCATAAGATATCATTCAGCATGGATTCTATGCCTCAATAAGAAGGAGCTTGCCTTCTGTAGAAGGCAATACTGGCCAAAAAGGGAGAATCACAATTATTAAAAGTATCCTCTCCAGTTTACCAATTTACTTCATTTCCTTGTGATTCTTATGGTATTGAAGATTCACCCGAGGAAGATTAAATGTGACCTCTAGTGGGTCAGAAAATAGCACTTAATTAAGTGTGCAACCATTTCCCCAAGTAAGAGCAAGAGTGGATTCAAAATCAGAATTATTTCTATCCTTGGTACTGGATTACTGAGTAAGTGCCAGTGGGTGTATGCAGGTGAACGGATGGAAACTGGTAATTTTCAGCACGTGAATGGAAATTGGTGTTCCAGGGAGGTGAGGGAGGTTTCTGAGCAGGTTTGGGGGAAGCCATTTGAAGACATTGAGTTCATTTATTGTCTAAAACAAATATTTGTGCAGGGGCCGAAATTGTTTCCCTACTTCTTTACCATATCTTCTAACAGAACTGTTAGAATAGTGATCATATGAGTTGGAGGGTGGATTAGGGCCATTGGAATACTTGTATCTATAGGAGTTTTCATGAATGGGAATTGGAGATGGCTAGTTTGATTCTTCAATACATTTAAAAAATGGTTGTTTATGGGGCAGTAAGGATAGTTTGGCAAAAAGGTGTAAAAATAATGGGTTTCTTTCCCTGTCAAATCCTTCCATAATTTCCTTCCTTTGGAGATTTCCTATCTATTTCCTGCCAACTAAGGAGGTTTAGGACAACCAATCGACTCGTAAGTGTAGATTGCTTCTTATTTAACCTATGCTGCTTGTGCAAGGGGAGACAATGTTTAATTATACCCCCATCCATTATGAAAAGTCGTGCATGTTCTGATATCCACTATTTTCCTTGTTTGAATTTTTCTCAAGTGTTCCTGCAAAGTAAAAGGTTTATCATAGGGTTCATCCAAAGGAAGGTGTTAACAATGACCTCCTTTCCATGTTTTGGTGTGTTTAAAAAGAATGTAACAATAGAAACTCTATTGTGGAGTAATTAGAGCAGATGGCAAAGGACTCGTTTCTCAAATCTTTTTTTGCTTGGTCTATTGATCTTTTGCTAGTTGATAATTCTTTTAGTGTGAAGTTTGATCATGGCTTGGAGGAAGAGTTAAAATGGCATAGGCCTTTTACTTTCCTTTATAATCTTCTGTCTTTTAATGCTTCAATGTCTTAGTGAGATTCTAAAATTTTCCTCTTTTATACATTTTCTTTATTTTCTCACTTCTTATATTTTTCCCAATCCCATAACCTTTATTCCTTGTTCCCTGCCTTGAATACAAAATCAATGAAGCCTTAGTCCACAGCACCTAGGAGTGTTCTACATCAAAGTTCCTGATTAAAAAAGAAACCTCAATAATCGTTTCTTTAGGAAACTTTTGTTTTTTTTTTTTGATAGATAAATGGATATAGTATTACTAAAAGCGTCAAAAGGAGAGCACCATGGTACACACGGTGTTGTTTCTTTGGGAAACTATTGGCCCAAAACATCACCATCTTACCTTAAACAAATTAATATTAGGAACAATTATTCTTTTGTTTGATCTCCTTGTCTTTTAGAAAATTGATGAGATTAAAATTTGGAATCAACTTGACAACTTTTAGCCTGTATGAGGTTGACAATGTTGAGTTAAAAAAATTGTGTTTGGCCACTTTTTAGATTTCATCTTTATGTAGTTAGTCTTTCTTTTGCATGACAGCTTACTTGAGCTCGGGAAATTTTTTAGAAGCACCTGTATGACACCCCAAAAGAATGCCCTTGTTTGGTTAAAATGTTGGCTGTTGAAGACCTAAACTACGAACCTTCAATGCCTAATTCATGAGCATTCTAGATGCAGTCAGTAAATCTCTATCTATCCCTCTTATGAAGGAGGTTTTCCTTTCTAGACACTTCAAAGCTAGTACTAAGATATGACCTATGCTTCCAAGGTTGATTTGAAAGCCAGATTTTAGGACTGAGAAGACTATTCCCATGTTTTTGGCTTTCTTCTGTAGCGACCAACTTTGGAATGATTCCATATGTTTCTTTACTAGGGATTGGACTTATTTCTTCATATGAGGCATAAACTAACATATACAATCAAGAAAAATGGCAAGCCCAGTTTAATATTCAACGGATTTTCATCTTGATTGATGCATGAAAGGTTCAGACATGCTAAATAGGCCAGTAAGAAACATACATTAAAGTAAACAAATTGCGGAAGTCCTTAAACAGTTCCTCCTGAGTAATCAGATGTCAATAATATTTTTAAGTAGTTTGGTGCTTTATTATCTATAATCCAGGAATCTTGTTAGATACCACTCATTATTCTCCTCAAAATGTTCTACTCACATCATCACTTGAGTGATTTCTTAAAGAATGTGTTTGTTCGAAGTTTGCAAGGATATTAAATAAAAATAACAATAAAAATATTTAGGGCAGCAACTCTTCTTGGGCAGTACATTTCTTAGTGGATTATGGAAAATTGATGTGAAATTAACTTCCCATGCTTAGAACCAGACCTTTGTAATTGTATCTTAAAATTACTAATTTCATGGTGAAGTTTAGTTATTAAGTGGTAAAACATATCATGCATCATTTTGCTTTTTCCTTTTTGTATATCATGTATTATAAGTTTTTTTATACAGTAAAAAATAAATAGAAAAATATGCAAACATGTAAATATATATTGGATGCATGAAGTATTGAGTAATATATAACCAATTTTATAAAATATAACAGGATTTAAAGAATTAAACTACATCATACCATATGAAATCATTAAGTACTAGAGTTTTAAAAAGTTCAATTAAAGAAAATATGAATTTAATAAATAGATTCATAACAAAATCCACAAAAATAAACTTTAAAATCTTTTTATTTGATTTTTAGTTCCAAATTTTAACTAGTCATATGTACAAACTTAAGCTTTTTGCAAAATCAGTTGTTTAACATTGCATTAGAGCCTTGTTTGGTAGGAGACCATGTGTTCATATTTCCGCAATCTATTAAGCCTAAAAAAAAGGCCACTTTATTTCCCCAATTTATTAGGCCTGCATATAAGCACAAAGGAAGCACATGTGAGGAAGAACATTGGAGTAGCAATATACAATGTAGGTCCAAATCCTAAAAGCTTAAGAGTTAAGGAAAATTGGTTGTCCAACACATACACACACAGACACGTGTATAATTATTTTCAATGTTAATATTCAAACCATTCAAAGGAAAAATATCCAATATTCATTGTAAGAATAAATTTACTAACTTCTACTATGGCCTTTGACAACAAGAATGTCGCATTTTATGTAGGATTATTGACCCTTCCTTTCTCTTATGATCAATTTCAAACATTTTTTTGTACATTTTAAACAGTTAATATAATAATTGAATTTGATTTTCTAAAAAATTATGAAAAATAATTAAAGTTGTATGCATCGTTATATCATAGTATCACATATCGTATATGTATTGTAAGATATGCATCTTAAGCTACAGATTACCATACATATCAATTTCCATAAAAAAAAAAAAATGTATTGTATCATTGTAGCATATCATTTATCATAAGTTTTTAACAACAATGCATAGAAGAAAATTGCTACTCTGTTTTCAAATAGTACTACCAAATTGCATGCTTTAATATAAAGGTAAACTTAAGTTCAATTATACAAAATCAAAAGAAAATTGACAACACAGTATTCATATTATCTTAGAGCTATAACCCAAAGACATCATTTCAAAGTGATTAAAGCTAAACATAGAAACGATGCTTACCATGAGAGGACTCAACGTCCAAAATTAGGTCAAGAGCATAATCGTAATATGGAACTTGACTGCTTAACCCACAAAGATTAAAATCATCTTGGATATATTCATCATCAACTTCGCAGAAAAATTCATTTCCTCTCAAATTGCAGAACCATGAGATCCAAGATGTGTCATCTCCATCAGAACCACTGACATCTGACTCTTCACTGTCAGTTTCAGATTCCTCTGCAGTTAATGCAAGTATTATCATCATTAGCATGCGAGCACAAAAGATGTATACATTCCAAAGATATGCATTTCAGTTTCCAAAAATAATTTTCAATCCTATGAATTATGATTAGTAACTGATAGTTTCAATAAGGAGAAAAACAAACAAGCATGCCCAACTTCATAACAGGACAGAACCAGACATCATTCTAGTCAGAGTTAAACCAATCACAAGTAAATGGGAAAAAACAAAGACAGGATGACTTTCCATCCACAAACCAAATAGAACAGGGTAAACAATACCAGCATAGTACACTAGCCTGTTGCTCCCAAAAACATAAGCAAGGGAGATACCTGAGGTGCATGTATTTTTGTGCTTACATAATGACAAAAATTGGACAATCTCATAAAATAGTATGCATACTGCCATTTTACACAAGTCAAGGTCCTCAATTTTTAGATTGCCCTCAAAATACTTATACAAAAATATAAATAGGGCAAAACTATTGCTACACAGACCCTATTTCTATAGCTCATCCAAGTTATATGCCTTCACCATGTACTCAACGCAGTCCTTGCAATTGTCTGGCTGCTACCATCTACAACAACTTGAAAAAATCAGTATCCTGATATTGTAAACCATTTGTAGAGTGTCCATTTATCAGATAACTACACTTACATGTCCCAATAACATTACTCATGAATACAAATGACACTAAACCCAATCCCAAGTGCACACTTCTTAAGCAACCACTTCCCATGGTAAAAATATCCATCATTGAATATGAGATATGCTTTTTATAAGTGATTGTACAGAAACCCAAATCCATGTTGCAACCTATGGGCCTAGAAAATGTACATGGAACACACAGAGCAAAACCAAAGCAAAGAAGGAAAGAAAAATAAGATACACTTGATTGGTGGGTATCCAAGTGAATGGCGATGTCTAGAAAAAGATCTTCTCTCCACAGTTCTATCTTCCATTAGCAAAGCCAAAAATATCTGTCCAATTCTTAAACTAGCATATCCAAAAATCCTTTTGCTGTCTTAGCTAGCCCTTTTCCCCCAGTTTCTCGCCAATACCCTACACATCTCCATATGGTGTACCTATTCTTCCACCAAAGCCAAAGAACACAATTCCAGCTGTCCATGTAAAAGTTAACATTGAGAAAATAAGCACAATCAAACAAATACAAGCTTTCTTTTTTCCTTCTCCTTTTCCCTTTTACCCTTTCTGGGTTCGGATATAAAAGAAAAACGCAGAAGGCCGCAAAAAACAAATAGACCCAGATCCCATATCACAAATTAACTCCTCGACAACGGGGCACACCACAAAATCACCCAAAACCAAACATAACATCCACAATTCACCATAAAAACCAACCTTTATCGCACTCAAATAACAAAATGGTTGGAAAAAAAAAGAAAAAAAAAAAAAGCACTGACCATCAGAGCACTTGTTCTTAGGGAGAGACGCGGCGCGAGTGTCGCGGTGGTCGAGCTGCGATTTTCCGGCTGATGTCGACGGCACCGACAACCTCTCTTTGTCCTTGCTGCTCAGGCCCTTGGATGTCGAAGGGGACGACTTCTCTAGGTGCTTGTCTAGCGCATCGTTGATCCGCTTTCGATCGAGCGGACCCCCCACGATCTCCGATTTCGACGATCCACCGCCTCGTTCTCTATACATGTCCTCGTTTATCACCTCAGAAGTTCACGGAAAACACAAGATTCTCAAACCTTTTCATCAAACATATCTCGGATGCGAGACAGAGAAACCCTAGATCTCGCTCGATCGATGTTCGAAATCGATTGGTTTTTTTGGATCGGAAGGTGTAGATTTTGAAGATATTGAATCAGAGCAAAGATCGAATAGAAGAAACTCTAGATTTGAAGAGAAAGAGATGCAAACATGGAGAGAAGATTGGGGTTTCAGGAGGGAGACGGAGAATACAAGGCTAGGGTTTCTACCAGCTCTTCTCTTGGTTTTCTCTCTGTTTGTATTGTCGTTTGCGTTCTTCTCTTTCATTTCATTTCATTCATGCCCCTTCTATTTTTCCTTTTTGAGAGAAAAAAAATAATTCTAATTTTCAATTAAAAAAAAAATATATATATATATATTCATTTTATTTTTTATTAATTAGTGAAAATTTGTATTACTTATTTTATTATTATAATAATAATAATATATTAAAAACTTGAACTTAATTTTTTTTCCTATCATGATGCCATATGGGAGGCTAATAGAACTTGTAAATTTGGGTTGATGAAATCAAAGCACATTTATTTCATTTTATTTTCTCCAATTATAAAATAATATTATTATTTCGCCGTCAAATCTCCACCCTTGAATTTATTGCGCATAAAGATTGTTAGATTTGGTTGATTATTTTGAAGATTATTAGATTTTGTTGATTATTTTATTTATTTCTAAAATATGTTAGATAATCTTATAAATACATATGGAATTTTGTGGATGAATTTCGAAATTTTATTTCTATTTAATTTCTTTCAAAATTTCTCTTTATTTTCTTTACATTTACAATACCTTATCAATACAAAACTCGGAAAAAAAAATTAAAAAATAAAAAATGAATTCATTTATAAAAGTTTTTACAATACCTTATCGGTGGGACATGATATGATTTTTCATTAAAAATAACTTTTAATATTATCGTGGTTATTGTTAAAAAGATTGCACCCTACCACTAGTATTAGTGAAATGATTAAAAAATCTCACTTTGCATAATAAACCTACCAAAAATCATAAATATATATATATATATATAGTATTAAAGGTGTGACATGCAATGATACTTAATGTGTGCTGGTGGTATGATCAAATATTTCATTGATCTTTACCAAATGTTATTTAAAATAAAATTAAGTAACTGATAGGTAATGTTTATTCTTAAACTATCACTTATAATATTTACTTTGTTATACTGTGTCATTTTATTTAACAAAGTACATGTTATGTTTGTTAATACAGGTCTATGTTTTACCTATACATATCAATTGCTTAATAAATATGTTTTCAAGGATTTATCTCATCAATTGTATAACACTGATAGTAGCTATATTAGGTAATGAAAACCCGATAAGGTACTAGAAGAGTTAATATTATGTCACTAATGACATACAATTCCATATGAGCAACATTTTGCTTAACTTAGTCCCCAAAGGTGAACAACGATACATCAACTTGTTGCAATGCTATATGAATATTCATTAAAGAACCAAATGTTTCTTTTATCTAGTGACTGTCTATTTATAACATAAAGGGTAGTATGAAATATTGTTAGGGAGAGGAAAACTTATTCTAGAAGAATGATAGGAAATTTCTTAGAATTTTTTTTTAAATAAAAGTGAATATGATAAACTAATGTCCTTGTGGAACATTTAACTAATAAAACAACAAATACATGCCTGGAGTGTGGTAAAATATTTGAAGCAAAAGATAACGTTCTAAAAGGGCAAACAATTATTATAATAGTAAATGAATCCAAGCTGCATTTGAAGCATAGTAGACTTGTTGGATCAACAAATTTAATTCTCCAAAAGAGGAAAACAAATTAACAACTTGACATTTTCAAAGAAACCACAAAATGATCGATCAATCCAAAATTAATGAACCTATAATCGTTGGAAAGACATATATTGAACCAGTACCTCCTAAAAATGTACAAATTGAACACATAGCCCTTAAAAAGGTTTGAAACATGAGGTGTTGTGTCAATAACATGAGGGTGGAGTGTAGGTGTTTGTCAAAGTAAGTCTCTTGGGATAAGGTAACATTTGAGTTCAAGTAAATCTATGTATTTGCTTTCAATATAGTAGTTTTGTTTTGAAGTTGACGAGACTCATTTTCACACATGCAGGACATATGTTGAGATTATATAGGTGGTTTTCTACATACATTGTGTCTTATTGTATGGTTGATCATTTTTTCATAATATTGTTATACTTAAATAAATCAAATCTAAAAAATAATTGTGAATTTAAAAAAAAATAATTTGAGCTTATTCTACTAGACCACCTATTTATCCCTTTTGGCTTTCAATATAGTATTTCATGAGCGAACAAAGCTTATTGAAGTGGATTTTCACTTTGTTTAAGAAAATGTGCAAGCTAATGTAATTTGTACTTTTTTTTGTTCACGATAATCAATAAGTAGTTGACATACCGACAAAGAGATTAATTATAGCTAGATTTCAAGATATATTATCTAAGTTTGGCTCTATTGATATTTTCACTCCAACTTGAAGAGGAATGTTAGTAGAGGGGAGTAAATTGAAGAGTAATCGTCAAATTTTCATCTCAGCCACTAGAGTTGACATATGTATTTGTCATATATAGATATTTGTAATTGTTGTATATCTTAGACTAACGACATTTTATATATATATATAATAAACAAGAATTAAATTCTTCTTTTTCTTTGATGCACATAAGTCGCTTCATTGGAAAGTAAATGATGTAAATTTCAATTTACTATTTTGATACTTTCATATGATAGTTTATTTCACTATATATAAGTTTCGAAAACATAGAAATAAATAAAGAAAATGACTTAAAAGATGGGTCACATGTTAGTTAAGGAATCTAACATATATCTATTTTTAAAAAGACATGGTGAACATTTTAATATTTTTATAAAATTAAAAGTATTTGTATTTTAATGTTTAGTCAAATGATATTAGAAATTTTATTTTCAATTCATGAAACTACTAGTGAACAAGGATGAAAATATCAGTAATTACGGATATATCGGTACTTGGATTTTACGGATATATTGGAGATATATCCGTAAAACTCTTAAAAATGAAATTAGAAGTATAACAGACATTTTAAAGTTGTTTTGTTGAAGAAATTAATATATGTATGATATGATTTGCGATATTAAATTTAATAATATAATGTCGGCTGATAAGAAATGTGAATTTTGTAAGTGTAAACTCATTATGAAGTTAAATTATTACAAATATACTAATTATGTGATTTAAATATATTACTATGTTAAGTTAATTTACTTACCTCTATTGAAAATGTATTAATTAATTGTAAAAATATACTAATTTAAATTCAATGTTATACTAATTTAGAATGTATTAAGTTAATTTATTCTCAATATACTATCATTACATTTGAATATCAAAATAAAATAAAATAATTAATTTAAAACTAAATTATTCCAAATGTACTAATTATGTTATTTAAATATATTTATGATTTTTATTTAAAAATATTGGTACATTTTGATAAGGGTCTCCAACGGGCGGGGCGGGCCGGGCCGGGCCGAGCTCAAATGCTAGGCCCGCGGGCTAGCGGGCTGGCGGGCTGGGCGGGCCAGGCCCGCGGGCCGGGCCGCGGGCTTTTTTAAATAAGCCAAAATGGCTTTTAAATAAAAGAAGGAAGAGGGGGGGATTCGAACCCCTCCCCTCAAGCTTAAATTTCAAGGCTCTAACCAACTGAGCTACATTTCTTTTGTGCTTATTAAATGAATTAGTTATATATATATAAAAATATAGTATATTATTTTTTTTTTAAAAATTAAAGGCTGGCCTAAGGGCCGGGCCGGGCCTAAATTTAGGCCCGCGGCCCGGCCCGCCCATAAACGGGCTCGGGCCGGGCTTGGGCCAGGCTTTAGCCCGTCGGGCCGGGCCGGGCCGGGCCTAAAGCGGGCCGCGGGCTTTTTGGAGACCCCTACATTTTGATACAAAATATTTTAATTTAAAAATATGGATAATTTTATTTATGATTTTATATTTAATTAGTATACAAAATAAATTATAAGATAATTAAAATTAACTTACTTATAATAATTTAATTTTTTATTGATTTTTCACCAATATATCTTCGATATATCCAATATATCTCCAAAATTTCGGCAATTTTTTCCCATTTAGGGTTGATATTTTGCTTGTATCACCAATATATACTTGATTATCGATATAGCGTTAATATTTACCGATATTTCCGTCAGATGATATATCTTACCTATATATCGTATCCATTTTCTTTGATATACAATATATCGGCGATATATCCCGATATTTTCGTCCTTACTTGTGAAAAGTATGGTAAAGGAGTGGAAGGCAAATAAGTAATCCAAGTTTTATGTATCCTACTTTTAAAATTTATTCTATTTTTCTTAGAAATCAATTAATTCAATATATATATATATATATATATATATATATATATATATATATATATAAAGGAAAAACCATATATATAGTCTGCTAGAAACTTTATTGATGCAAACAAGCATTGGTCAAATGACTATAGAACAAATATATTGAATCTAAAAAAAAGTGTACAATTTTACCTAATTTAAATTCACTTACTCTCAAGGGTCTCATATTAGTTAGTAACTATGCTTTTTTTTTTTTTTTTTCACATTTTTAATGTAACATCTTATGATCCTTAGTATATCAATTCAATGCCATTCCAAGGCTTGTAATTAATGCACCATCATGCCTTTCTACCAAAAGGAATTTCAAGACATGATCTTGAAAGCTTTGAAATTAGGAGTTTTAAGGTTGAACAATAGCTATCTTTGTAATAAGATACATCTAAAAAAAAAATTAAAAATTGCTAAATAGGTTAAAAATTAGCAGAGCGCTCAAATTGTCGACCCATAAGAGAGTGATTGAATGCCCATAGGCAAGGCTTAGGAAAAATTTGAAAGTTCCCCTAAGTATGTTCAAACATCCCTCCCTTATTTCCTATTTTCATTCTTTTCATGTGTATTTTTCTTCAAACTTCCATTCTATTACATTTTAAATAGTCATTGCATTATCATAATATTCCAAACACCAATTTACCCCAACAAAAATATTTTTTTTTTTGCACATCTTGGAGTTGATCATGATGGTATAGACCCAAAAGAGTAAGTAGAGTCAACAATACATGAATGGAACAAAATTGTCAACATAATCTAATGTACCGACAATCTTTATCTTGGATATTTTTTTTTATTACAAGCTAAAAATTACAATGAACTTCTTGAACTCTCAAAATAAAGCTTACTAAACCCACATTTTATATAAGTGTTAACCACAATATGCTTAATTATAAAAAAACTTCTATGAAGTCCTATTCTTGAATTATTCTTTCCACTTCTCCATAACCTGCATGAACTCTAATATATTCATGAAAAGTAGTGTGGAAAATAAATAGTGATGAAATAAATATATAAAATAAAGTAATATACTACTCCCATTTTTTTTTTGTTGCAAAACTAACAACTTAGGGGAAAAAAAAAAAAAGAATACCAAAGAATGTAGGTATTACAAAGTGATAAAAATGATAAAAAAAAAAAAAAGAACCATTATAAAATATATCATATGCATAAGAAAAAAAAAGCCATATCCACCATGCAATCAACAAAGGGAACAAAATACAACCCAAAATATCCAAGTTGATAATCTTTTACATCCATAAAGAAATGTTTGTCACTCCAAAACTAATCTAATGTCATTAAAGATCCATGTTAGGAATGAGGAGGGGGTGAAGGGAAGATCTAAAACTTGAGCTCGACTGAGAATCAAACCTAAGGCTCCATAATAGTTAATTGCTTATTCATATGTTGGAGTTTAGAGTCTATCACCCTAACTTTGGGTTCCAAAGTAGTTATGCAAGTTGTTAATTGCTTTGGTAACTTGCTAATTAAGTAAACAACTAAACAATATCATGTGATGATAACTCATACACAACATCTAAAGGAGTAGTCATTAGAGTACTAGGACTACGAAAACATGACAAAGAAGTATGATATGTCCTCCATGAGAGAGGATATGAGAGGATTCTACCTAATTTAACCCCTACTCTATCTCTTAATTAAATCTCTACATTCTCTTTCTCAACCTTTGCTCTAAGACCTTTCAATAATTGGGAAACATGACTACCGTTCTTAGACTAGGAGGCCTTGTCAATTAGTGCCAACCATTCAAGGATTGGAACCTCATGTTAAAACTCTAAACACACCTTTAGAAGAATATAAGAAATAATGATCGAAAAAGGATGTCGCAAACACAAACATCAAATGCATAAGGTCCCATTACATCCAGTATAAATCTCATGATAATGTTTCTCCTAGTTAAGACATAATGGAGAACCAAGTAGTAGAGTGACAAATCTAAGTATCATGGGAGGTAGGATCATACGAGTGTCAAATGTTTTGAGAACCCAAGATGACTTATACATATAGTTAATGAATTTATTGGGATTGAGCCCTTAAAAGTAAGATATGATACAACAAAGTTAGACTTAACTATCTCTTTGCTATTATTTTTGGTGTATTGACGTTGATTTGAACATTCAATTCATATCTCTTACATTGTACATGACTTGGATGCATTAAGAGTTGCATAAAAGATACAAGTCATAGGTTCCTTGTAAGTAGATAAGTTGTCCATAGTCAGTTCATGGATTTAGGCAATCCAGTAGAGACTATAGTGCACTATATCATAATTGGAAGGATAACTTGTCTTGACCGTCAGGATAAGTTTCCTATGGTAAGTGCACTAGTGTATGTGATGCATACTAGACAAGACCTATATTAAATCATGATGCAAGACTATCAATTGTCATAATTCACCAAGTTACTATACTGCATGGACTCTCAACCTAGAGGATATTGAGTTTGTGTCAAAATCAATAGGAGGTTTTGATCTATGGGTAAGACCCTAAAGTGGTTATATATCCTTATGGAATGGATCACTGTTGATGGATGTTGGTGGCAACAAGTATTCTCAATAAAGGCACCATGATATCTCATGAGATTGAAATAATGTGTCCCAT